>NW_003852548.1:2229679-2235038 GCF_000181295.1 Otolemur garnettii | reverse complement strand
TTTTTTTTTTTTTTTTTTTTAGAGACAGGGCTCTGGCTCAGGCTGGTCTCAAACCTCAGACAATCCACCCACCTCAGCCTTCCAAGTGCTGAGATTACAGGCACGAACCACCATGCCCTGCCCATCTTAACTATTTTTAAGTGTACAGTTCAGTGGCAGCAAGCACCAACATCCACCTCCAGAACTTTTTCATCTTCTCAAACTGAAACTCCATAGTTGTTAAATGTGAATTCTCCATTCCCCTCCCCACAGTCCCTGGCAACCATCATTCTACTTTCTTCACAAATTTGATTACTAAGTACCCCATATAAGCAGAATCATACAGTATTTGCCCTTTGTGACTGGCTTATTTTACTTAACATAATGTCCTTAAGGTTCATCCATGTTATAGCAGATGTCCTTCCTTTTTAAGGCTGAATAATATTTCATTATATGTGCAGTTGTCTCTCAGTATCCATGGGGGATTTGTACCAGGACCTCTTTCAGATACCAAAATCCATGGATGCCCTTATATATAATGGCATAGTATTTACACTTAACCTGTGCACATCCTCTAGTATACTTTATATCATCTCTAGATTACATATAATACATAATACAATGTAAATGCTATGTAATGTTAACAGTTATACTGTATTGTTAAAGGAATAACAACAAGAAAAAACTTCTATATGTGTTCAGTACAAACACACTTTTCTTCTTGAATTTTTTTTTTTTTTTGAGACAGAGGATTACTTTGTTGCTCTCAGTAGAGTACTCTGGCATCATAGCTCACAGCAACCTCAAACTCTTGGGCTCAAGGGATCCTTTTGCCGCAGCATCCCAATTAGCTGGGGATTCAAGTGCCGTTGGCAATGCCCAGCTATTTTTAGAGATGGGGTTTCGCTCTTGCTCAGGTTGGCCTTGAACTCCTAAACTCAAGCAATCCACCCGCCTCCATATCCCAGAGTGCTAGGGTTATAGGCATGAGCCACTGCATCCAGCCTAGTAATAATTGTTTTTCTAGTAATAATATTTTTAAGACAGGCTCTTGCTCTGTTGTCCCGTCTAGAATGCAGTGGCATCATCATAGCTCACTCCAATCTCCAACTCCTGGATTCAAGTGATCCTCTTCAGACTCCCAAATAGCTGAAACTATAGACACATGCCACCATGCCCCAAAATTTTTCTACTTTTTTTTTTTTTGAGACAGAGTCTCACTTTGTTGCCCTTGGTAGAGTGCTGTGGCGTCATAGCTCACAGCAACCTCAAACTCCTGGGCTTAAGTGATTCTCTTGCCTCAGCCTCCTAGGTAGCTGGGACACAGGTGGCTGCCACAATGCCTGGCTATTTTTTTTAGAGATGAGGTTTCACTCTGGCTCAGGCTGGTCTCGAACTTGTGAACTCAGGCAATCCACCCACCTCAGCCTCTCAGAATGCTAGGATTACAGGCATGAGCCACTGTGCCCAGCCTAATTTTTCTACTTTTTGTATAGACAAGATCTCACCCTTAGTCGGGCTGGTCTTGAACTCCTGGCCTCACCCAATCCTGCCTCAGACTCCCAAAGTGCTAGGATTACAGACATGAGCCACTGAACCCCACTTTTTTTTTTTTTTTTTGAGAACGTGTCTCACTGTGTTGCTCAGGCTTGAATGCAGTGGCTATTCATAGGTGCAATCATAGTATACTGCAACCTTGAACTAATCTCAAGCAATCTTCCTGTCTCAGCCTCCTGAGTAGCTGTAACTACAGGAATGGGACACCATGCCCAGCCTATTTTAATTTATTTAGGAACTTTCTGTTTTCCATAGTTGCTGCACCATTTTGCATTCTCACTAACAGTAATTTCCCCCATCCTTGTAAATTTCATTTATTTTTAAAGTATAGGAAACATTAAGATAGATGGTTTCAAAAGTCAGAACTAGATCCAAGGGGATACTCAGAGAAGTGTCATTTCTCTGTCTCCCTCCTTCCATTCCACTCCTATCCACTCCCTGTTGGCAACAAATCTCAATAGTTTCTGCTTTATCCTTCCAATGTTTATTTTTGTAAAGATAAGCAAATACGCCTATGTTTTCTTATGTCATCTTATTTCTTTCACGAAGGCTTGCATACTATCCATACTTTATTTGGACTTTGCTTTTTCCACTTAACAGTATCTGGAAATCACGGCTCATAAATTCATAGACTTTCCCCCCCTCAATCATTTTACAGCTGCATAGAACTCCATTGTGTGGCTGTACTGCATTTTATTTAAATCACTGCCTATGCATAGGAACTGATATTTTTTTCAATATTTTGCAATTATAAACCATGCTGCAATGAATAATAACATGGTGCATTTGTATTTTCCCATTGTTGGAGGTGTATCTTCAGGGTAAATTGCTGGAAGTGGGCTTGCCACGGAAAAAGAGAAACACGTGCATTTTTGTTAAATGCCAAATTCCCCTCCACTGGGGTTATAAAAAGGACGTTTTAAAAAGCACAACAAAGAAGAAAAGCTGATCTCTACAAAAGAAACCAAACAGTCTTTCTTGCTGATATCTAATAGTCCATTGGGTTTTAAGGTTAAGGGATTTAATTTCACCAAGACTGGTTTTGTTGTTGTTGTTGTTGTAGCTGTCATTGTTGTTTAGCAGGCCTGGGCCAGGTTCGAACCTACCAGCCCTGGTGTATGTGGCTGGTGCCCTAACCACTGTGCTATGGGTGCCAAGCCTCACCAAGACTGGTTTTTACGGAGCAGTTTAATTTCACCATTGTCAGAGCCTCTGCTGGTGGCTTCCCACACATGACCTAACACTACCATAGAAGTTGCCCATTTTAGAGAAGCAACAACTGAGGCTCAGATGTGATAACCAACCTGAGGAGCCATCTAGAGACGGATATCTGGTTTTAGATATTAGGCATGTTTCTCTGTGGGATTCCAGATTTCCCAGAAAATCTGATGAAAGCCAAGAGCTCTCTCCTTAAGAACATACTGAGAAAGAGAAAAGCAGCCCCTGATATCTGGGAGTTGGTCTGGCACCCACAGCTAGGGTTTGGTGTCCTTCTGTTGAACATGAACAACTTCATAAAACATCAGTATCAGATAAGGTTGCTCTGTGATCATGATGGATTAAAACAAAATTAAGACCAGTTTGTAATGCTGAAGTGGATGTGGAGAGAAGGGAACACTTGCACTGCTGGTGAGATTGCAAACTAATTGAATCTTTATGGAAAGAAGTATGGAGAATTCTTAAAGAACTAAAAGTCAACCTTCCATTTGATCCTGCAATCCCATCACTAGGTATCTACTAGTAGAAAAAATAATCATTTTACCATAAGGACATTTGTACTAGATTGTTTTTTTTTTGTTTGTTTGTTTAGCAGGCCCTGGCCGGGTTCGAACTCACCACCCCTAGTGCATGAGGCTGGTGCTCTAACCATTGAACTACAGGCACCCAGCCTACATTAGATTGTTTATTGCAGTCCAATTTACAACAGCCAAGATGTGTGGCTCGGTGCCCATAGCACAGTGGTTATGGGGCCAGCCACATACACCAAGGCTGGTAGGTTCGAAACTGGCCTGGGCCAGCTAAACAACAATGACAGCTGCAACAAAAAAAAGAAAAATAGCCGGGCATTGTAGCGTGCATCTATAGTCCCAGCTACTTGGGAGGCTAAGGCAAGAGAATCACTCAAGCCCAAGAATTTGAGGTTGCTGTGAGCTATGACAGGACAGCACTCTACTGAAGGAGACATAGTGAGACTCTGTCTCAAAAAAACAAACAAAACAAAAAAACAATTGTCAAGATGTGGAAACAACCCTAGTGCACATCAACCCAAGAATGGACTAATAAACTGTGGTGTATGTATACCATGGAATACTATTCAGCTACAGAGATTTTGCATCTTTTGTATTAACCTGGGTAGAGTTGGAGTAAAGTATCACAAGAATAGAAAAGCAAATATTCAATGTACTCAGTCCGTTTTTTTTTTTTTTTTTTTTTTTTGAGACAGAGTCAGGCTGTCACCCTGGGTAGAGTTCTGTGGTGTCATAGCTCAAAGGAACCTCAAACTCTTGGGTGCAAATGATTTTTCCGCCTCAGCCTCCCAAGTAGCTGGGACTATAGGCACCTGCAACAATTCTCCGCTATTTTTTTTGTTGTTGCCACTGTTGTTTTAGCTGGCCTGGGCCCGGTTCGACCCCACCAGCTTTGGTGTATGTGGCTGGCGCCCTACCCACTGAGCTATGGGCGCCGCCCCAATGTACTCAATTCTAATATGAAGCCAGTAGTCAAACTAATACATGCCCACACAAGAGAGAAACTTAATTTAATTCAAGTTGGGGGTACGGGACTGGTGTGTTCCCACCTAACAGGCACAATGTAAAGGTATATGGCTCACCTCCAGGGTGCCGGGCACAACTATCACAGGAACCTTATCTAACAAATGCAAACATTATAACATGATTGTTTGTATCCTCATATTAATCAGAAAATTTAAAAAAAGACCCGCCTGCCCAAACCAGAGAAATGACCAAATATCCCCCTGACCTGGTTTCTCTGCTGCTTCTTTATCAGTTACAGCTTCAGTCTCCACTGTAGCCTGTGTGCCTTCCTTCTGTATAAGACTTATTAAGCTCGAACTATAGGTACATGTTGCTGCACCTAGCCTTCTTTAAAATTATGAGCCTTGGCTTGGCACCTGTGGCTCAAGCGGCTAAGGCACTAGCCACATACACCTACGGTGGTGGGTTTGAATCCAAACCAACCAGCCAAACAACAATGATGGCTGCAACCAAAAAATAGCCGGGCGTTGTGGCGGGCGCCTGTGCTCCCAGCTACTTGGGAGGCTGAGGCAGGAGACTCGCTTGAGCCCAGGAGTTGGAGGTTGCCGTGAGCAGTGAAGCCATGGCACTCTAC
Organism: Otolemur garnettii; assembly: GCF_000181295.1. Taxonomy (NCBI): domain Eukaryota; kingdom Metazoa; phylum Chordata; class Mammalia; order Primates; family Galagidae; genus Otolemur; species Otolemur garnettii. The sequence goes on along the minus strand of NW_003852548.1, from coordinate 2,230,154 downwards.
CCAGGGGGACAGCTTGAGGCTCTGTCTCAAAAAAAAAAAAGACTTATTAAGCTAACCATTATAGAATTACCTGCACTGCCTACCTGAGGAAAACCCTGCTTCTTTAAGCCCTTCCCCATTCCCAGGCATGGGGGACTCACATCTGTGATCCCAGCACTCTGGGAGGCTGGGGAGGGCTGGATGGCTTGAGCTCAGGAGTCTGAGATCAGCCTGAGCAAAGTGAGACCCCATCTCTACAAAATAGAACCACTATCCAGGCATTGTGGCAGGTGCCTGTAGTCCTAGCTACTCCGGATGCTTAGACAAGAGGATCACTTGAGCCCAAGAGTTAGAGGTTGCTGTGAGCAATGACATCACTGTACTCAAGCCCAGGGCGACTGAGTGAGACTCTGTCTCAAAACAAACAACAGGCTCGGCGCCTGTGGCTCAAGTGGGTAAGGCGCCAGCAATGTACACCTAAGGTGGCGGGTTCGAA
>NW_003852548.1:2217382-2228727 GCF_000181295.1 Otolemur garnettii | reverse complement strand
TCGCTTGAGCCCAGGAGTTGGAGGTTGCTGTGAGCTGTGATGCCATAGCACTCTACCCAGGGGGACAGCTTGAGGCTCTGTCTCAAAAAAAAAAGAGAAAGAATCCAATGTCCTCAATTCTTATATGAAGCCAATAGACGATCTAATACATACCCTCGTAAGAGGAAAACTCAAATCAATTCAAGGTGGGGGGCTGGGAAAAGAGGAAGCGGGGAGAGAGGAGGAGGGGGGCATGTGTGTGTTCCCACTCATTGGGCACAATGTTAGGGTGTATAGCACACCTCTCGGGGGTGGGACGCAATTATAAGAGAGACTTTACCTAACAAACATTGTAACCTCATTCTTTATACCCTCAATTAACCTGAAACAATAAAATAAAACCCTCCCCCAAGACAACTAGCCCAAATCCTGTTGTGAACTCCCTTTTACTGAGCCAGCTCACAGTTCCCCACAGTGCGTGCTCTTACTTATTACATGAGCAATAAACTCTACTTGTTCAACCATACTTATATTCCTGGGAATCTTTGGCTGGAGAGATTTCACAGCATTTACAGAGTTGGGGTGCAAGATCAAGAGCTCTCATTGTGGCAGGTGCCTGTAGTCCCAACTACTCGGGAGGCTGAGGCAAGAGAATCACCTAAGCCCAGGAGTTGGGGGTTGCTGTGAGCTGTGTGACGCCATGGCACCTTACTGAGGGCCCTGAAGTGAGACTCTGTCTCAAAAAAAAAAAAAAAAAAAAAAGATCAAGAGCTGTTTGGAAGTCCATCTATGCGTGCCTCTCACCCACAGACTCCTGATTAAGTGGCCTTGAGCCTAGAGCATCGGTAATACCATTTTAAAAAAATGGAAAAATTGAGGTCTAGGTAGATCAAGTCACTTCTTCAAAGTCCCATTGTGCACTAATAACTGGGTAGGAGCTGGAAACCATGGCTGCTGAAGGTGAGGTATGTCCAGCAGACAAGTAACCCGTCCCCAAGCCCATCCTGGCCGTAACAGTGTCCTCCCTCAGGATGCACACATGCTCATCTCTGAAGGATGGCTTCCTTCCTTTCCTTCCCTAGCTTTCTCTCTGTAGAAGGGGCAGTGGGTGAGGTGCAGGATAAGGGAACCCCCACTCCGGGGCTGCCCTCAAGGAGGCTCAGGCAGTGAGATCTCAGTCAGAGGGGCCTCATCTTCCCGTCCAATTCGGCTGCTCTGAGTCCCGGAGTCTGTACCTTATAGGCTCAGTCGGCAGGAGCACACCTTATTCCCATCCCTCATTTCCCCCTGTTTATCCCCTTTGCCCATGCTGTGTCCCCTGCCTGGAATGCTCTCCTTTCTCTTCTAGTCTTTTAGTATTCCTAATTTCCTCTCAAGATCCAGCTCAGTGTCACCTCAAGGCAAGGGAGATTTCCCACCTTTTGTCTCCGGGACTTCCACGCTTTGGGAAGACTCTCTCTCCATAAGCCTGTCACACTGAAGTGTCTGGCTGTCTCTCCATCTCTGTTCTGTCTGGAGCTGGGCTTGCTGTCTAGGCCGTGCCTGGCAAATGTTGACTATGAGACTCCATCACCCAGCGAATACTAGGGGTGAGAAGCGGGGGGCTTCGGGCCTCTTCCTGCCTGGAGGACATGTGGAATGGGGCTGTCACAGGACTCTGGGCTTAGGTGGAATGCTGAGGCCCCTCCTTATTCTGCAGCCCCATTGCCCTTGGCTTTCTGTCCCACTCCACCTGCAGTCTGCTGCTTCCCTTCCTTTCAGAGACAGCAGGGGTCTCCTCACAGCTCTTGGCACCCCAGGGCCTCCCTGTACATCATCCCTTGACCTAGGTGCCACAAGATCTGACCACACCACTCTCACGTCAAAGCTGTCAGGGGTAAAGACATTTTTCTGGACCAGGCCTGACACCTGGAAGCACTGGATTGGGGGTGATTCCTGGGACGCTTCCTTGACTGTCCTCCTGGCTCCTGCTTCCTGTGAAAGACACAGCCAGCAGTTCCCAGTGCTTCTGAAGGGGCTTAAAATGATTTCTTTCTTTTTTTTTTATTGAGACAAAGTCTTACTCTGTCACTCTCAGTAGAATGCTGTGGCATCATAGCTCACAGCAACTTCAAACTCTTGGGCTCAAGTGATTCTCTTGCCTCAGTTTCCCTAGTGGCTAGGACTACAGGCACCTACCACAATGCCAGGCTATTTTTTTTGTTTGTTTGTTTAGCAGGCCCTGGCCAGGTTCGAACCCATCAGCCCTGGTGCATGTGGCCAGCGCCCTAACCACTGAGCCACAGACACCCAGCCTAAAATGATTTCTTAGAATAGAAATTCAGCTACACTCAGAAAAATTCAGAAGCCACTGCCCCTGAGGAAATTCTTAGTCTCAGCTGGGAGTAGCCTTGACCTCCTGACCGTCTTCCCTGGACAACATGACTGTGCACTCTGCAGGCCTTACAAGCCCTACAGAGCCAGGTATGTTGGAGTTCACATACCTAATGCCCTGACTATGCTGGGTCCCTGGCATATGTCCCTGGAGTGTGTGGTATGGACCAGAGTTCATGATTGCATCCACACACACATGTCATCTAAGCATCCATCTGTCCGTCTCTCTTGGGAACAGGTCCTATAAATGGCATCCTTTGTGAGGTTTGATGGCTTTTTGTTTCTTTAAATTGCAGGCTAGAGATTGGCACATGTGTGTCCTTGGGGCCCATAACAAGAGGAGGCCGGCCACCCTAGGCTTTTAGCCACACTCTCTGGGTGCTGGTGCTTTTGCTGGAAAGTCATTCCTGGCTCCCCAGGGCCAGAAATTAAAGCCATCCCTGCTCAGCTGCCCAGTGCCAACTTCTGCCTCAGACCACATCCACCCTGAGCTTCAACCACACTCATTCTCTCTTACATCTCTCAGGATTTACTTACTTCTCTCATTTGCAGGAACACCCTTTCTCCTCTTTCCTGCCAAATACCAACACATCTATGAGCACTAAGCTGAAATGTCACTGTCAAAATCAAATACTCTTTGGGGTATCCACACACTGATTACAGAATCATGCAGTGAGATATGACTGTGCACATATCTCCAGTTAGACTGGGAGGGCTGAAAGCACAGGAGGTGGTTATGACTTGCCTCTATGCTTCCAAAGCACAGCACAAGGCTAGATCCACAGCACTCGTCAGTTATGTGGGTATATGGATAGGTGACCAGAGAAATGGATGAATGAATAGGTGGGTTGGTGGGTGAATCATGAGTGGACGAATGGATGCAAGCCTAGGTAATTCATCAGTGGGCAGATGAATTGTGGGTGGATGGAAGAGCAGATCAATGACAATTCTAATCTTCTAACCCATCCCACCTACCTCCTGAACCTCCCCTCTGCTCTCTAACACAGAATTCATCCCTTGATGGATTCAGAAGAACAGACTTCTCTCTTCCAAAAAACCAGAGTTAGAAACTGATGCTCAGTGAATACACAGCTACATAATAACTTTGTATCAGAGCCAAACTGACAGGCTGATAGCTGAACAGACAGATCCCTCAGAGGAAGGGGGCAGAAGAGCCTGGAGCTCAAATGTGCCTAGGAGGGCCATCTGCTCTGAATGGAAACAGAAGATGAGAGGGAGGCTGCACTCTCCTCCAGGGCCGCCTTTGAGCAGCCAGGTCCACTGAGTACTTGGCAGTCTCCTCGAGATCTTGCCATCCTTCTGCCACACTGCCCTGAATCCCCACCAGAAGATTAAGTCATGGCCACACAGGCTTTGCCTTCTTCAGACAACCTCTGCCACAAATACATTTTATTGCTTTTGGTAGTCATTAGGATTTTAGTATAAGTCACCTTTTAATTTGTCACAAAAGGCAGAATTTTTGGTGACTAAGAGAGATGGGGTAACTTTATGGCATAAAACTGGGGACATCTAAATGGTGGGCAGAGAAGGACTAAGGGTGCCAGTGGTTTTACTTAAGGGTAGTATGACAGTGGCCAACATAGTAGGCAGGCATTCCTTCTGCTGACTCAGCACCTCTTCCCTCTTCTATTAAATACTACTCTCCACTTTCTTCTGATGATATACCTCACCTCACTGCATGCTGTTCTTAGGGGCTAACTTCCCTCCACCTCCGGCTCCCACCTATATCTTCAAGTTGGACCCATGACTGGCCCAGCCCTGGCCAAACTGCAACAACAACAAAAATAGCCAGGCGTTATGGAGAGCGTCTGTAGTCCTAGCTACTCTGGAGGGTGAGGCAAGAGAATCGCCTAAGCCCAAGAGCCGGAGGTTACTGTGAGCTGTGACGTCATAGCACTCTACCGAGGGTGACAAAGTGAGACTCTACCTCTAAAAAAAATTTTTAAAAGATGAATACAAATCTTTTTTTTTTTTTTTTTTTTTTAGAGACAGAGTCTCACTTTGTCACCTTTGGTAGAGTGCCATGTAGTCACAGCTCAGAGCAACCTCTGGGCTTAGGCGATTCTCTTGCCTCAGCTTCCCAAGTAGCTGGAACTACAGACGCCTGCCACAAGGCCCGGCTATTTTTTTTTTATTTCTATGTTGCAGTTTGGCCAGGGCTGGGTTTGAACCCACCACCCTCAGTATATGTGGCCAGCGCCCTACTCACTGAGCCACAGACACCACCCATGAATACAAATCTTGTTGAGCACCTCTTATAATTGCAGAAGTCAAGTGTGACTTGAGTATCATAAATTTAATACAGTTTTTTCCTTTCTTAAAATGTGTATGCATTGGGCAGCACTTGTGGCTCAGTGGGTAGGGTGCCAGCCCCACATACTGCGGGTGGCGGGTTCAGGCTCGGCCCCTGCCAAACTGCAACAAAAAATAGCCGGGCGTTGTGGCCAGCGCCTGTCATCCCAGCTACTCGGGAGGCTGAGGCAGGAGAATTGCCTAAGCCCAGGAGTTGGAGGTTGCTGTGAGCTATGTGACGCCCCGGCACTCTACCGAGGCCAATAAAGTGAGACTCTGTCTCTATTAAAAAAAAAAATGTGTATGCATGTTTTGGCACCTTCTGTGTACTGAGTGCTTACCCTGTGCTAGGCGATTTGAAGAGCTTTGTGTCCATTATCTAATTTAATCTTCTCCCTACAACTACAAGGCAGGAACTGTAATTATCTGCATTTTACAGATAAGGAAGCTGAGGCTTGACAGTTGAAATAACCTGCCTGAGAAGAAAGCCCTTCCTATAGGTGTCATCAGTACAGCAGCCCAGGATGGTGATAAGGGCATTTCAGCACTGCCATTAGCCAGGATGGCCTAGGGGAGGGAATTGGGGCTGGTTATGTCTTGGCTCTGAATCAGGCCACAGCACAGAGTGTGGGAACTGACGGGGGACCCCTCACCCCAGAGGGTCATTCCACATCCCCATAGTGGAGGCTTGTCACAACCCCCAATTCCACACCCTGGACAAGCAAAGAAGAGCCCAGAACAGCCTGGATTTAGCTCTGCCTCCCAGTCTTAGTCCCTGAGGGTCACTTCAAGCAAATCTCTCCTCTCTCTGCTTGGTGATCTTATCTGGACTATTAGCTGTAACTGCAGTAAAAGGATAATTTCCAAAATGGTGGCCAGGCACTGGTGGCTCACGCCTATAATCCTAGCACTCTGGGAGGCCGAGGTAGGTAGATTGCCTGACCTCATGAGTTCGAGACCAGCCTGAGCCAGAGTGAGACCTCATCTCTAAAAATAGCCAGGCATAGTGGCAGGCGCCTGTAGTCCCAGCTATTTGGGAGGCTAAGGCAAGAGAATCACTTAAGCCCAAGAGTTTGAGGTTGCTGTGAGCTGTGATGCCATGGCATTCTACCCAGGGCGACAGAGTGAGACTCAATCTCAAAAAAAAAAAAAAAATTCTAAACGGTAACAACACAGCTCATACAAATAAAAAGTGAACCTGTGTCAAAGATTTTATTAGCTCATTTATTAATGAGGGACTGGTAAGATGTTACAGTAGACTCAAAGGAGAGTCTGAAGAACAGACGTACAGGCTCCCAGGGAATACCAAAATGAGTTTGCCAATAAATGCAATATATTTGAAATCATCTTTTTCTACAGAGTAGAAATCAGTTATATCTCTGAAACAGGACAAAATTCAGTTTTATTTTTATGAATGGGAATTATCTGCCCTGCACAGGTTAACTTCTGTCTATCTATAGAGTTCAAAATGGCCCAGCCAAAGCCAAAGGTACAGCCCCCTACAGAATCAGATAAGCCCTAAGGATCTGCTAGACAACACCTAGCATTGCATTGAAAGGACACCTGGGAATAGTCTTGCCCATTTAAAAGCTTTTTATGAGTTTTCCTGACAAGTTGAGGGCTGCCTTAGACAGTGGCTGAGCAGTTTTCAGGCTAAGACCTGCCCAGTGCTCGGGGCTATGTCTAATTTAGCAGTCTCTCTCCTCTTCCTTTGCTTTTAAAGACCTGGACAGGCAGGGGCACCAGCAGCTCCACAGTGTTTTTGTGAATTTTAGAATAAAGGACGGCCCTTCCTCCTGACAGATATAGCCCCAAGGCAGGCCCCAGGAATGCCAGAGGAGACCAGGCTGCATCTCATTTTGGTCCCCTCTTTTCTCCTTGGCCAGGCGTCCTTTGTTCAGGGCATGGCCTGCAGGACTGTACTTAGTGGCCCACTGCTGCCAAACATTCTGCCATCTGTATGGTTGGCCCCCTAGGGCAGGGGTCCTCAAACTTTTTAAACAGGGGACCAGTTCACTGTCCCTCAGACTATTGGAGGGCCGGACTGCGGGCCCCGGGACAAGTCGGCTGCTAAGCAGGACAGGCAGCGGTGGCAAAAACACCCGACGAACCGGATAAATGTCCTAGGGGGGCCACATGTGGCCCGCAGTTTGAGAACACCTGCCCTAGGGGATCCAAAAGAAAGCTATCAAGCATGGGGTTGGGGTGAGAGCACAGGAAGGTCTTGACCCTGTACCTGAGAGCTTTTTTGGGTGAAACTGGGCCAAGCTGGGGTCCCAAGAGTGGAAGGGGAGAGCCTGCTCCTCTCGCCAAGCCTTCTGTATATCAGGGCCACAGTTGGAGTTCAGGGGCATCATCACCCTTCTCCAACCAGGGCCAGGCCAAGGGTTGCAGGTCCCTGTGCTTCCCCCACCCCACCTGCCACCCTGTGCTTGGGTGGCTTAGCAATGACAGTGCTCCCTACTGGGCCAGGGTTGTAGCACCACCAAGTTTGGTTTTCCCTATGATGGTAGTCCTGTGGCCATGGCTCCGGGAGTCCGCATCCAAGCTTTGACCCTGGGGCAGGGTGTGAGGACCTAGAAGTGTCAGAGGAACAGGAGGATGGCCCAATCTTGGGGAGTGGCCACTTGCCTGCCATGGGCTACTCTTTCAGAATAAATGCTTCCCTGGGTCTGGGCTATAAACAGTTATCATAACCAAGGCCCAGGAAGAGCAGGCAGCTTACTCTGGGCCCCAGGGGCTTGTAGAATCGTACAGTTCTCTAAGCCTAAGCTCCCTGTTCTGGGGATAGAAAAAACCCTCATTTGGGCCAGGTAGGGTGGTTCATGCCTCTAATCCTAGCACTCTGAAAGGCTGAGGCAGGGGGACTGCAGGTTCAACATCAGCCTGAGCAAGAGCAAGACCCAGTCTCTAAAAAATAGCTGGGTGTTGTGGCGGGTGCTTGTAGTCCCAGCTACTAGGGAGGCTGAGGCAAGAGAATCATTTGAGCCCAAGAGTTTGAGGTTGCTGTAAGCACCACAGCACTCTACTGAGAGCTACAAAGTGGGACTCTGTCTCAAAAAAAAAAAAAACCTTCATTTTTCTCTGGGCCCCTCCAAGGCTTGGGCACTTGGTCTCCTATGAGTAATGAGAGAGTCAGACACAGCTTCCTGGCTGAACAAACACAGCTTCCCCATTCCCAGGCCTTTGCTTCTGAGTGTCTGTTGCCTTGCTGTCTGTCCCTCTATCCTATCCCTGCAGGTCCAGGACCTCCCCATTGCCATGGGCCCCCTTCACTGCATCTTCCTACCTCAGCTTCTAGGAAGCCTACCCTGAATCTCCAGGCACAAGTCTCTCCTCCTGCTGCTGTTGGCTTCCTTTGTGGTGGCTCAGAAGTATTGCTCATCTTCCCAGCCCTCTGGAGTCGGGCCACATTGTCTCTGGGTTGCCACAGAGCTAGTACAGAGCTCAACTTGGGGGGAAGGGAGGAGGTTGAAGGAAGGAAAGGGTGTTTTCCAAGCTCTAGCTTTGTTCGGAGTGACAAGGTTTGAGAAAAGGAAAACAGTCCCAAATTTCACTCCCTTGGCCCCACCCAAACCTGGATTCCTAGAAGAAGAACATTCCTCGATTTCCCTTATGGTCACCAGCTAGGTGTAGGTGCAAGTGAATCTATACCCATCTTCCACATCGGGCCACATATACATAAATGCCATAGTGGACCCCAAGGGTATACGTGCACAGACACCATGACCCAGGCCTATTAGCATGCTGAACACATGAGGACACACATGCATGGGCTTCTAGCAACATGTACACACATGCCCAGACCCAGGTCCATGGCCACACCTGAAACCATGCACACACTGAGGCACAGGCACCCAGAGGTACCTGTGCGCAGACAGATCAGGTACCTGATCACACCCATATACACATGCATGTTCACACAGGGTATATGTGCACAAATACCAAGGCCCAGGCATCCATGCACACACACACTTTGTGGGCATCCAGGGCTATGTGTACACAGATACCCAGGCTTAAGCCCATGGGCACATCTGCACTCATGCACACACTTGGTGCCCAGAGGTACACATGCATGGACACCACAGTGTAGGATCCTGGCCACTTGTGCGTCTGTGCACACACACATGTGCATTCACAGATGCCCAGGCCAAGAGAAGTCCCCAAAGCCATGCACGTATGTGTACAGACATCTAGGCCCAGCCTTGTGTGTGCACCAGTTCACTCACACCTGCATGTACATGGGGACCTGAGGATATGCATGCATGGACTCTGGACACACCAGTTTTCACCAGTGGGCTCCCCTGCACCTATGCACTCACAGAGAACCATGCATGTGGCATACACAGGTACACACATGTATACACAGACACAAACACTCAGGGTAACACCCATGGCCTTAAGGGTTTGCACATGGAATCTCACGCGTAAGCACATCCTGATCCATATGCACAATTGCTTTTCACAAATACCCTCGTCAGGGTACAGGTCCTCATGTCCTTGCTGAGCCCTAGCATTTCCATAGGAATGCACACTTGAACTTGGGTTGCACACATATGCTTATAACCACACCAACATTCGAAACAGCAAAACCCAAATGCACACACATGTACCATGTACACATGCATGCACAAAAGCATTATAAATGTGCACACAGGGATGTAAGCACACCATGCATGCATGCATGTAATCTCACATGTGCTGGTATGTGCACCCTTGTGCAGGCATGCACGGCCAATTATCCTTTAAGGCTTTTATCCACCAACGCTGCCTGGTTGGTAATGGCTCCCAGCTCCTGCATCTGGCAGAACTTTCTTGTGAGTCATGAGCGGTGACCCATGATTCATTCCAGCTGTCCCCAGCCACTGTGTCTTCTAGAGAAACTCAGACACTTACCTCTTCCCTTGGGCTGTCACCAGCGTGAAATTACACCATTACACCTATTTCTCTGAACCAAGGCATCAATGGCTCTAAACCTGCCTGTGTTCTGTGGGAGAACAACTTGGCAGGAACCAGGTGTGGGTAGAGTGTTAGAGAAAGCCTCGGGGCAGTTCTGGAAAGCTTCCCAAGCAATTATTACTCATCTGGCAGCTTGGCTGAGAATGTTCCATGGACAGAGCTCCCAGAACCCACAGAAGTGCTGTGGATCTCATCCCTGGCTTTTTCTGGGCTGCTAACCGCCCCCCAGCTCCAGCGCCCTCTTCAACTAGACAAGGAGGATGTGCTGAAAGTTTCTTCCTCCACTTGAGTACCCGTTCCTGTCACCCACGGCCAAGATGAGTCTCTTGAAATCAGCCCTGAACCTGAGCTACAAGGTATTGTGAACAGTTTCTCAGGCTTCTATAACAAAATATCACAGACTGAGTGTTTTAAACAACAGACATTTGTTTTCTCACAGTTTCAGGAGGCTGGAAGTCTGAGGTCAAGGTGCTGGTAGTAGTGTTGGTTTCTGGTGAGGCCTCTTTTTCTGACTTGTAGATGGCCACCTTCTTTCTGTGTCCTCACATGGCCTTTCCTCTGTGTGCACACAGGGAGGTAGAGAAGTAACTCTGGAGTCTCTTCCTTCTCTTAGGATGACACCAGTCCTATCAGATTAGGGCCCCACTTTATGGCCTCATTTAACCTTAATTGTCTCTTTAAAAGCCCTATCTCCAAATACAGTCACATCGGAGGTTAGGGCTTCAACATAGGAATTTGTTGAATTCACAAATCAGTCCGCAACAGACAAAGGAAGTGCGACCTCCAGCAGCTGCAGAGGTGCATTCCTGAGACATGTCTATGCAGAAAGCCTGGGGAAAGGAGAGGTAACAAAAGGCCTAATTGCAACCTCTTGCAGACATACAATTCGTCATTGCTTCCAAAGTATTGCACTTTTCTTTTCTGAGATAAAGTCTCACTCCGTTGTCCAGGCTGGAGCACAGTAGCATTATCATAGCTCACTGCAACCTCAAACTCCCAGGCTCCTGCAATTCCCTGACTCAGTCTCCTGAATAGCTAGGACTACAAGCATATGCAACCACACCCAGCTAGTTTTTTCTATTTTTAGTGGAGATGAAGTCTCACTCTTGCTTAGGCTGGTCTTAAGTTCCTAAACTCAAGGGATTTGCCTGTTTTGGCCTCTCAGAGTGCTAGGATTACAGGTGTGAGCCACCACGCCCAGCCAAAGTATTGCTCATTTTAAACAAAGTTATAATTTAAATTTAAAAAGAATTACAATTTCCATACAGTAATGTTCAACCTTTTAGTGTTCTCTTGAGTTTTGACAAACAAAAACGGTTGGGTAACCACACCACAGCAACTGAAGGAAGGGATCTTCTTAGAACCCATGCCAGCCCATGGCCTTCCTCCACTCAGAGCCCTGCCAAGGCCTGTAACTCTCAGAGAAAAAGCCAAAGTCCCCTCCAGGGTCCACAAGTTCTTACAGGACCTCTCTGAGCTCACCTTATACCAGTGGCACCGTAGTCATTGTGCTACTTCCCAGTGGTCTCTTTACCATCCCTCACATGTGCCAGGCATGCTCCTGCCTCAGGGCCTTTGCACAGGCTTTCTTTCTTTCTTTTTTTTTTTTGTTTGAGACAGAGTTTCACTATGTTGCCCTTGGTAGAGTGTCCTGGCGCACAGCTCACACTAACCTCAAACTCCTGGGCTTAAGTGATATTCTCTTGCCTCAGCCTCCCAAG
>NW_003852548.1:2215486-2216750 GCF_000181295.1 Otolemur garnettii | reverse complement strand
AAAATAGCCAGGCGTTGTGGTGGGTGCCTGTAGTCTCAGCTTCTTGGGAGGCTGAGGCAAGAGAATTGCTTAAGCCCAAGAATTTGAGTTGCTGTGTGCTGTGAGCTGTGATGTCATAGCACTCTACTGAGGGTGACATAGTGAGACTCTGTCTCAAAAAAAAAAAATGCTTACTGTGCTTTGGATTTCTTTCAAAAATAACTTAATTAGTGCTCTTTAGGCTGGGCAGCACGGTGGCTCATGGCTGTAATCCTAGTACTCTGGGAGGCTGAGGCACTCCGGATTGCTTGAGTTCAGGAGTTTGAGGCCACTGTGAGCAAGAGCAAGATGCCTGTCTCTGCTAAAAATAGAAAAACTAGCCCCATCTTTACTAAAAATAGAAAAACTAGCCAGGTGTCATGGCAGGTGCCTGTAGTCCCATCTAGTTGGGAGGCTGAGGGAAGAGGATCACTTGAGCCCAAGAGACTGAGATTACCGTGAGCTATGATGATGCCATAGCACTCTACCCAGGGTGAAAGTGAGACTCTGTCTCAAAAAAAAAAAAAAAATCTTTAAAATTTTCAGGGCATGCCTAAGATCCTCTCATGGCACACTGGTTGAAAATCACTGCTCTTGGGGGTTTACACAGATAGGGATGTGGCCATGTGGAGGGTGACACAGATTGGGATGTGGACATAGCTGAGGTCACACAAGCCCAGCTGCAGATATTCTCTGGGTCACACAGATTGGGGCATGAATGTTCCTTGAGTAACAAAGATTATGGAAGGGACATGTCCCAGAGACTCAGTGTAGACTCACACTTTTAGACTCACATTGACTGGATTAGGAACATTCCTGGAGTCACAGAGACTGCATTGTGGACATTGTTTGGGTCATACTTGCTTGTGTATAGACACTGCTCTGTACATCCCAATAGGTATGGGTACTCTTCTGGTCATACTGCCTGGGGAATTGACTCTACACTGGAGTATGGAGACTCCTTTGGTCACATAGATGGGGATGTGTCCTTTCCTGGATCACTCAAACTGGACTGTAGACCCACCAGTAGTCATCAGCACTGAAGTTTCACACTCTGGCAACATTGACAGAGGAGTAGATAGCCTCCTGGTCACAGATGGGGTAGTACACCCTCCAGAGACCATCAACACTGGAGTGTAGACACACCTATGGCCAGAGACTAAGGGTTTGCATGACACTGGGGTCTCATATACTGGAAATTGGACATTCTTTTATTCTTTCTTTCTTTCTTTTTTTTTTTTTTTTT
>NW_003852548.1:2210275-2215195 GCF_000181295.1 Otolemur garnettii | reverse complement strand
TTTTTTTTTTTGAGACAGAGTCTCACTCAAGTCACCCTGGGGTTGAGTGCTATGGCGTCATAGCTCACAGCAACCTCAAATTCCTGGATTCAAGTGATCGTCCTGCTTCAGATTCCTGATAGCCAGGACTACAGGTGCCTGCCATGATGCCTGGCTAGTTTTTTTATAGCTCAGTCTTGTCTCAAACTCCTGAGCTCAAGCAATCCACCCACCTTGGACTCCCAGAGTGCTAGGATTATAGGCATGAGCCACCACGCCCAGCCTGGACATGACTTCTGTTGTAGACAGTTTGGTGTGGACCGTCCTGGGGGCACAGAGATTGGGGAGTGGATGCTCCTGAGGTTGCTGGACGGGGGAAACCACTGTCAGAACACCACATTGAGCTGTGGATACCTGTGGGGTCAGTGGGACTGGGATTTGGACACCTGTGTGGTCCGTTTGAGGTGCATGATTTGCACAATCATGGCACTACTAAGACAGGGCTGTGTAAACTCTTGTGGTCTCCCAGACTAAGCCATTGTCACTGCTGGACTCACAAAGCCTAGGGTCTCAAAGACTCTTGTGAATACTGTTGAATTTGCACTGTAATGGGTGTGGATGGGTCTGTGATCACACAGTCTTTTGTGTGGACAATTCTGCCTGACATTCCTGGGGTCACACAGACTGGGGTGTGGACATTCCTGTGGTTAGGTTATACCTACTTAGGTGAGAAGACCCCTGAGTTATATCACCATGGTGTGGATACTCCTTGACCCACATAGAGTGGGGTTTGGACATTCCTGGAGTCACACAGACTAGGGTGTGGTGATTCTTGTGGTTGGAGGCCGGAGTACAGACACACCTATAAACACACTCCAAAGTTTAAACACCACTTCTGACTGGGGATTGGACACTGCTTGTCACAAACTTGAGTGTGTATACTCCTGCGGTCACACAGACTGGGGTGTGGCAATTGCTCAGGTACTGGTCTGAGGTGTGGATAGTTATTGGGTCACAGAGAAAGTGAGTTTCTAAAGACATGGGATTAAGCTGCAGAAAACAGTTCTGTATAGTTGAGGAGTTTCTATCAGCTACTGCTGTTTGCTTTGCCAGTTGCAGAAATTCATGACTGCAGTCAACACAGATTTGCTGACATTTTATCTCTTTAAGAGATGGGGTCTCACTATGCTGCCCAAGCTGGCCTCAAGTGATCCTCTACCACAGCCTCCCAAAGTGTTGGGATTACTGGCATGCGCCACTGTGCCTAGCCCACTGACATTTAATAGAGTGGTTCTTAACAAAAATAATTTTTTTTCTGGGGAATCCTTTGGTATCTGGTTAAATCTGTGGACCCCTTCTCAGAAATTTTTTGTTTTGAGACAAGAGTTTCACTATGTCACCCTTGGTAGAGTGCTGTGGCAGCACAGCTCATAGCAAACTCCAACACTTGGGCTTAAGCAATTTTCTTGCCTCAGCCTCTCAAGTAGCTGGGAGGGACTACTGGTGCCTGCCACAATGCTCGGCTACTTTTTGGTTGCAGTTGTTATTGTTGTTTAGCAGGCCCGGGCTGGGCTCAAACCTGCCACCTTCAGTGTATGTGGCTGGCACCCTACTCACGGAGCTATGGGCACCGAGTCTCAGAATATTTTTTAAATTTTTTATTATTTTATTATTTTTATTTTTTGGAGACAGAGTCGCACTTTGTTGCCCTCAGTAGAGTGCCATGGCATCATTGAACCTGTGAGCCCATGCAATCCACCTGTCTCAGCCTCCCATAATACTAGGATTATAGGCGTGAGCCACCATGCCCAGCCCCCATCAAATATTTTTAAAAGTACATATGTGTGTGGCTTGGCACCCATAGCTTAGTGGGTAGGGCACTGGCCACATACACGGAGGTGGGTGGGTTCAAACGTGGACTGGACCTAATAAAACAATGACAACAGCAACAAAAAAATAGCTGGGCGTTGTGGTGAACACCTGTAGTCCCAGCTACATGGGAGGCTGAGGCAAGAGAACCACTTAAATCCAAGAGTTTGAGGTTGCTGTGAGCTGTGATGCCACAGCACTCTACTGAGGGCAACATAGTGAGACTCAGTCTCAAAAAAAAAAAAAAGTACACATGTGCGCATGCACGCACAGAAATACACAGGATTGCAATGGAGCCAATTACACTGAAATACAATTATCACCACATATTAAGCTGAAACAAAACAGAGATGTAGTACAATACGGGTCAATTTATTAGTACATCAAATTATAAGATCTGCTATCATTTCAAGTGGTGATGAATGTGAATAGTATTTCAAGATGCCTGTGACAATTGTAATGTAGCATAAAAAGTAACAGTATTGGTGGGAAAGTTGCAAGTACCGCTTTTCCTATTGCCATTAGTTGCCAGCATTTATAACTGGGAGTAAGGCTACATTTCTGTTATATTAGTTAAAATAAACATGTAACATTTTTCCTTCATCAAGTTCATGGATACCCCTGATTTCTATACAGGTTAAGAACCTCCGCTTTCAGGGGAAATTCTGGACATAATCAGGACATCCCTGATGAGGTTTAGAGAAGAGGTAAGACCTCACTCAAGAATTCCTATTGCAGCACAGACAGATTTCTGCGGTGTGTTTCTTTCCTTATTGTCTTCATGATTGATGCAGATTCCTATTCAGGGCTTGTTCATTCAGGCCCCATTGATGAGATATCTGAAAACAAGTTCATCAACTCAAGTTCCGGTTTTCCTGATAGCGAGCAGTTTCTGAGTTCTATCAGCATGCCAGCTAACCAAAAGGTCAAAGAAAAAGGAAGTTTTAAAACAAAAATATATGTTCCCATTTTCTTGTACTATAATCACTGTTCAACACGTGGCTAACATTTTTGTGACCTTTCCCCTACTTTTACTGTGAACCGTAACATATCGAAAGAAAAATGTGTAAAACATATATATGATGACATGATACATAAACCATATATATGATGTTCAGCTTAGTGAGTGACTGGGGGGTGGGGGAAATCTGGGTGAGTGAGAGACTGGGGAAAATCTGCCCCCTTAGATAATTTCTGTCCCATAAGAGCCCACAGTTTCCCCCTGGCTTTCTCTGAGCCAGGTTCTCTTTATAAGAACCTCCTCCATTAGGTGTTCTTATGTAACTATAGGCTGTTCATTCTCATTGCTGTGTGTCTCTCCACTGTGAATATACTACGCACTATGATTTAATGAAGGTACTGCAGGCCGGGAATGGTGGCTTATGCCTGTAACCCTAGCACTTTGGGAGGCCGAGGCGGGTGGATCACCAGAGCTCAGAAGTTCGAGACCAGCCTAAGGAAGAGTGAGACCTGCTTCAACTGAAAAACTAGCTGGGTGTTATGGCAGGTGCCTGTAGCCCAGCTACGCAGGAGGTTGAGGCAAGAGGATCACTTGAGCCTAGGAGTTTGAGGAGGTTGAGGCAAGAGGATCACTTGAGCCTAGGAGTTTGAGGTTGAGCTGTGATACCACTGTACTCAACCCCAGGGCAACTGAGTGAGACTCTCTCTCTCTAAAAAAAAAAAAAAAAAAAAAAGTACCACAAATAGTGCTGCTAGGAACATTCTAGTACTCATTTCTTAGGAGTGGAATTGGCATACATGCAGTAAACCCTACCTGATAGTTTTAGACAGCAGCTGCACCATTTTATGCTCCTAGCAGCATGTACAATAGTTGCAATTGTTGTATATCCTTCCAAACACTTAGTGTTACCAGTCTTTTTACTTTTAGCTTGCATTTCCCTGATGAGAGCAGCTTTTTATGTGCTTATTTGCCATTCTCATGTTTTTTTTCCTTATGATTTATAGGACTTTTTAAAAAATATTACAAACACTATGTATAGGGATTGTAAATATCTTTTCCCACTGTGATTTGCTGTTTTAATTTTTAAAATTTTTCATTTTTGTTTTCCTTTAGAGACAGTCTCACTGTCATCCTGGATAGTGCTGTGGCATCACAGCTAACAACAACCTCAAACTCTTGGGCTCAAGTCATCCTCTTGCCTCAGCCTCCCAAGTATCTGGGGCTACAGGTGCCTGCTATAACACCTGGTTGGTTTTTCACCTGAGCTCAAGCAATCCCCCTGCCTTGGCCTCCCAGAGTGCTATGATTACAGGTGTGAGGCACTGCACCTGGCCTAAACATATCTTTGGACACTGTCAGAAAGGGGTGTCCTCTAATGTTTTAGTGTTAGCCCATTCAGGTATATATAAACTGGCCCCCTTGCGTTTCCTCCCATACCAGGTGCAGTCTCACCTTTCAGACTCTGCTGCTTCCCTGCCCTAAATGCTCTTCCCCCAGATAAACACATGGGTTCTCTCCCTCAGCGCCTTCAGGTCTTTGCTCAAATATAACCTTAGTGAGGCCTTCCATGACAACTTCTTTTTGAAAAGTGCAAACTGCCATGCCTAGAATTCCTGATTCTCTTCACCCTGCTTTACTTTCTTTCTTTCTTTTGAGACAGAGTCTCACTATGTTGCCCTTGGTAGAATGCTGTGGCATCACGGCTCATAGCAACCTCAAACTCTTGGGCTTAAGCTATTCTCCTGCCTCAACCTCCCAAGCAGCTGGGACCACAGGCATCTACCACAATGCCTGGCTATTTTTTGGTTGCAGTTGTCATTGTTGTTTACCAGGCCTGGGCCAGGCTCGAACCTGCCAGCTTCTATAAATGTGGCTGGCACCCTACTTACTGAGCTACAGGTGCTGAGCCCTGCTTTATTTTCTTGAAAATTTTTCATATCCTGTATTGTTACATATATATATATATATAATTTACAAGGTTGGACAATTAAGTTTGAGAACTCATTCTAGAAAATGTGCTGGCTTGGCACCTGTGGCTCAAGCGGCTAAGGCGCCAGCCACATACACCCAAGGTGGCGGGTTCGAATCCCCAGCCCGGGTCCGCCAAACAA
>NW_003852548.1:2207840-2210135 GCF_000181295.1 Otolemur garnettii | reverse complement strand
AGCTGTGATGCCACGGCACTCTACCCAGGGGGACAGCTTGAGGCTCTGTCTCAAAAAAAAGAAAATGTGCTATATAACTCATTGCTGAATATCACTACGGTCACCTTTGTGTTACTCCTCTTGGGAAGCTATGCACCAATGCCAGTGTTTAGTCCACCTTTCAAAGCAATTGTGGAACTCTTTTCCTGGGATGGCCATCAGAGCTGTCATCATAGGCGGTCTGACAATTAAGTTCACTAACTTGCCACAGTGTGCTGACATCAGCAGCAATGTACAAATGACTCGGTATGGTTTTGTAACCTTGGTATATTAGTGTCCTACAGCTGTGTTCGAGTCAATGTGTAGTGGTATCTTGCTGAGGGTGTTCATTATTGCTGTTGTATATCTGTGCTATATAATGACTCCAGAAAACGAGTTATAGAATTGCTTTGAAAGGTGGACTAGGTGCTGGCATGGGTGCATAGCTTCCCAAGGGGTGACCTTCAAAGGTAACTGTAATGGTATTCAGCAATGAGGTATGCAGCACTTTTTCTAGGATGAGTTCATGAACTTAATTATCCGAACTTGTACAGATATAGTGAAATACAAGCTATAGAGTACATATGTGTAGACAAATTCCTGTACTCATGGACTTTTTATGAGACTATGACTTTGTTTCTTCTTTCCTAAACTGACAACTCTATGAGGGCCGAGATAACTTGTCTGTTTTGCTCCTAGCTCTATCTCCAAACCTGAAAAAGTGCCTTGCTGTTGTATATGTGTTGTAATCCAAAGGCAAACTTACCTTAAGGGATTAAGGTGAACAATTCATTTCATCGTCTTCCATCTACCCAAGGGGGGAAAAAAAAGGACTCAGTTTTTTTTTTTTTTTTTTTGAGACAGTCTTACTATGTCGCCCTCAGTAGAGTGCCATGGTATCACAGCTCACAGCAACCTCAAACTTGGGCTTAAGCGATTCTCTTGCCTTAGCCTCCCAAGTAGTTGGGGCTACAGGTGCCTGCCACAATGCCAGGCTATTTTTGTTGTTGTCATTGTTGTGTTAGCAAGCCCAGGACAGGTTCGAACCTGCCAGCCCTGGTGTATGTGGCCAGTACCCTAATCACTCAGCTATGGGTACCAAGCCAGGACTCAGATGTTTTGCTGAACTTTTCCATTACCCACTGATTTCTTTTTTTTTTTACTGAGACAGAGTCTCTCTATGTCACCCTCCATAGAGTGCTGTAAAGTCATAGCTCACAGCAACCTCAAACTCTTGGGCTTAAGTGATTCTCTTGCCTCAGCCTCCCAAGTAGCTGGGACTATAGGCACCTGCCACAATGCTGGGCTATTTTTTGTTGCAGTTATCATTGTTGTTTAGCTGGCCTGGGCTGGTTTTGAACCCGCCACCCTCAGTGTATCTGGCTGGTGCCATAACTACTGTGCTACCGGCGCCAAGCCTACCCACTGATTTTTACAGCTATTAGGAGGCAGGGAAAAGAATTTTAGCCTCAGAAACCATGTGATTTGGGGCAGAAAGAGGCAAACTGTGAAGGGGTCAATGTGAGCTCAGAACCATGTTTCCAGACCTCAGGGGCCAGCAGGGTGTGAGACTCAGGGGCGGCCAGGGGTTGGGGCAATGTGTCCACTCTGCTGATGGGGTGGTCCTGGGGGCGGATCTCCTTGGCCAGCCATCCCTTCTTCTTCAACCTGCAAGCTTCCTGGTACGGTGGCGAGATGGGCGGCTGTGTGGGTGGAGTATACTTGTACTCTGAGCCATCCTCTAGCTGCAGGGACACAAGAGGTGAGAGGTGGGGAGATGATGAGCACCTGGCAACAAAGGACAGCCTCCCCTTCCCCTACCTAATGGTCAGTTGGGCACTCACATCCAGTGGGTAGCTGCGATCCGAATCATAGGAGCTCAGGTCCCCACAGGTCACAAAAGGCACAATGATGCGGCTGGGACCATCCAGTTGGTTGAAATCTGGGTCTTAGGAATAGGGAGAGGTAAGACTGAAGACAAGGCTAGTATACTTGGTGCCAGTCACAATGCAGGATGCAGCATGGGGGCCCAGTTCTCCCCACAGATCCTCAGCTCCCTGCTCTGATATTCTATCCTATGTCACCTCATTTTCAAAATGTGATCTCAGGTTATGTGCAATAGCTCATGCCTGCAATCCTAGCATTCTGGGTTGCTTGAACTCAGGAATTCAAGATTAGCCTGAGCAAGATCGAGACCCCATCTTTACTAAAAATAGAAAAACTAGCTGGGCATTGTGGCAGGAACCTGTGATCCCAGCTACTTGGGAGGCTGAGGCA
>NW_003852548.1:2206126-2207515 GCF_000181295.1 Otolemur garnettii | reverse complement strand
AGAAATTGCACACAGGGCAAAGTTTCCATCAGGGATATGATTGACAGTCTTCCTAGGGCAGAATTTCCTTAGGCAGGTAGAGTGTCCACTGGGGCAAGGCTTAGCATCCTCCTGGGAGAGAATTTTCACCAGGTCTAAGATTACCCCCAGTGGACTGCCTAAGCTTAAGACCCTCCTGGGACAAAATATCCATGAAGAGGTTCTAGCAGAGGGTGGGGCTGAGGATCCTCTTGGGAAAGAATTCCCACCAGTGGGGGAAACTGTGGGCTCTTATGGGACAGAAATTATGTAAGGGGGCAGATTTTCCCCAGGGATGGACCCATGCTCTCACCGTAAGAGTGGTCCAACAAGGGTCTGCACAAGTCTGGAGTGAAGCCCTCAGGAGGGTCGTAACTCTGACAGACAGCGAAGGCCTCTGTGGAGGGAAACTGGAGTGAGTACTACCACTTCCACCCTCTTCATCTTGTGTCCCCGAGAACCCCCTCTGCCTGCCTGCCCCCCCACCCCCACCCCACTGACCAATGCTGGAGTTCCGGCTGCTCCTGGGCTTGGCACAGAGCACGCTGGAAAAGAAGACACGCAACTGGCTGTAGAGAAGTGTCACATCCCGGCCTCGGAATATCTGCGGGGTAGAGAAGTAAAGATGAAGGGGTTAAGGGTAGCCCTCATGGACCTCTCTCTATAGGTCATCAGGTTCCCTGAGGCTTACCTTGGCCACAAAGCAGCCCCCCGGCTTCAAGACATGTGTAGCAATGTTCAGAGCCTGTGGGCAGGACGGATGGCTAAGGCTGAGGTGGAGATAGCCAGGAGGGGGCCAAAGTAGGTCAGGGGAGGCCAGAGTTACTCACGGCTAGAAGGAGCTGGGCCTGCATATACTCATCAACATCATGGAGGCCAGTTACTGCAGCAAGAGGGACAATGTTAGGGGGCTTTTCCAATTCTTGCATCTTCTTGTATCAGAGAGATTAGAAGTTTAAAAACATTTCCCAGGCTCTTCTCCTGCTAAGGTTCTGGATGCAAATCACTGTCCACCAACTGAATGTACACTCTGAGCTCCTAACTCTTTGGAACTAATTTAACTCTCTAAACAATCACATGCACAAGTACCATTATCACTCCCACCTCTAGCCCAGACTGTTCCCCTGAACTCCAGATTCATAGATCAGACTCCACATCTTTAACACATCCAAAGCAAACTCTTGCCCTTCCTTCCTGAGCCTGTTCCTCCCACCATCTTCCCCATCTCATCTGATGCTTCTAGTTGTACAGATTCAAAACCTCAGTTACCTTTGATGCTGCCGCCCCATGTCCTCTCCTCACACCTACACTCAAGCCATTTAGCAAATCTACTATCAAAAGATGACCTGGGCTCAGCACCTGTGGCTCAAG
>NW_003852548.1:2204426-2205611 GCF_000181295.1 Otolemur garnettii | reverse complement strand
CCACAGCACTCTACCAAGGGCGACATAGTGAGACTGTCTCAAAGAAAAAAAAAAGATGATTTGACCTGATCCTCTTCTCTCCACTACTGCCCCAACTGTCATCAGTCCTCTGATGACTGCAGCAGCCTCCTCTCTCAGGGCCTGCTTCTTCCCTCACCACTTACCCAGCTCACAACTCAAGGGGTTTTGTCATAGCCCAAGCAGGGCACAACCACCCATGTTCACATGGTTTTCTCCAAACTCTTATCTCAGTGAAAAAGCCAATGTTCTCACTGTGGCCCGCGAGGTCCTACAATGCCTGTCACTTGTCATCTCTGTTCTCACCTGCTACCACTCCCCCCCTACTCTGTTTTAACCACTGATCTCCTCACTGTTCCTCACATATACCAAGTACCTTCCTGCCTCAGGGCCTTTGCACGGGCTGGGATTCTTCCTTCAGATGTACCCATGACTTACTCTCACCTCCTGCAGGTCTCTGCTACCAAGGCAGTGAGGCCTTCCTCATCCATCATATTGAACATTTCAACAGGTATCCCTCATCCCCACTCTGCTCATCAGTTTCCTTATGGTACCTGGCACCTTTTAACATGTTACATGGCTCAATCTATTTTTTTTCCATTTGCTTTCACTAGAACATCAGCTTCAAAAAGTCAGACACTGGTAGAATTTTATTCATAAATGTTTTCCCAGTACAACAGGTGCTCAGTAAATCTGTGTTGAATGGATGGCTCATAAGTGAAACAATGAATGAACACTACCGTAGAAATGCATGTTTGCAGAGAGATGAGAGGAGCAAAAGGTGAACAACAAACACAAAACCCAAAGGGTGGGATGTGGGTGGGAGGAGGACAGAGGTAGGGAGAAGCTGCCCGATGTGGGGGGAAAGCTGAGAGGGGAGGGGAGAGAGAGGCAAGGAGTAACTGAAGAGGCAGAAGAGGTCAACCGAAGTGGGAGATACAGAGAAGGACACACGAGGGCCCCTGCCTGGCCTCCCACCCCCTGCTGCTGTTTACCATCGGGAGCCCCGTCGCACACTACTAGGTCCGCAGGGCAGCCCTCAAAATGCTGGATGATCTCCTTGGCAGTGGATAGCTATGGAGAGAGGGAGGATGAATGGCCCCAGGGCCTCCCTCTGCTGCCCTCGAACCCCACCTGCTGATGGCCTTGGCCCACAACCCCTGGGTC
>NW_003852548.1:2196478-2203881 GCF_000181295.1 Otolemur garnettii | reverse complement strand
TTCTTCAACCTGGGGACTCTGTAAAGTTCACCCCTTTCCTCTGGGGAGCACCTACATCTCTCTACTGCCCAGGTGTCCAAACTCCTCTCAGGTATTCTGCCACCTTCCTGTCTGTCTCCTTGCTTCCAGAGATCCTTTGAGTGAGCCCAGCTGCCGCTGGAAGCTCTATAGATCCAGCCCACATATCTGTCTCCAGTGCCCACCCCACACCAACTTCCCAGTAACTCATCTGCCAGTTAAGGACCTTGAAAAAGCTGGAATTGTTCATCAAGTTGAAGCAGTTTGAAGGCACTGCGGGCACGCCAGCCATTCTCCTTGGCCAGGCGGTAGTAGACATCTCGCTTGTCCTTCGACGTCCGTCCCATTTCACACACAGTTTGCCCAAGGACTGCCAACAACCAGCTGATGTTGCCCAGTATCCGTAACCAGGTGAGTGGGATACCACCTAGCTCTGCAGGGTGGAGATAACCACACAAACCAAACTGCTCTCATCTGACTCATGCAATGATTTATTCAGCAGATGGGTCAACTGAAACCCTGGAATTGACCCCACTGACTTTATAGGGCTTGAAGGACCCTATCACTGAGCTTACAGGCTCCACAGTTCATCACACAGATCCCCCTTCCTCCATCACTTACCTCACAGTTTATACTAAAGACCCCACAAACCCAACACTTATCCCATCAGTGACCTGGTCCACTTCCCAACTCTGTCACCCACACGCCACACATTAAACCCTGTTACACTCCCACCATCAACCCTTCTTTGTCCACCTTATCCCCATTAACATCTCAGTGACACTTCCCCAGTTGTCCCCATTGTCCCTAGACTCATATGGCCCTATTAGCCCAACTAATTCCTTTTGACTCCCATTATCCTAATACTACCTCATTGTACTCCCCAGCCCCTTAGATTCTGTCCACCCCATTCCCCATTAATCCCTAAAATGATCAGGTCCCCAGTAATTCTTATATTGCTATATCGTTATCAACCCCTATTAATGCCTGTAGCTCCCCATAAGTGCTCGATTACTGATTTATAAGTCCCCATTAGCTCAGCCCTCCTACTGACCCCTCATAGACCACTCCACTAGCCCTGTGACCCCTTCATTAATACACAGTCCTGTTACTCTCTCATGATCACACTTCAGTTCCCCATTTTCCACTCACTGTGCCCTCCACTGCTTGAACACCAGATAATCACAGTCCCAACAGCTTACAGTTCTCTCCTTGCTCACTCAGTCCCCATTAATTCCTTGATAGTCCTATAGCTCACATTAAGTTTTTGACTACAATACCCTATCAGCTTCTCATTGTCTCTTCTTTCATCACTACTCCCATTAGTTCCTTGATCTCGATCTCCATCCTTCTCTATATTCCCTTGATAGCCTTGCCATTTTCCTTTCAATTACCATGCCCCATTGCTCCCCACTAACCCGTTGTGAGTTATACCGCCATGGATCCCTTGGGCATCACGCCTCCATCCACCTCTTATTATATTCCAGATAGCCACTCCACCACTTCCTCATTAAGCAATCCACCTATTATATTCTAGATGCTAACTCTACCACCTCCTCATTAATCAATCAGTGAACATATCCCCAACAGGCCCATGAACATGTCGACTAAAGCACTTTTATCAGCCCCAATTGATTATCTAGTAACACTTCTCTTGACCTCCGTTATTCTTGTGGTCAACCCAGCTTTCCATGAATAGCCAGCCCTCCTACCACAACCCTGTCCCTCCTCATTAATACCTCAAAAACCATGGCGCCATTGGGACCACGGACACGTGGACCTCTGCGACCCCCAGCCCGCCCTCTGAGCCCACCCTGAATATTGGTCCTCTTCTGCTGGCAAACCTTGGGAGTTCTGGAGCCCATCTGGTGCTAGCCGCCCGGACTATGAAGCTGCAGCACAAAGGGCGGACCTCCCTCCTTCCCCTACTGGCGGGACAGAGCAGGTGTGCCTTACAGTCTCAGCCTGGATCCGCGTCCTCCGCGCTCCAGGACTCACCTTAGCTTTCGGAACCGGGGGAGCCAGAGGAAGGAGGTTGGTCTGCTAGCAGCCGAAGCCTGGGCGAAATGGCAAACACAAGAGAAATCGCAGGGCTTCAGTTTGCGTTCGTGTCTGACCCGAACGCGTGTTATGCATGCCTAAGGGTTACGGCTACACGGCCCACTTTGCATGTCAAAGGGCTGAGGCTTTAGCGCGGCCCGGACCCTAAATTAACATACAACGTGTATCCTGTCATTTTGTGTCGACATATCCGGGTGTTGAGAACTACTATTCCCAACATGCAACGGTACGATCAAAGCGCTAAGCTCTCGCGCCCGGTGGTTAAAATGTAGCAACGCCCCAAGAACGGTTATTTTGTTTCGAGGCCGGGAGCGATTTGCTCTTTCGCCCCTCCCTTTTTGGACCGCGGTGGTCCTCAAGCCTGCTGACGACATTTCCCAAGATGTAAAAAGCACAGTGCCCATTCATTTTACGCGTGCCAAGAAGCGAAATAACAGCTGGTGGCTGTGTCAACTTGAGAGTAAGCAAAGTTAAACTCGCGAGCGCGTGGATGCTTCTCTGCTGCAACTTCCAACCCCCGCTTCCGCTAACGGATGGTGCTGTTTTACCATCTCCGAATTTCAGTTTCCCCATCTGGAAAATGGAGATAATCAATACTGCAGATTTCACAGCATTATCAGGAGGATTAAATAGATGTAGCTTATTAGCACAAGATCTGGCCTTTTGTAATTCTGGGTTTTCTTTGGAGATTTTAAACTCTGACTCACACATGTAATAGACTATACACTGTGACCCAGTGGACAAACATAAATATAGTAATATAAACACTATGGCATTTACCATGTGCTAGGAGCTTTGTGCTGTCAGTAGGGTGCTGGTAACAGTTAACAACTGGCTTACTTTGGGGGGAGAGGAGTCTCAGGTTCTAATATTTGCCAATCTCTTTTCTCCTCTCTTTTTCTTTCCTTCTCTCTCTCTCTCCTTTCCTTCTTCTTCTTCATTTTTTTTTTGAGACAGAGTTTCTCTGTCTCCCTGAGGTTGAGTGCTATGGCATCATAGCTCAGAGCAACCTCAAACTCTTGGGCTCAAGTGATCCTCCTGCCTCAGCCTTCTGAGTAACTGAGACTACAAAGTGCCAGCCATTAGGCCTGGCTAGGTTTTCTATTTTTGGTAGACATGGGTCTCACTCTGCTCAGGCTGGTATCCAACTTCTGAACTCAACTACCTGCCTCAGCTTCCCAGAGTGCTAGGATTACAGGCTTGAGCCACCGTGCCGGGCTTAGGAGGATTTCTTGAGACCAGGAGTTTGAAATCAGCTTGGGAAATGTAAAGCCCTGTCTCTAAAAAAGAAGCAAAAGTGTATAAATATAGATACCATTTAACAATATGCATATGATTATGTAGCAATAGTGATGTATATTTACTAGTACATATATTACATAGTTGTAAACTAATACAACAAATAGAAATACACCATTATCCGGCAGTGCCTGTGGCTCAGTGGGTAGGGTGCTGGCCCCATATACTGAGGGTGGCAGGTTCAAACCCGGACCCTGACGTTGTGGCGGGCACCTGTAGTCCCAGCTACTTGGGAGGCTGAGGGAAGAGAATTGTGTAAGCCCAGGAGTTGGAGGTTGCTGTGAGCTGTGTGACGCCATGGCACTCTACTGAGGGTGATAAAGTGAGACTTTGTCTCTACAAAAAAAGAAAAATGCCATTATGGCTGGGAGCCTGTAGCTCAGTGGTTAGGGTGCCAGCCACATACACCAGGGCTGGCGGGTTTGAACCTCATTTTGGCAGGCGCCTGTAGTCTCAGCTAGTTGGGAGGCTTAGGCAAGAGAATCGCTTAAGCCTCAGAGTTTGAGGTTGCTGTGAGCTGTGACATCATAGCACTCTACCGAGGGCTATGTAGTGAGACTCTGCCTAAAAAAAAGGAGGAGGAGGAGGAGAAGGAGAAGAAGAAGAAAAGAAAAATGCCATTGGGCGGCGCCTGTGGCTCAGTGGGTAGGGTGCCAGCCCCATATACTGAGGGTGGTGAGTTCAAACCCAGCCCCAGCCAAACTGCAACAAAAAATAGCGAGGCATTGTGATGGGCACCTGTAGTCCCAGCTACTCAGAAGGCTGAGGCAAGAGAATCGCCTAAGCCCAGGAGTTGGAGGTTGCTGTGAGCTGTGACACCACAGCACTCTACCCAGGGTGATAAAGTGAGACTCTGTCTCTAAAAAAAAGAGAATAAAATATATCTATAATGGAATGTATTTTGTGCATTTTGCATAGTGTATGTATAAAACTCTATGTATCATCTTATACATGACTTAGATGCATATGCTAATATATAAATGCTCTATTATCCATACATGTTTACTTACTGAAGTAATTGTGTTAAATATATACTATTAAGTGTGTATTATAAATACATGACATGTGGGCTGGGCGTGGTGGTTCACGCCTGTAATCCTAGCATTTTGGGTGGCCTGGGCAGGTGGATTGCCTGAGGTCACAGGTTCAAGACCAGACTGAGAAAGAGGGAGACCCCCCCTCTCTAAAAGTAGCCAGGGGCGGCGCCTCTGGCTCAGCAGGTAGGGCACCGGCCCTGTATACTGAGGGTGGCGGGTTCAAACCCAACCCCGGCCAAACTGCAATAACAACAAAAAGATAGCTGGTTGTTGTGGTGGGCACCTGTAGTCCCAACTACTTGGGAAGCTGAGGCAAGAGAATTGCCTAAGCCCAGGAGTTGGCGGTTGCTGTGAGCTGTGACGCCGTGGCACTCTACCGAGGGTGACAAAGTGAGACTCTATCTCTACAATAAATAAATAAATAAATAAATATAGCTGGGCATTGTGGTGGGCGTCTATAGTCCCAGCTACTTGGGAGGCCAAAACAAGAGAATCTCTTGAGCCCAAGAGATTGAAATTGCTGTGAGTTATGACAGCATGGCCGTCTACCAAGTATGACAAAGTGAGACTCTGTCTTGGAAAAATAAATGGCCAGGTGTGGTGGCTCATGCCTGTAATCCTAGCACTCTGGGAGGCTGAGGCGAATGGATTGCTTGAGCTCACGAATTTGAGACCAGCCTGGGCAAAAGCGAGACCCCATCTCTACTAAAAATAGAAAAACTGAGAGGATCGCTAGAGCCCAAGAGTTGGAGGTTGCTGTGAGCTATGACACTACAGCACTCTACTGAGGGAGATAAAGTGAAATTCTGTCTCAAAAAAAAATTGTGACATGTAGGCTGGGGCGGTGACTCACTACTGTAATCCTAGCAACTCTGTGAGGCTGAGGCAGGCAGATTGCTTGAGCTTAGGAATTCAGACCAGCCCAAGAAAGAGTGAGACCCCATCTCTACTAAAAGTAGAAAAACCTAGACAGGCGTGTGGTGGGGTAGTCCCAGCTACTTGGGAAGCTGTGGCACGAGGATCTCTTTTTTTTTTTTTTTTTTTTGAGACAGAGCCTCAAGCTGTCCCCCTGGGTAGAGTGCCGTGGCATTACAGCTCTGGGCTCAAGTGAGTCTCCTGCCTCAGCCTCCCAAGTAGCTGGGACCACAGGCGCCCGCCACAACGCCCGGCTATTTTTTGGTTGCAGTCGTCATTGTTGTTTGGCGGGTCCGGGCTGCGGATGCGAACCCGCCACCTTAGGTGTATGTGGCTGGCGCCTTAGCCGGTTGAGCTATAGGCGCTGAGCCAAGGAGCTCTTGAACTCAAGAGTTTGAGGTTGCTGTGAGCTATGATGATGCCATGGCACTCAACCCCAGGGCAACTGAGTGAGACTCTGTCGCAAAAAAATATATATATGTGACATGTCATGTGGTGATTAAAGCTAGAAAGGGATGAAGAATAACAGAGTCAGGGAAGGCTTCTTTGAGGAGGTGACATTTGAACTGTGACCTGAAGGTGAGCACACCCTAGGAATATTTGAAAGAAGAGTATTCCAGGCAGAGGGGACGTGAAATGCAAATCCCCTGACATGGATGGGAGCCAGCTTGGCAGATACTGGATAAATCCAATGTTTGATTTGTCATTCCTTAGCGTGGGAGCTTCACCAGGCAGGGATTCCTGTTCTGTTGTAGTCACTGCTGCCTCCCAGGGCCTAGAACAGGGCAGACATGGAGCTGGTGTTTAGTAAATGTATGTTGGATTTACCCAGTTTCTGCTTTGTTCTTTCATTCTTTCCTCTGTGGTGCGTCCACACTTTTGGGGAGCCCTGGGAGAAGGCGCAGACAGAAACGCAGAGTCTCCTGAAGGAGTTCCTGGGCTCCAGGGAAGAAGCAAGGGCTCCAGGGCTTTGTGGGGGCTGTGGGGCTGTGGGGGTGTGGCTTCCCTGTCAGCCATGCGAGTGTGAGAAAGGAAGGTCAAGCCACCAGGCTGCTGCTCCACAAGAGAGGAGAGGGCGCCAGGCATTTGGGGCCCAGGTTCACCCTGTGAGACGCTTCCCATGTCCTGTTTTCTTGCCGCTCACAAAGAGGATGTTTAATTTTTAGCAAAGAAACTTGCTTACTCCAGCAGAGCCAGGGGCTTGGGGGACAGAAGCTGGGCTCTGAACTCCCCAGGCTCTTCTGGGAAGTAGGCTGTGGGCCTGCAACTCCCACCTGGCACCCCACTGAGTATAAAGGTGTCCTCCCTTGAGCCTCCTAAAGAGGTCAAGGAGAGGGGAGCTTCCAGGCCAGCTCTTTTCTGGAGGGGCATCTTAACAGTGTGAGGGCAAGAGGGAAGTGGGCCAGGGGTGCAGGACTAGAGCTTTGCTGCTCAGGGGCTGCTTTGCTGGACAGAAGAGTCTGGAAAGAGAGTTACTCTGTGGGTAGCCTGTATGAAAGGACAGATTAGAATCCTGTATTCTCAGACTAAGAAAAACTCATTAATTCAATTCACAAATATGTATTGAGTAATTGCTATGTGTCAATCATTGTTTTAGGTGCCTTACCTGTGTTAATTCTTTTAATCTTCTCAATAGCACTGTGAATTATTGTAACCATGAAGAAGCTGACACACAGTGAGGGTTAGAAACTTCCTCCTGGCCAGGCAGGTAGTAATTGGCAGGGCTGAGAAGACTTTTGCTGTTAACTTCTCCCTCCCCTGAAGGCTACCAAGCATTGGCCCATTTTAATGAAAATCAAGAGTCTCTGTAGAAGAATTGACAAGAACTCAAAATTACTTTTAATAGACAGAATGGGGGGGGCAGCACCTGTGGCTCAAAGGAGTAGGGCGCCCCATATACTGGAGGTGGCAGGTTCAAACCCGGCCCCTGCAAACAAACAAACAAACAAAAAATAGACAGGATGGGAATCCCAAATATTTTTTTTTTTTTTTGAGACAGAACCTCAAGCCGTACCCCTGGGTAGAGTGCCATGGCATTACAGCTCACAGCAACCTCCAACTCCTGGGCTCAAG
>NW_003852548.1:2195393-2196424 GCF_000181295.1 Otolemur garnettii | reverse complement strand
GCCCGGCTATTTTTTGGTTGCAGCCGTCATTGTTGTTTGGCGGGTCCGGGCTGGGGATTCGAACCCACCACCTTAGGTGTAGGTGGCTGGCGCCTTAGCTGGTTGAGCTATAGGCGCCAAGCCGGGAATCCCAAATATTACACAAGTGTCTGCTTTACTGAACCAACAAAACCCTCAAATGACCCATAGAAGGGGCCCTACTTTGATGATGAACTAACAAAGTGTTCCTTTTTTTTGAGACAGAGTCCTACCACGTTGCCCTCAGTAAAGTGCAATTCTCTTGCCTTAGCCTCCTGAGCAGCTGGGACCACAGATGCCCACCACAATGCCTGGCTATTTTTTGGCTGTAGTTGTCATTGTTGCTTTAGCAGGCCTGCGCGGGGCTCAAACCCGCCAGCCTCAGTGTATGTGGCTGGCGCCCCACTCACTGAGTATGGGCACTGAGCCTAACAAAGTGTTCTTATCCCTGGCACAGCCTTAAGGCCTTGGTCATGCTTAAAGACATCTGTTCCTTCTAAAGCAGGTTGCCCTTTTATAGCCGGATCCTGCTTTCCCCGTGTTTTTCCTTCTACCAGAATTTGTTTGTTTGTTTGTGACAGAGTCTCACTCTGTGGCCCTGAGTTGAGTGCTCTGACATCATAGCTCATAGCAACCTCAAACTCTAGGGCTCAAACTATCCTCTTGCCTCAGCCCCCCAAGGAGCTCATCAGAAAGCCTGGCTAGTTTTTCTGTTTTTGGTATAGGTGGGGCCTCGCTCTTGCTCAGGTTGGTCTGGAACTCCTGAACTCAAGCAATCCACCCACCTTGGCCTCCCAGATTGCTTGGCCTACCAGCACATTTTGAGCACCTGCTATGTCCAGTGCCCTGAAACTTAGCAGAGCTATGGGGTGTAGAGCTGGACAGAGGTTCATCCCTCTCTTAGAAGAATTCCCTTGGCAGACATAAAAATGATAATGATTGGCTTGGCACCTGTGGCTCAAGGGGCTAAGGCGCCAGCCACATACACCTAAGGTGGCGGGTTCAAATCCAGC
>NW_003852548.1:2186718-2195244 GCF_000181295.1 Otolemur garnettii | reverse complement strand
AGATGCGCTTGAGCCCAGGAGTTGGAGGTTGCTGTGAGCTGTGATGCCATGGCACTCTACCCAGGGGGATAGCTTGAGGCTCTGTCTCAAAAAAAATGATAATGGTTATGATATGACACTTGATAAATGGCATTTATTGATACCTGCTGTTTGCCTGGTAGCCCTGTGCTGGGCAATGTTGGAGGGATGGGGTAGACCCTGGGAGGACAGGGAGGGAAGTGATCAGAGCAGAAGGTTGCAGCTGGGGGTGGTGAATGTATGGGGGGACATCTACTTTTTGTCCAAGGTACATAATACTTTGGACAGGACACTTCAGGCTTTTTTTGAAATATAGATACCTGCCTGGCCTCAGCTCTACCCCCTTTAACCACCTGGGCCAAGGCCTGTGCTAACAGGTGTTTCTTTCCCTGGCCAGGTCAGCACAACTGTGGGGGAGGGCTATCAGAGAAGAGAGAGAGCAGATAGATGACAGATGGGGAGGAGGGTGCTGGGCAGGGGTATTTTTCTCTCTATGTGTCAATAGCCTGAGTGTATCTCTTCTGCCTGTACAGGTTCTCAGCCACAACCACCTGCATGTGAGCGGCATGTGTGTCTTCCTAAGTAACTTGTCTGGTTTTGTCTTCTGTCTGTGGCTGTTTCTTTTCTTTTCTTTCTTCTTCTTCTTCTTCTTCTTCTTTTTTTTTTTGTGAGATAAGGTCTTGTTCTGTCACCTGGGCACTGCACTGAGTGCAGGGGTGTCATCATAGTTCACTGTAACCTCGAACTCCTGGGGTCAAATGATCCTCCTGTCTCAGCCTCCAGAGTAGCTGGGACTACTTAGGTGCCTGCCACAACACCTAAAATCTCTACTAATTTTTCTATTTTTAGTAGAAACAGGGTCTTGCTTTTTGTTTGGGCTGTTCTTGAACTCCTGGCCTCAAGTGATCTTCCCACCTCAGCCTAGAGTGCTAAGATTACAGACATGAGAGCCACCACACTTAACCCATGTGTTCCCTTTTTGGTGACTGTGTGTGTTGATACTACCATCTGCCTGTGCAATTCATTTGTATGGGGTTGTGTGTGTGTGTCACTTGGGCATTTGTCTTCTTTGCAATACTTGTGGGTTATGAGTGTATTTGAGTATTTGTCTCTCCTGTGTGTGTATCACCTATGTGTATGGGTTTTTCTTCTCTGTGTGTCTTTCCTCTGTGAGAGGTTGCAGGTGTCTGTGTCTTAGGGGTGTTTCTTTTGGTGCCACGTATGTGTACTATCTGCTTCCCCTGTTTCTTCCTCATGCAGCTTTAGGGCTATTTTCTGGATTTCCTCTTTTTGGTTGATAGTAAGTATACTCTTTGTATTCCTGCACTTCCTGTTTGTGCACCTATATACACTTTCCCTGTGTGTTTCTTTTCTGCTGTGATTTGTGAATAGCTGTGTGTATGTGCACAGCTATATGCAGCCTTTTGCTTGAATGCACTTTGTGTGTGTGGCTGTAGCCTCTCTGTTTGCACAGTCATGCCTGGCTGTGAGTTCCCCTCTCTCTTTGGGACTAGAGCAGCGTGTGGTTATATGTGGTACAAGTGCACATCCTAGTTCACATGCACACGGCAGTATCATTTTAGGGCTTGAATCTGGAAGCTTGCTCTGGGTCCATCTGAACCTGGAATCACGTGTATATGTGGAGGAGGGAGATATAGAATCCATGTGGGAGATATAGAACTCAGCTGGCTGTGT
Source organism: Otolemur garnettii (assembly GCF_000181295.1). Lineage (NCBI taxonomy): Eukaryota > Metazoa > Chordata > Mammalia > Primates > Galagidae > Otolemur > Otolemur garnettii. Next base: position 2,193,531 of record NW_003852548.1, on the reverse strand, counting down.
GTGGCTGAGTCTGTGTGTGTGACATGCCTGTTGCTTGTCTCTGGCATGGCTGTCAGTCCATGGGTGATGATGTCCAGGAGTCTGTAGTGTCTATAAATCTATATAAGCCTATCCCATGTTGGTCTGTGATTTCTGAGTGCAGCTCTGAGTCCATAGGTGATGATATCTCTAAGACTATTATCCTTGTGTGGCTATAAGTGTGTGTGACTATCCCATGATCCTGGGCTCTGAATGTGCACTGGTAAGTCTATGTGTGTTCATGTCCATTAGCCTGTATTCTCTATGTGTGGCTGTGAGTGTGTGCGTCTATTTGCCTGTACTTGTTTACACCTCTGTGGGTGACGGTGAACCTGCCCCCATTTTTGAGTCCCTGGATGGGGCAATGAAGAGGCCTGTTGTGTAGCAGTGATCCCCTGAGTGTGCAGGAGTCTCTCTCCTGCTGTGGGGAAGTAAACACCACATCCCTCGCCATCCTTAAACTTTGGGTGTAGTGGGGGCATCTAGGCTAGCTTTGAAGCCTCAGCCAGCTCCTGGCCTTTCTGAGAATTCTGTGCTCCCTCTAGGGGGTGGGCAGGCAGCCAAGGGGCCTAGAAAGAGGCTTCTCATCCACCTTGGCTTCAAGCAGCCCAGTTAAGCTGTGCCCAGACTCCAAGTCCACCCTGCCTGACTCCTTATAGGGTACACATGCCTTGCCTGGGACAGACATTCCTGTCACATTCATACATGAGATCAAACAGACAGACTCCCACACAAGACAGACAAACATTGGTTGAGAGCTTGGACAGGCCCTAGCCGATGTCTGGGATGGGATCCAGGACTTTGGGGTGTGCCCAGTGTGCAGATCGTGTGTCCACACTCCCCACCCAACCACAAATGCCTTCCCTACCTCCCTCTGGAGGCCCCCAAGATCTAGATTCCTCTCCGGAGTAAGCTGTCTGTCTGAGGTCTGCCTATAAATGGCCTGGCTGTCCCACTGCTGTTTCCAGGCCTGTGCATCCACCCTGTCTGCATCCCTGCCTGAATCTGACTTCCTCTGCCTGTTTCCTTCTGTCCCTCTGGGTGTCTCTCTGCCTAAACTACTCCCTCCCTCTATTCCTTTGCCTCTCTGGGTAGGTGTGTCTGGTCCTAACCTCCGTTTGGGGATTTCGGGCTGTGCCAGCGTCTCCTGCCTATCACTGGGTCTGCCTGCCTGTTGCCTTTCTCCAGGTGCTTGCATGAACCCATCCCTACCCACCTGTTTCTGAGTCTGTTTGCCCCTTGACTGCCCCTCTGCCTGTCTACCATGCCCCCCTCGCCTTGCCATCCCATCTGTCTTTCTGTTTCCTCTGTGGTCCGTCTGTCCCTGTGGGGTTGTTTCTCCTGCCTGCCAGTCTTTATTTGTGACTTCGTTTCTCCTCTTTCCCCGTCTTCTCTCTGCCCCTCTTCCCGCCATCTATCTCTTCCTGCTGTCTGTCTGATCTCTGACTCTGTTCCTTCTTGTCTGCCTGTCCGTCTCTCTAGGTGTGGATCTACGACTGCCTTAGTCTTTCAGTCTAAGACACACATAAACGACACACTAAGTCTTAGACACACTAAGACCACTAAGACACACATAAACGACAGTCTCCCCGCCGGTGTGGGTCCAAATGGGGGCACCCCCCCCCCCGCTTAGAGCCAAATGGAGGAAAACAAAATTAAAATGCATATTTCTTCTAGGGGGGCAAAAAAATATCCGCGGGCGCGATGGGGCGCGGGCCCCGCCGATTGGCTGTGGAGCAGGCGCGGGCGGAGCGGATTGGCTATAGAGCGGGCTGGAGGCAGGGCCCGGCCAGAGCTGGAGTCGCGCTAGCCCTGGGGGTCTCTGAACCCGAGTCTGAATCGCTACCGCTTCTGAAGCTGAGAGGAGTAGGGAGGTGAGGAGGAGGCGTGGGCTGTGGGGATGGTTCCCTCGGAGGCTCCGCGATTTGAGTTGGGGTCTTGGGAGGGGGCTCAGGGATTCCCTGGAGATATTTTTAGCCCTAATTGAATAGAGTGGGGGATGTTCTTTTCGTACCTTGATCCAGGTACGAATTCAGGAGAGAGTGGGAATCGCCAGAGGGTGCTCATGGCTAAGCTTGGGGTTCCTTGAGACCTCTCCCTGTTCCAGAAAGGAGATCCAGGACTTGGGAGGGGGTTTCCTGCATCCAGCTTTAGCTCTAATGGGGACCCTGAATGGGAGTTTCTGAGATACCTCATCCCGGAGAGTGAGCTAGGGCTGGGCGTTTCTTCAGAGACCCTCCATCCACAAGACAGGTTCTGGGCTTGGGATGGGTATTGCAGAGACGTCCCCATCCCAGAAAATACATTAGGCCCTGGGAGGGGGCTTTGCTGAAGGTCTCAGCCGACAGCTCATCCCCAGGAGGGGAAATTAGGGTTTGGGCCAGGTAGGTCCCTAAGGCACCCTAAGCCCAGGAAATTTCTCAACTCTGGAAACTGTGTCGCCAAAGCTACTTGGGCCAGAAGACAAGTGTTTAAGACTTAGTTAGGGTCCTGGAAAATACTTCTAGCCCAAGAAGGGGGATTAAATGGAGGTCTCTGCTCACTTCTATCCTTTAGATAAAGTGCTTGGCTTGGGGAGTTGTCTTCCGCCTCTAGTGAGGATATTCAGAGTTGTGGTAGAGAGTAGTTTGCAGCGTCTAGGGCTGGGGTCTCTAAGTCTGCCCCCACCCCAGCCCATTCAACAGGTTGCCTCAGCTCTGGCACGAGGGAAGGATGGCCCCCAGCAGGGAGGAAGGGGGTGAGGGGCATTAGGAGGGGTGGGGCAGCCAGCCTACACGTGTCCCCACCTGGCCTTGCAGTGAGGGTGGAGGGAAAGTGGGGGACGGGGACGGTAATGAAAGAGACAGATGGCAAGAGAGATAGAGTGAGTCTGGGGTCTGAGAGGCTTTCCCAGCGCGTAATAGCCACCTTTTCTACTGTGGGTGCCTCTCTGTATCCGTCTCTCTCTCTCCCCCCCTCAATTTATTTTTCTCCCTGCCGTCTTTTCTCCATGTCCTTCTGAGTAGCTGTTGGCCTCTCTCCTCTGTCTTCTCTCGCTCCCATTTCTTTTCTCCATTGGCCTCTCTTGACTTTCTGTTCATGTCCCCTTGCCTTATCTCTTTCTCTGTCTCTGTGAGACCCTCTCCTTCATGCAGCTCTCCTTAACTCGTACCCCCCCCAGCTGACCCCTGCACCCCATTTCTCTGCCTACAGGATGGAACTCCAGGATCCAAAGATGAATGGAGCCCTCCCTGTGGATGCTGGAGGGTGAGTTGGGGGTCCAAAGAAGTGGGGAGGGGGGGTGTCAGTGTTATCCTCTCATGAGCCCGCATGTCCCTGCCCTATCCAGCTATAGGCAGGAACACGAGGGCTTCTTGCCCAGGTGCTGCTCCTGGGAGAAAGCCAGTTCAGTTCATGGATGTGAGTGACCCCTCAGGTTCTGTCCCAGTGACACCTTCCCTAGCTAATCTCCTTTATTGCTGCCTCTTCCCAGCTACTCCTCCACAGCTGTCCCCTCCTGACTAGCTAACTCCCTGCCCTGGCCATTCGCTCCTCAGTTGCTTCCCCATTGAGACATTCCCCTTTCCCAGGTATGCCCTCCCCAGCGGTTTCCCTCCCTGCTTGCTTTTCTCCCCTAGCTGTTTTTCCCATCCTCAGCTGATCCCCATTCCCAGCTACTCGCTTCCCCAACTGTTTTGTCTCTGGTAACTGCTCTACCTTCCACTGATCCTCTCCATTTCTAGCTGTTCCCTTCAAGGTCTCTCCTAGTTTTCTTCTTCCCAACTCTCCCTTTCCTAGCTTCCTTAATCTTCAACTCCTTTTCCCTGCTAGCCTCTTCCTTCTTCCTATGGCCCCTCCTAGGCATCTACTCCCACTTCACTTGCTTCTTCCCAAGTCTTTCCCTGGCTCTGGCACTTCTCTCCTTACCTGGTCCTCCCTGCCCTTGTATGTCTGGGCTTTGCCCCTTGCCTACAGTTCGAGGGGAAGACGTCATTTGGAATGTCAGTGTTCAACCTCAGCAACGCCATCATGGGCAGCGGCATCCTGGGGCTGGCCTATGCCATGCACAAACAGGGGTCATTTTCTTCCTGTGAGTCCATAGGTGGCTTCAGGGGCCAGGGTGTTGTGGGGCAGGCAGAAGGCCTGGGGCCAAGTCTCAGTTGTGCCATCTGCCACAGGGCCCTGCTGCTGTGCACCACACTGCTGTCTTCATACTCCACCCACCTCCTGCTGATGTGTGCTGGTGTCCTGGTGTTGTAGGTGAGATCCAGACCCTGGATTCCAGCCCCCACCCTTGCCTCTTTGGACACCAGACTTGACCCCCATCCAGACCTCACCCCAGACCTTAAACCCTAGACTCCAGACCTAACTCCTTGACTTCAGATCCTGGACAGCATCCCTGACTCCTCGCTCAACTCTAGAACCCTGGCTGGACGCCTGTAGCTTAGTGGTTAGGGAGCTGGCCACATGCATTGGGGCTGGTGAGTTCGAATCCCACCTGGGCCTGCTAAAACAAACAAACAGAAAGGCATTGTGGCAGGCGCCTGTAGTCCCAGTTACTCTGTAGTCCCAGTTACTCGGGAGGCTGAGGCAAGAGAATTGCTTGAGCCCAGGAGTTCGAGGTTGCTGAGAGCTATAATGCCACCGCACTCAACTGAGGGCCACAAAGTGAGACTCTGTCTCAAAAAAATGAAACAAAAAACACATAACTCTAGAACCCTGACCATGAGACTTTATCTGGGCTTCCAGATACCCTTCTCCCAATTCCACACCCACCACTCAGTCTGGCCATCAGATTCCATTGCTCAAACCATTGCACTCTACCTCTAGCCCCACTTCCAGTTCTCAGACTCTCCCCTTTAACCTGGAAGCCAGCCCCATAAACTTGAGGACCCCACTCCTCAGTGCTCCCCCACTCCCTAATTCCTGGACTTAACTCTCACTGTGGTTTCAGTTCATATTCTGTTTCCAAACTTTCCTCTTCCTACCTTTGCCCCCGAACTTTTCCCTGGCCTCAGATCCCACCTTCTAGACTCTGCCCTCAAACTCAGCCCTAACTGCTTGACCCTCACCTCCAGCCTCCATCGATCAAACCCAATTGCCCCAAGCCCCAACTTCCTAGCTCTCTGACCCTCTGGCCTGCACCCCTGCCTGGCCTCCTGGACCTACAACATGTTAACTGCCTACACTCTCCCCCTACTAGGCATCAGGGCATTCAGGCCTGAGGAGAAGGCAGTGGTGGCCATGGTCATCTGTCTGCACAATATTGGAGGTAAGGATTCTGAGAGGTGTGGGTCAGCTTGGGGAAAGGGGGGGTGAGGTGGGCTGGACTGGGGAAGACAAGGTGGGGGAATGAAGAGAATCCTGCTTATACCTCTCCCCACCTGTACCAGCCATGTCCAGTTACCTGTTCATCATCAAATCTGAGTTATTGGCACCTTCCTGAACATGGAACCCGAGGGGTGAGTGAGCAGCCACCCCTTGGCTGGCCTGCAGACCCTTGACTGCTATCTTTAACTCTCTGTGTCCGGCTGACTCCCAGGTGTTATACTTTGAGACTGTTGGGCAGGCCTGTGTATGGTGATGCCAACAGCATGTGTGACTTTTGCTCTGACTATAGGACTCTAATGGACTATGTGCTGATTTTGTGACTGTTATTCTGGCTGCTTCTGGCTAGTGGGCAATTTTGTATGTCCATTACACTCTGATGCTGACTATGCATGACTGTACATAACCAGTAGATGTAGACTCTGTGGGTTTGATTCAGTGACTGTTGTGCTGGCTGATTGTCTCTGGCTGCTTATGATTGACTGTGGCAGTGTCCTGTGTACCATGATTCTAAGCCTAAGTGTCTGATGCTTGGGAACTGGGAATTCTGACTTCCTGTCCACCTGATTCTTCGAGTTTGATTTTGGGTTTGTCTGACTGATTCTGTCCGCTATGATTGCTAATTGCAATGTTTTTGTGTGTGTGTGTGTGTGCTATACTGTGGTATCAACTATGTCCGTGTGACTTGTTCTGGCTGTATGTAGCCACTCAACTCCATCTCTGGGTTTGATTTGGTGACTGTTAAAATGGCAAATTTTCTCTGGCTAGGTATGTGTATATGATCCCCAAGTCTGACTGTGTATTCCTTCTGTGTTACGGTTTGCAACCATGTATGCTTGACAATTGTTCTGACTGCATCCTGCTAACTGTTTGAGTCCAGATCCACCATGCTGGCTTGGTCTGCCTGCCTATTTGTTCATGATGGGCCTCCCAGCGGTGTTTGTGTGTGTGGGTGCTGTGATACTTTTGCTCCATCTGCGTATGTCTACCTGCCTCTGTATGTTTAATGTACAGCTCTTTGTGATCACTGGCTGACTTTCACTCTGGTCCCTGGACTTTGCATGGTGTGTATGCCCATGTCTGGTTTTGTCAGTCTGATTATGGTTTGGTTGGTGTCTGTGTCTGACAGTTTTAACTGAGTGCTTGGTTTTTATTGTCTGTATGTATCCTGTTAGATTTTTGGTTTGATTCTGAGAACATCTAGGTAGCTGGCAGTGAGACTGGGTATGTCCAATTATTATTATTATTTTTTTTTTTTGAGACAGGAGCCTCAAGCTGTCCCCCTGGGTAGAGTGCCATTACAGCTCACAGCAACCTCCAACTCCTGGGCTCAAGCGAGTCTCCTGCCTCCGCCTCCCAAGTAGCTGGGACCAAAGGCGCCCTCCACAACGCCCGGCCATTTTTTGGTTGCGGTCGTCATCGTTGTTCGGCGGGTCTGGGCTGGATTCGAACCCGCCACCCTAGGTGTATGTGGCTGGCGCCCTAGCC
>NW_003852548.1:2174582-2184448 GCF_000181295.1 Otolemur garnettii | reverse complement strand
TGAGCTACAGGTGCCAAGCCAGGAGCTGGTTCTTGAAGGGAAACTTCCTTATCATCATTGTCAGCATGCTAATCATCCTGCCCCTGGCCATTATGAAACCTTTGGGTAGGATGCTTCCTGGGTTGGTCATTGGATAGTTGGGTTAGAGAAGGGGAGCCAGACTGAAAAACTCCCCATTTTCAAGGGCTGTAAAATACCAGGAGAGGGCTTGTTTTATGTGGGTTTCAACAGATTAGTAGGAGTTTACTATGAAGGGTTGGCTGGTCTGGCTAGAAGTAAAAGTTTTTGTAAGGGTAATTGGGGTGAGGGGACATTAAAGGCCAAGCTAGGGGTTTGGAGTTTGCCATAGGAAGGGGGTCCCTGGATTTCTGAGGCTCTCATATTGCCCCTTATAGGCTACCTGGGGTACATCAGCGGTCTCTCTCTGACCTGCACGCTGTTTTTCCTCATTTCGGTGAGTCAGAGAGAAGATCATGAAAAAGTGGGGAGAGTTTGGGACTTTGAGATACAGCCTCTGCCATGACCTCTCTTCCCTGCTCCCTTACCCCCAGGTCATCTATCAGAAGTTCAAGCTTGGCTGTACTATAGGCCTTAATGAGACAATAGTGGAGAGTAACGCCCACCCAGGAGCCTTTAGCCAGGGGTTTAACAGCAGCTGTGAGGCCCAGATGTTCATAGTCGACTCCCAGGTGGGTATGCAGGTGTTCAGGAACTTGCACCACACTCAGACCCTCTGATCCTGTCACACAGTGCACCTTGCTCAGAAGGGAGCCAGGTATCGGGCATTGGGGGTCCCAAGTGTCTGATATGGAGGGCAATGGCAGGGCCAGAGGGATGTGGAGAAGGGAATGAACCCCTGTGGACTCTAATCCTGTGTCCTTGGGTCATTTCCCTAGATGTCCTACACAGTGCCTATTATTGCTTTTGCTTTCGTCTGCCTTCCTGAGGTGCTGCCCATCTACACGGAGCTCTACTGGTGAGTGGGCAGGCAGATGGGTACGTGTGATGGGCTAGCGTGGGCAAGAGGGTGATAGTCAAGAGGGTGATAGCCTGGCAATCCCTATGGCAGTCCTGGGACTGTAGTTTGATGGTGACTGAGTTGTACCAAGCAAAGGGTTTGGGGTGGCCAAGAGGTTTCAGGACACTCAGAGTGGTAACTGTTTATTGATTGGGACTTAAGTATTCTCCTGTTTTAACATACACCCCAAATGTGAATGGGCAGAGTTGGGAAGCTGATAACAGATGAACAGATGGAGGCATGGTGTGCATGGACAGGGGTGGGGAGGCAGGATGATAAGACGGGGAAATGTGCGGATGATTAGACAGAAGGACAGCATGGATGGTTGGATGGAAAGGAGGAGGCAGTAGGCCTTAATTGCTGCGGAGTGGCAGAGATGGGATTTGCTGTGGGGGTGAGGCTTTATGTAGGGCAACAGTGGTCTCATGGGGGGATATGGATCAACAGAGAGGAGAGGCTTGGCTAGTCACACAGGGGAGGTGGAGATGGGGATCCCGTGTACACCAGCTAAATGTCAGTCTGGGAGAATGGGATGCTGGAGGAGGGTGGGGGCTGGCTTTGAAGTGTCTGCCCCAAGTCCAGAGTTCTGAGCATGACAGTTCTATGGCCTCTGCACCTCAGGCCCTCCCAGCGCAGGATGCAGGCTGTGGCCAGTGTGTCCATCAGAGCCATGTTCTGCATGTATAGGCTCACAGTGACCTTTGGATACCTCGCCTTCTACAGTGAGTGGGGTTGGGGCCAGGGCTGCAGATAGGCCTAGGGACTGTGCAGAGGGCTGGGGCAGGAACCTTTGAGCTCTTTCCTCCATGACCTTGGATCTATCAGTTTCCAAAGAGAGGGGATGTCCATTATGCATGTGGGTTTTGTCACCATGAATGTGTGTGAGGGTTTCTGGGGCACTGGTCCTGGTGCTCCTGCCACTTCCTGCATCCCGCACTCCCTGTCCCATTGCCCAGGCACCGTGAAGGCGGAGGTGTTTCACATGTATAGCAAGCAGGAAAAGCTCATCCTCTGTGTGCACCTGGCCGTGCTGCTCACGGTGACCCTGACTGTGCCAGTTGTGCTATTCCCTGTGTGTGGGGAGAGGGCGGGCACATGGGATAGAGGGACATAGATGGATGGGTAGAGGATGTAGGCGTGGATATTCAGGTGGGGAATGAAGATGGGTGTGGGTGGGTGGATGGAGGAAGCAAGGATGGGCAGACAGGGAAGGCAGAGTTGTCATATGGACAGAGAAGGCAAAAATAGATGGTCAGACAGAAGGGAGGATGCAGATGGCAGGACAGAGAGGGTCGGGGGAATGGGCAGTCACCTGTAAGGAGGAGGCACAGATGGATGTCTAGACAGAAGAGGGAGGCAGGAATGATGAGTTGAGTACAGAGAGTAGACAGATGGTCAGCCAGATTGTAGAAATGAGGATGGACAAGAAAAGGGTGGAGGCTGAAGTGGTGAGATGCAGGAGGGCCAGGAGGATTGGACCAGGGGAGGGAGGGGTAATCAGTTGCAGAGAGGCAGGGGTCTTGGGATAGAAGGATAGGTAGGTGATCAGATGGGGAAAGTGGACGCAGTCAGAGGAGGGGGGCAAGGATTTGAGACAATGTATGGAGGCACAGACGGATGTTCAGACAGCAGGAGACATTGTTGTCAGAGGGTAGAGGCAGGAAGCTCACTGAGAAGATGGTGGCACAGATGAATGGTCAGGTGGGGAGATGCCATAGATAGCCAGAGGGAGGGGAAATCCTGGGATCTGGTATGAGGGAGGAGCTAAAGCTGATGATCATGTGGAAGGGGGACAGCATTTAGGTCCTAACTGCTGCCCCACCCTACTTTGGCCACAGATCTGCTGGGCTCCGCAACAGCTGCTTTTCCCAAGTAAGGCCTTCAGCTGGCTGCGGCACATGGTCATAGCCCTGATCCTGCTTGTTTTGGTCAATGTCCTTGTCATCTGTGTACCAACCATCCAGGATATCTTTGGGGTTGTTAGTCAGTATCTCCAACCCAAGTCCCATACCCCACCTGATATGGGCCTTGGGCCCAAGCTCAGGTTGACTCTTGACCCTCCTTCTTGTCTCCAGGGTCCACGTCAGCTCCCAGCCTCATCTTCATCCTTCCCAGCATCTTCTACCTCCGTATTGTACCCTCCAAGGTGAAGCCCCTCTTCTCCTGGCCCAAAATCCAGGTGAGCATTCCAGGGGAGAGGCTGGAGAAGAGGGGCATTCTAAGGATGGCTAGCAATGGAAGGAACTTGCTCAGAAGAGGGCTGGGGGAGGAAGGAGCGTGCAGAAGGAGTGGTGGTCGGGAAGAATGGAGGTGATGCCTTAGGAAGGGGCAGAGCATATGGAGCACCAGAGGGGTCTGGGAAGACAGGGAGTGCTGAGGAAGGGGCTGCCACAGGAGGAGCATTCTGTAGGCAGGTAGAAGGAGAACTATGAGGGAGAGATCTGGGAGTACTTTCAAGAAGGGGGCTGGAGAAGAGCATTTCTGATGGGTCCTGGGAAGATGGAGGGAGGATTCACAGGAAGGGGTTGGCTGTAAGGAAGGAGAGAGAGGGAGGAGCACAGAGGAGGATGGGGGTGGGTTGGGCTCTCTGGAGGGGGTGGAGGGCTTGAGGAACATTCTTAGGTGGAACTTAGACCAGCCCTAGTCTTCTCTCCCTCTTGCCTGCAGGCTCTGTGTTTTGGCATCCTGGGAGACCTCTTCATGGCAACCAGTCTAGGCTTTATGTTTGCAAACTGGGTCACAGGCCAGAGTGGTGTGTCTGGACACTAACCATGCCCTGCCTGGGTCCCCATGCACACGCACACGTGCCTATGGAGTTGGTGCCACTTTCTAGGGTCCCTCCTGCCTGGCGTGTGGAGGGGGCTGGTTCTCATTGGCATGGCTATCGGAGGTGGGTGGAGCAGAGGCTGCAGAGTGGTCTACTTCCCTCCTCCCCAGGGGTGCCAAGCTTGGATCATGGCCCTAATCATAACCCTAACCTCTGGGGGAGGAGGTGGTGGCCAGGTCCTGCGGGAGCCCTTGCCCAGCCCAGTCCTCTCTGCATCCTCCTGGGTGAAGCTGTTTGTCAGGATTACTCTCGGGCTAAGTGGTAGAATAAAGATGTTGAATTAAAGCTCTGGCCTGTCTTCTAACTTTTTGCAAAGAATTCTTGGGGAAGCCTGCCTGCCTGCAGAAGTCCAGGCTGGGGTAAACTGAGGCCCTAAGAAGAGGCCTGTGTTTGCTCTCATGTGTTCCCTCACTCAGTGAACATCTATTGAGCACCTGCTGGGTGTTAGGGACTGTTTTTGGTGCTGGGGATATAGCAGTGAATCAAGTGGACAAAAATGCCCATCAAAGAGTTGACAGTCTAGCATAGGAGTGGTCTGCTACCTGTTGGGGTTTTGGCCCTTGAACTAAGGATGGCTTTCATGTTTATAAATGATTGAAAAAAATCAAAAGAATATTTCGTGACACCTGAAAGTTAATATGAAATTTGCATTTCAGCACCTATAAATCAAGTTTTGTTGGAGCACAGTTAGGCTTGTGCATTTACGTATTGTTTATGGCTTCTTTGGATAGAGCTGAGGATTTGCAACAGAGACCATGTGGCCTGCAAAGCCATTTACTCTCTGGAGTTTTCTGAAAAAAGATAGCTAGCCGAAGAGAGGATAAGAGAGAAAACATTTCTGATAAAAATGAATGCTATGAAGAAATGAATGATGTGGGGAGTTGGGTGAGCAGACAGTCAAGAAGGCCTCACTGAGGAGGGGACAATGACTAGGCTCAAGGTTGCCTGGGGGGATCAAACCCCATGGTTATCTTGGCAAAGAGTGTTTCTAAGCAGAGGCAGCAAGTGCAAAGGCCCTGAGGTAGGAACAAGCCTGGCTGATCCAAGCTTCTTACTCAAGAGTAAGGAAAAGCTAGCAGGGGTATGCCAGTTCTGATTTCACCACAGCCTTGCCAAAGCCTGAGTTATGACACATGAATTTTTGCCACCTAATTGGTGAAAATGGTATTACAGAAACAGATTTGAATTTCATATGATTTTTAAGTGTCACAAAATATTTCGATTATTTTCCTAATCATGTAGAAATATGAAAGCCATTCTTAGTTCATGGGCCATATCAAAAACAATTTACATGAAAGAAGTCTTCAGATGCTTAAGGACATCTCTCTCTCCAGATTATTTTTATTCATATACAAGCCACTATTAATGTTACAAGCAGCTCCTTTTACTATTCTTTTATGTTATTTTATTTTCTTATTTTTTTTTTTGTTGTTGTCATGGTTTGGCTGGGGCTGGGTTTGAACTCACCACCCTGGATATATGGGGCTGACACCCTACTCACTGAGCCACAGGCACCACCTCATTTTACTATTCTTTATCCCTTTCTGTCACTAAACTTAAGTTCAACAAGCCTGCTTTTTTTTTTTTTTTAAGAGACAGAGTCTCACTTTATCACCCTTGGTAGAGTGCCATGGCATCATAGCTCATAGCAACCTCCAACTCCTGGGCTTAGGCGATTCTCTTGCCTCACCCTCCTGAGTAGCTGGGACTACAGGTGCCCACCACAATGCCTAGCTGTAATAAGCCTGCTTTTTATTTATTTATTAATTCTTTTATGAGACAGAGTCTCACTATGTCGCCCTCGGTTGAGTGCTATGGAGTCACAGCTCATAGTAACCTCAAACTCTTGGGCTAAAGGGTCGAGTGCTGTGGTGTCACAGCTCAAAGCGACCTCAAACTCTTGGGCTTAAGCAATTCTCTTCCCTCAGCTTCCCAAGTAGCTGGCACTACAAGTGCCTCACACAATGCCTGACTATTTTTTTGTTGTTGTTATAGATGTCAAAGTTTAGCTGGCCCAGGCTGGGTTTGAACCCGCCAGCCTCGGCGTATATGACTGGCGCTATAACCAATGTGCTATGGGCACCGAGCCAAGCCTGCTTTTTTGTTGTTATTGTTGCAATTGTTATTGTTGTTTAGCTGGCCCGGGCTGGGTTCAAACCCACCACCCTCAGTGCATGCGGTTGGCGCCGTAACCACTGTGCTATAGGCGCTGAGTCCCTGCTTTTTAATAATATGGGTAACTGGAAATTCCAGTGCTTGACCTTAAAAAGGCAAGTCTTCATATTTAACAAAAAGCACCACAAGGCGGGTGCAGTGGCTCACACCTGTAATCCTAGCGTTCTGGGAGGCTGAGGAAAGTGGATTGCCTGAGCTCAGGAGTTTGAGACTAGCCTGAGCAAGGGCGAGACCCTATCTCTACTAAAAGTAGTAAAGCTAGCCTGGTGTTGTGGTACAGATCTGAAGTCCCAGCTACGGGGGAGACTGAGGCAAGAAGATCGCTCAAGCCCAAGAGTTTGAGGTTGCTGAGAGCTATGACGCCACAGCATTCAAACCCAGGGCGACTAAGGCTCTGTCAAAAAAAAAAAAAAAAAAAAAAAAAGAGAAAGAAAGAAATAGATGATAGATCTCAGAATTTTCAGCATTCATATGATAGGAGTTCGAGACATAAGGAATAGAAAGACCGGAGAGAAAGTATTACTTGAAGAAATAACATTCTAAATAATTTTCTGAACTGAAGAAAGACATGGAATTTTTACACTGAAAAGAGCCACACCCAGTTTTGAGCACGATTAGTACATATGCGAGCACATACATGCACACACACATACACACACCCAGGAATAAAATTTCTAGAATGAAGATAAAATTGTGAAATGTCCCAGAGAGAATAGAGAGAAGAAAAAATACACTGGAGAAGTTCTTCAAAGAGCTGATGAGAAATCCCTGAACCTCGATTGTTACACCCAGCCAGCCTAATCCAGAATGAGACCAAAAATATTTCAAAAAAATTCATGACATACATACCCTTCCTGAAATAATTCTTAGGGTATAAAGTCCTATAAGAAGAAAAAAAGTAGACTTGAGAGGACGCAAGAGATTCCAAGGAGCAATAGTGAGGGGAACGATAGCAGAATTTATTGAAACGACTAAATGAGTTTTGGTTGTAAATTTAAAAAATTATAGTCTTGAACTAAAATTCTAGATAATATAAACATGGAAGTTGGGAGGAGAGATAGGAAAGAAAAGAGAAGTTCTTCTGTTCAAGGGACAGATACAGATGCTAATGAACGGCAGAATAATTAAATGCCCTAGCTTTTTGGAGTGCAAACTCTGGAGTCAGGTGGCTTGAGTTCTGGCTTCCCATCTTGCTAGCTGTGTGACCTTATGTAAGTCACATTACCTGTGTGTGTCCCAGTCTACTCAAGAGTAAACTGGGGATGACTACGCCAAATAATTCATGTGACTGCTACGATTAAATGGGTTAAAACATGTAAAGCACTTACAGCAGTACCTGGATGTGGTAAGTGCTGTATATAGTTATTGTTTTTAGCAATGACTTAAAATGACTATTAAAATGTAAAGGCAGATGAAGATGGTGAACTAGAAATAGCTGTTAGCTTCTCTCCCAAACCCCTCCTGCCACAGAAGAGGTAAAGAGTTAGTTGGACTTTGAGGCCAGGTGCTGGTTCATGCCTGTAATCTTAGCACTCTGGGAGGCCAAGGCTTGCTTGAGCTCAGGAGTTTCAGACCAGCCTGAGCAAGAGTGAGACTCCCATCTCTAAAAATAGCTGGCATTGTGGCGGTTACTTGTGGTCCCAGCTACTTGGGAGGCTGAGGCAAGAGGATCACTTGAGTTTGAGGTTGCCGTGAGCTATGACACTACAGCACTCTATTGAGGGCAACAAAGTGAGACTCTGTCTCAAATAAAAAATGAAAAACAAATAACAAACAACAAGGCAGAACCTATGGGTAGGGTGCCTCAGTGGGTAGGGCTCTGGCCCCATCTACTGAGGGTGGTGGGTTCAAATGTGGCCCTGGCAAAACTGCAACAAAAAAATAGCCAGGCATTGTGGCTGGTGCCTGGAGTCCCAGCTACTTGGGAGGCTGAGGCAGGAGAATTGCCTAAGCCCAGGAGTTGGAGGTTGCTGTGAGCTGTGACACCATAGCACTCTACCAAGGGTGATAAAGTGAGACTGTCTCAAAACAAACAAACAACCCCCCCCACAAAAACCCAAGAGGTAGCTGGACTTTCGAATAGTTCCCAACACTAAAATTCCTGATCCTTTTGTCCCTTCTAGGGGGATGAGATGGCCTAGAGTGGGAAAATGCCAGATGCCCCAAATGGAGGATCAGCTGAGGTGGAGCTTTCCCAATTGCGTTCTTTCCTCTCCTCCCATTTCTGGAAGGCTCATTACCTATCCTGTAAATACCACAAGGCAGAAACTTTGCAGAACTGGCCCAGTGATGGCCCAAGGTGGCATGGTACCACTAAGGTGTGGTAGGGTTGGAAATCTCATAGGAAAAGTACAGTTGAGGCTCTGTGCCTGTGGCTCAAGTGGCTAAGGTGCCAACCACATACACCTAAGGTGGCGAGTTCAAATCCAGCCCCGCCCCGCCAAAACAACAATGACGGCTGCAACCAAAAAATAGCTGGGCTTTGTGGTGGGTGCCTGTGGTCCCAGCTACTTGGGAGGCTGAGGCACGAGATTCACTTGAGCCCAGGAGTTGGAGGTTGTGTGAGCTGTGATGTCATGGCCCTCTACCCAGGGGGATAGCTTGAGGCTCTGTCTCAAAAAAAAAGAAAAAGTACAGTCAAAATGTCATAGAAAAAGTACAGTTGCATCGAGTCTGGCCAGTGACTTAAAATTCCTTTCCTACTCCTCCTTGTGGCCTCTGGGCTAGGCAATTACAAGTATCTCTCACTTCTACACCTCCAGACTCTTGCCTGAAGGCTTAGGCAGAAGTCCTGGAACCCTTCCCTAAGGAGTCACAGGCTAAGGAAGGGAAAAAACAATAGGCTCAGCTCAGCTCTAGAGACTCTCTACCCTAAGACACACCAATTTCCAAACTCTTCAACTCACATGGAATGTCCAGGCTTACATATCTTCTCAAGAACAAACAGTTACATCCAAGAACTTTTGGATATTGCATCTGAAAACAATTAACAGTTTGAATAAATAATTCAATGGACTGGGTTGTATATTAAAATGGATATAGTTGAAAAATCTATTCCTGGGCCGAAGAAAGAGTCTAAAGAACTTACGTAAAAGTTGTCAGGAATGAGCCAGACATGGTTGTTCATGCCTTGTAACTTTAGCACTCTGGGAGGCCAAGGCAGGTAGATCACCTGAGTTTAGGAATTCGAGACCAGCCTGAGCAAGAGTGAGACCCCATCTCTACCCAAAATAGAAAAACTTAGCCAGGCATGGTGGTGCCCCCCTGTAGTCCCAGCTATGTGTGAGGCTGAGGCAGGAGGATCATTTGAACCTAGGAGGTTGAGGTTGCAGTGAGCTATCATGATGCAATTGCACTTTGGCTTGGGTGACAGTGACATTCTGTCTCAAAACAAAACAAATAATCATGAATGGAGATGGAGTAAATGAAAGAAAAGTTAATTAATAGGGAGGATAGAAGTATACATGTCAAAACGCGTTAATAGTAGCCTCATAAGGCTCAGCGCCTGTAGCACAGTGGTTATGGGGCCAGCCACATGCACCTAGGCTGGTGGGTTTGAACCTGGCCCGGGCCAGCTTAACAACGACAACTGCAACAACAACAAAAAATAGCTGGGCATTGTGGAGGGTGCCTGTAGTCCCAGCTACTTGGGAGGCTGAGGCAAGAGAATTGCTTAAGCTCAAGAGTAAGGGGATGGCGGGGAGGGGAGAGGGGAGAATGGGTGGAGGGATGGGTGATTGGTGGGATCACGCCTATGGTTCATCCTATAAAGGTACATGTGAAATGTAGAATATAAATGTCTTAACACAATAACTAAGAAAATGACATGAAGGCTATGTTAACCAG
>NW_003852548.1:2168439-2171226 GCF_000181295.1 Otolemur garnettii | reverse complement strand
GTGAAGCCATAGCACTCTAACTAGGGGGACAGCTTGAGGCTCTGTCTCAAAAAAAAAAAAAAAAAAAAGAGAGCTCAGAGGAACCTGACTCAAGTTTGGTCAAAAGAGGATCTTTTGTCGGAGAGCACAGCAATAAAGACAACACAGCAGTAAAATTAATGTATTATCAGGCTGGATGAGGTGGCTCACATCTATAATCCTAGTACTCTGGGAGGAGGGTGAGGTGGGATTACCTGAGCTCAGGGGTTTGAGACCAGCCTGAGCCAGAAGGAGACCCCATTTTTGAAAATAGCTGGGCATTGTGGTGGGCGCCTATAGTCCCACTAGTCAGGAGGCTGAGGCAAGAGGCTCTCTTGAGCCCAAGAGTTTGAGGTTGCTGTGAGCTATGATGCCATAGCAATCTGCCGAGGGTGACAAAGTGAGACTTTGTCTCAAAAAAAAATTAATGTATGTTGGAGAATTTTTGTGTATTGCTCAGTAAGAATCTGCTTGAATCACTGTGAAAGATGATTATAGGAATTGGATCATTGTCATCAAACCCAACTACATCAGAGTTGAGGAGCTGTGGGGAAAAAGCACTTGGACACACGGCACCTGCTCCAAGAATTCAATTTTCTGTAAGACCTGGGTTGAAGCGGCCTGCTGTAAGCCTAAGGCCAGTTTTACTTATAAGTACTGAAATTGGGTGGTGCCTGTGGCTCAGTGAGAAGGGCACCAGCTCCATATACCGAGGGTGGTGGGTTCAAACCCAGCCCTGGCCAAACTGCAACAACAAAAAAATAGCCGGGTGTTGTGGCAGGCGTCTGTAGTCCCAGCTACTTGGTGGGCTGAGGCAAGAGAATCACCTAAGCCCAAGAGCTGGAGGTTGCTGTGAGCTGTGACGCCACAGCATTCTACCAATGGCGATAAAGTGAGACTCTATCTCTTAAAAAAAAAAAAATGTAAGTGCTGAAATGACCTGCAATGGCTTTTTTTTGAGACAGAATCTCACTTTGTTGCTCTGGGTAGAGTGCTGTGGCATCATAGCTCACAGCAACCTCAAACTCTTGGAGTCAAGTGATCATCTTGCCTCAGCCTCCCAAGTAGCTGGGACTACAGGTGCCCGCCTCAATGCCCAGGGTCTAATTCTGTCTCAGGCTGCTCAAGAACCCTGGATCTCAAGCAATGCACCTGCCTTGGACTCCCAGAGTGCTAGGATTACAGGCATGAGTAACCATGCTCAGCCAACCTGAGATGACTTGAAGACTAGTTTTACCTACTGCTGGAACTCACCAGTCACCGTTTGCCAGCTTCTAAGAGTCTCTCTAGTGCCAAAGAGCGTCCTTTTAAACACTGCATAACATTTATCTTTCTAATAAAATTTCCAACCTTATCTTTGTTCTTCGGACATGCTGAAGACCACCCTGACTTGTATGTATGTATGTCCTGAATTATAAGTCTTTGATTCCAAACAAAGAAGTTTAATTTAGAGATTCACCTCTATATTTTATTGATTTATTGAGACAGAGTTTCACTCAGTTGCTCAGGGTAGAGTGCTGTGGCAACAGCCTAGCTCACAGCAACTTCAGACTCCCAGGCTCAAGTCATCCTCCTGCCTCAGCCTCCTGAGTAGCTGAGACTACAGGTGCCCACCACAATGCCTTCCCTACTAACCTTTCTGTTTTTTAGTAGAGATGGGGGTCTCACTCTTGCTCGGGCTGGTCTTGAACTCATGAGCTCAAGCAATCGACCCGCCTTGGTCTCCCAAAATTCTAGGATTACAGTTGTGCCACAGTGCCTGGCTATATATTTTATTTTGACTTTGGCTCCATTCACCATTGGTATGATATATTTAAAGCTCTACCCCAAGGTAAGTATTATAATGAACTAAAAAATTCATTCTATTGTAATTCTGATAATTGCTTTCTTTGCTTTGCATCTTACTATGGATTTGTTAGAAGTTTAGAAAGCTGTAAACTACCCAGAGAAAGAAAGAAACAGCAATGGAGATAACTAGAAATTTGTGGTGTTACTGTAAAAGAGTAACAAAAAGGGAAAATTCTAAGGTAAATTAACATAAAATTAAATTTTTTCTGTTGCCAAAAAGGGAAAGAGACTTTTCCACACTTTGCTTTTCTTAGGCATTTCTTTGAGAAAACTTGTATTTGTAAATCCTCCCTTTGATTCTTAAGCCTCTGGTCAGCCTATAACTCAGGAATGTCATTCATAAAGCCCTTAGAGCCAAGTCTTTGAAATGTGAACATCAAGGAAGCTAGTGCCCCTGTCTCTCTGTCACCAGAGGAGTTTAGCCTAGGTGATTTGTTCCAAGCTGTAAATACCTGCTTGTCACAGAGATACAGAGTTTTATTTTTTCCTAGATAAAGGCAATTAACCAGCACAGATGGCTACTTTAATTACCAGGCGAACTTAGGACTTGCCTGGGAGAAGTTTCCACCTTTGGCTGCTGCTGTATAGTCAGGCCGATGGGTTGCATATCTGGACATTCTGGTTCCTTCCACCAATTTTGGAATGTTTAAAACTCTACACCACAAGGTGTGGGATCTGGTTTCCCAGACAGCTGCCAGAGGGGCAGATGATGCAATCTAGAGTGTGGAGGATTTGATGCCTGTTGGGTAAACTCTGATCAAAAGAAAAGAAACCAAGAGTGAGAGCCAGGCACATAAATTTCCTCTCCTTCCTCCTTTCCTTACACAGTCATATCATTGGCGGCTGTAGATTTTCTTTTTTTTTTCTTTTTTTTTTTTTTTTTTGAGACAGAGCCTCAAGCTGTCCCGCTGGGTAGAGTGC
>NW_003852548.1:2156910-2167310 GCF_000181295.1 Otolemur garnettii | reverse complement strand
TTTTTTGGTTGCAGCCGTCATTGTTGTTTGGCGGGCCCGGGCTGGGGATTCGAACCCGCCACCTTGGGTGTATGTGGCTGGTGCCTTAGCCGTTTGAGCCACAGGCGCCGAGCCAATAAATTCTTAACAGTACAGGAAAACAAGAAAAGGTGTTTGTGGGCCACCAGAAATACTGAGGCACTTTTGGTAGATAGAAAATAGGTGGGATCAGACTAATAGAGAAGTCCAAAGAGGCAAGATTACAGCTTGTCACTATAGGCAGGTTGGGCACTGTAACTCATGCCTGTAATTGTAGTACTCTGGAAAGCCAAGGTGGGGAGATCTCTTGAGCTCAGGAGTTTGAGACCAGCCTGAGCAAGAGTGAGATCCTGTCTCTAAAAAAAATAGCTGGGTGTTGTGGCGGGCACCTGTGGTCCCAGCTACTCTGTAGGCTGAGGCAACAGGGACATTTGAGCCCATGAGTTTAAGGTTGCTGTGATCTGTGACGCCATGGCACTCTACCAAGGGGGACAAAGTGAGACTCTGTCTCCAGAAAAAAAAAAATCACTGTAGAGAAATGCTACTTTTTGTAACAGAGCCCCTGAAAAATTCCAAACCCAGACTCAAAAACATACGAAGAGATAAGAGCAGGCACAGGCCTTGGGATAATCATCAGATGGGTGAAAAGTTCATTTGTAGCATCTGAATCAGCCAGATTTCCCTCCAGCACCACACACAGATTGGCTGGCACCAGCTACTCCTGCCTTTAAGATGAGACTGCAAAAATTATTCATTCAAGCTACAGTCCCCAAACCCCAGGCCATAGACTGGTACTGGCCTGTTAGGATCCAGACTGCACAGCGGGAAGTGAGTGGTGGGCCAGCAAGCAAAACTTCATCTGTATTTGCAGCCACTCCACATCACTCACACATTACCACTGCCTCCTGTCATATTAGCGGCAGCATTAGAGTCTCTTTATCCCAGTGTGTGGAAAAACTGTCTTTCGGGTGGTACCCGTGGCTCAAGGGAGTAGGGCACTGGCCCTATATGCAGGAGGTGGTGGGTTCAAACCCAGCCCCGGCCAAAAACTGCAAAAGAAAAACTGTCTTTCATGAAACCAGTCCCTGGTGCCAAAAAGGTTGCTGCATTAAGAAAGCAAACAAGTTGCCTATACCTTCTCTATAATACACATGAACATTAAAAAATATTACCATGTATTAGGCCACAAATACAATCTTGATAAGCTGCCCTCCCCTCATGGTAAAATGACAAGTGAACATAATACAATAAAACCAAAATAATTTTCTCTACTAGGAATGTTTATTTTATTTTTTTGAGACAGACTCTCACTCAGTTACCTTGGATAGAGTGCTGTGGCGTCATAGCTCACAGAAACCTCAAACTCTTGGGTTCAAGCGATCCTCTTATCTCAGCCTTCGGAATAGCTGGGACTACAGGTACCGGCCATAAAGCCCATTTAGTTTTTCTATTTCTGGTACAGATAGGGTCTCACTCTTGCTTAGGCTGGTCTTGAACTCCTGAGCTCAAGCAATCCATCTGCCTCGCCTCAGTCTCCCAGAGTGTAGGATTACAGGCTTGAACCACTGTGTTTGGCTACTAGGAATGTTTAAAAACACCCTTAAATACTACTTCAAGATGACTGGGCAAAACAAGTTTGTCTACCATTTCACCAATCCACTGAAGTAAGAGAAATTTTTTCAGAAAATACTGGGACAAGAAAGACTGACATCTGGGGGACCAGAATTTTTAGAAAGTCTTGCAAAATAGGCTTGGCGCCCATAGCTCAGTGGTTAGGGTGCTGGTCACATACACTGGGGGTGGTGGGTTCAAAGCCAGCCCAGTCCTGCTAATCAACAATGACAACTACAACATAAAAATATCTGGGCATTGTGGTGGGTGCCTGTAGTCCCAGCTACTTGGGAGGCTAGGGCAAGAAAATTGCTTAAGCCCAAGACTTTGAGGTTGCTGTGCGCTGTGATGCCATGGCACTCTACCCAGGGCAACAAAGTGAGACTCTGTCTCAAAAAAAAAAATTCCTTAAAAATAGAAAACAGTTTAGATGAGATTATAACAGTGAAGGGAACCACAAGCCAAAACAAGCAGGAGGAAACCATTAAGAAGGTAACAGTGCATCCAGTGAAACTCTGAGCAAGAACTGGTCGCGCACGGCTCATCCCTGTTATCCTAGCACTTTGTGAGGTCAAGGTGGGAGGGTCTCTTGAGCCCAGTAGTTCAGGACCAGCCTGGGCAATAGTGAGACACCATCTCACTAAAAATTAAATAAAAATTACCACTGCACTCTAGTCTGGGCAACAAAGCCAGATCCTGTCTGTCCCTGTCTTGAAAAAAATAATAATAAGAATTACATTTAGCTTTAAAGGGCCAATTGGGCCCTCACCACACTTGCTTTTACTTTGGGCAGGGGCACTTACCATGAAGTCCCTACCTCCCGCCTGGGAAGAGCCCCTGCTATAGGTATGAAAGAAGCAGATGAGAACTTGATACAACTTCAGCCCTTCACATTAATAATGATGGAGAGAAATGCATTTGTGGAGAAGGCAGCATGGCCACGCTGTCTTCCAACTGCGTATAGTTAGAGACCTCTATATGCCCAAAGAATCTGAGGAAAAATGTCCCCTGTCATGACTCAGAATCTTTGAGTCACCCTTCCCTGTGCCTGCCTCATAGGCTGGGGGATCCAACTCTTAGATCCCATCTTCCTGGGGAGAAAGAAAAATAAAATCCTTCAGTATCTCTTTTGGGGTATCCTTTTCTCTAATTGCATGGAGAATAAGGTACTCAATATCTGGTTACGTTTGTGTAACACAGAGATATATTGGAGTAGAATATAATTAGTTTCCTTTGAGCCACAGGTAGAGAGCTGTGTCCACGCTGACTTGGTGTGCCAGGCAGGTTATTCTCACAGTTTTGGGTAACCTCTGTTCCTGAGCCCTCACAACCACCTTCCTGGCACACTCACACAGCACCTCTTTTACCTACCCTGCATATCTCTGTCCTCCCCCGCCCCCACTACCACCAGGACTCTTGCCTCTCCCTCCCTGCGCTCTCCTTCTCTGGGGAGCTCTCCATCTTGGGAAAATGATCCCATATCCTCTGCCCTGAGATTTGGGACAGAACCCAGGGCTCATTCAGTTCTCTCTCTCCCAACCATACACACCTATCCTCCTTAATGTCTCTGAAGTCACAGTGAGGTCAGCTCCTCCCGCATATGCCAGCTATAGGACGTCTGACAAGACATCTAAAATCTGTCTGGGACTCTGTCTTTCTTCTACAATATGGGCATAAGGATGATAGTGTACACTTTGGATAGTGTCTTATCCAAGAAGGGATAAGAGGTTAGAGGTTTGGTGATGGGCCAGGGACCATCAAAACAGCTCCAATCCTGCCTTCATCTGGGGCTAGTGTTTCTTTTCTTTTTTGTTTTTTTTTGAGACAGAGCTTCAAGCTGCCCACCTGGGTAGAGTGCTGTAGTATCACAGCTCACAGCAACCTCCAACTCCTGGGTTCAAGTGAGTCTCCTGCCTCCGCCTCCCAAGTAGCTGGGACCATAGGCGCCGGCCACAACACTTGAATATTTTTTTTTTGGCTGCAGCCATCATTGTCGTTTGGTGGGTCTGGGCTGGATTCGAACCCGCCACCTTAGGTGTATATGGCTGGCACCTTAGCCACTTGAGCCACAGGTGCCGAGTCAGAGCTGGTGTTTCAAGTGTGTTTGTGGCCTTAATGTCTCCCATCATAGGCAAAAGTTTGTTCCAAAATAGACTCCCCTCTTCCCTTCCCCAGAGCTGAATGTTCCATCTCTGCACCCTGCAATGGTGTATTTGGGAGAGGATTGTCCCATGCCCAAGTTTTCATCCCCCCACCCCCAAGCCCTTGGTTGCAGGGCCCTTGGTGGGCAGTTTCGTGCCTCTGTCTAGTGGACAGTTCCATCTGTTGCTTCCCTACATTATGACTAAGAGGACTCTTCTATCTTGACCACCACGTGGCCTACAGTGGACATTCCTTCATGATTCCTCCACGTTTCTCAGTTGACACTTTCATCTGTCTCCTATGCCCCTTCAAGTGGACTGTTCCAGCCCCTGAACCTGACCATAGTTTAGAGAGCAAAGGCCAGTGCACCCAACTGCCTACTGCAGAATGCTGCCCCAGGACTAGCGTGGACAGTGTCCATCAAAATAAAAACTGAAGACGTCCTCCACTAGAACACCAACTCCATGTAGGCAGGGATATTTGTCTACCCTGTTCCCTGATATCTCTCCAGCACAGGAACAGCACTCAGCACAGAGCCCGTGCTCATTGGGTGAATAGATGACTGAATAGATGACTGATGTGACAATTCCACTTCTAGCAATCTTTCCTAAAGAAGCACACACACATGCACAAAGCTGTGTGTGCAAGGATCAGAGCAAACAATTTGAAAAAGCTTGTAAATGTTTATTATCTGTCAATGACTGATCCAAGGTGAATGAAGGGTAGGGGTTTGTAGCAAGGAGCACACTGAATAGGAAACAGAATGAGGGATACTTGCCCAGGACACATTGATAGTGAAGAGCAGGAGAGAGATGTTCATAGTGGTATGCTCTCTGTGTGTGTGTAAATGCAGACAGAAAAGTCTGGAATTAAATCCCCAGAACTGCCCTCAGGACTTCTATCTGGGGAGAGAGGAGAGTAGTGTGTTCTGTGTAGAGAATTCCTGCCACTGTGTGTTTTCTGAGATAAGTAAATGACTATGCAGGCAGGAAAATGTATTAAGTATGTCTTGTTCATCAATGAAATGCTAATATCTAGAATAATGCTTAACAGATAGTAAGAAAAACAATGCTTAACTTTTCACTGTTGTGAACTCTTCTTTTTGCTTGCTATATATCTGATGCCTAGGAATTCATAGCTATGCCTGTGTTTGTGAAAGGTCACCAGGTCTGCTTCTTGTCACAGGCACGTGTCACATCCCTGAGGTTGAGGCAAGGAAAGAGAAGGAAAATAAGTGACAGTGAGTTCCTACCACCTGGCAACTCCATCCCCTACTCCTGACCTACAGATCCCACACATTCTGATTCTGCCCTACCTTGGGACCTGCACACGTCTCCTACTGTTCCTCAAAGTGACTCCCTCACCTGGTTTACGAACTCCTAGTCTAAAGAGGAAGGTGTGGCCTGCACATCAGGGCTGACCTGGGCTTTAGGAGCTCACAGCATGCTGTGTAGGGAAGATCCCTGGATATACAGGACAGGGCGTAGGAAGAGCACTGGAAATCTCATCGTTTAGCCTCAATGCGGAACATCAAGAGCTTGGGAGAAGGGAATGATTTGGGGAGCAAGTGACAAGATGGGACACCAGCACCAATAACAGAACATCCAACTTGCAGGCATGTGGGGGATGGGCCAAAGGGTTACTTACAGAATCAGTCCTCTTCCTCTGGGTCACTGATCTCTTCATATATTATGAAGTTCTTTCTTTCACGCAGGCGGTGGGCCCAGACACTTTTACCTTTTTTCTTTTCTTTTCCTACGATGGAGAAGAGTTGTATAATGAGGTTTGTGTGGGTTGGGGAGTATGAGGCTCTATTTTGTCAGAAAAGGAGATGCCTTCTCCCTCCTAAGCACCTATGGGCCTTCTACATCCTTTGTCTTTCACACCTTCCGGCTCACAGAGGCTGAGATATTAGACCTGCAGCAATATAGACAAAATGCCAGTTGCATTTTTTTAAAAAAACAAATTGAAGGTCTGTGGCATCCCTGCATCGAACACGTCTGTCAGTGCCAATTTCCCAACATGTGCTCACTTTGTGTTTCTGTGTCATATTTTAGAAATTCTCACAATATTTCCAACTTTTTCATTATTATATCTGCTATGGTGTTCTGTGATCAGTGATCTTTGATGTTACTATTGCAATCATTTTGGGGTACCAGGAGCTATGCCCATAGAAAACAGAAAACTTAATTGATCAATGTCATGTGTGTTCTGACTGCTCCATTGATGGGTTGTTCCCCATGTCTTTCCCTCTTCCAGGGCCTCCCACTTCCCTGAAATGCAATAATATTGAAATCAGGCCAATTAAATAACACTATGACGTGATAGGAAAGGTTACATGTCTCTCAATTTAAAACTAAAAGGTAGAAATGATTTCCTACCTTGCTGAGAAAGGCAGGTAGGAAACCGAGAGAGGCTGAAAGCTATGTGTGATACGAAAGCAAAACAGCCTTATTGACAATGTGGAGAAAGTTTTCGTGGTCTAGATAGAAGATTAAACCAGCCACAACACTCCTCTTAAGCCAAAGCTTAACCCAGAGGAAGGCCTTAATTTTCTTCAATTCTGTGAATGGTGAGAGAGGTGAGGAAGCTGCAAAAGAAAAGTTGGAAGCTAGCAGAGATTTGTTTATGAGGTTTAAGGAAAGAAACCGTTACCATACGAGAAAAGTGCAAGGTGAGGGAACAAGTGTTGATGTAGGGGCTACAGCAACTTATCCAGAAGATCTAGCTGTGATTATTGATGAAAACAACAGATTTTCAATGTAGACAAAACAGCCTTATATTGGAAGAAGATACCATCTAGGACTTTCATAGCAAGAGAGGAGAAGTCAATGCCTACCTTCAAAGCTTCAAAAGATAGTCTGACTCACTTATTAGGAGCTAATGTGCCCTAAGCCAGTGACTAAGTTGAAGCCAATGTTCATTTATCATTCCAAAAAATCCTAGGGCCCTTAAGAATTACGCTAAATCTACTCTGCTTGTGCTCTATAAATGGAAAAACAAAGCCTGGATGACAGCACATCTGTTTACAGCACAGTTTAATGAATATTTTTAAGGCCACTGTTGAGACCTATTGTTCAACAAAAAAAGATTCATTTCAAAATATTACTGCTCATTGGCAATGCACATGGTCATCTATGAGCTCTGATGATATACAAGCAGATTAATGTTGTTTTCATGCTTGCTAACACAACATCCATTCTGCAGCCCAGGGGTCATGGAGTAATTTCAACTTTCAAATCTTATTATTTAAGAAATACATTTGTGAGGCTATGCTGCCATAGATGTGATTCCTCTGATGGATGGGGCAAAAGTATTCAAAAATTGAAAACCTCCTGGGAAGCATTCATCATTAGAGATGCCATTAAGAACATTCATGATTCATAGGAGGAAGTCAAAATATCAGCATTAATAGGAGTTTAAAATAAATTAATGCCAACCTTCATTAATGACTTTGAAGGATTCAATGTTTCAGTGGAGGAAGTCACTGTGGATGTGATGGAAATAGCAAGAAAACTACAATTAGAAGCGGAACCTGAAAATGTGACTGAATTGCTCATGATCAAACTTGAACAGATGAGAAGTTGCTTCTTATGGATGAACGAAGAAAGTGGTTTCTTCAGATGGAATCTACTCCTGGTGAAGATGCTGTGAACATCGTTGAAATGACAACAAAGGAGTTAAAATATTACATAAACTTAGTTGATAAAATGGTAGCAGTTTTGAGATGACTGACTCCTATTTTGAGAGAAGTTCTACCTAGGATAAAATGTTATCAAATAGCGCTGCATACTACAGAGAAATCTTTCATGAAAGGAAGAGTTAATTGATGCAGCAAACTGATGCAGCTGTTTTATTTTAAGAAATTGTCACAGGCATCCCAACTTTCAGCAACCACCAGTCTGATCAGTCAGCAACCATTAGCACTGAGGCAGGACTCTCTACCAGCGAAAAAAGATTATGACTTGCTGAAGGCTCAGGTGATAGCATTTTTTCAGCAATGCCATATTTTTAAATTAAGATATGTCCATTTTTTGTTGTTGTTGCAGTTTGGCCAGGGCTGGGTTTGAACCCACCACCCTTGGTATATGGGATCGGTGCCCTACTCACTGAACCACAGATGCTACCCTGTCCATTTTTGTTTTGAGAAAGAGTCTCACTATGTCACCCTTGGTAGAGTGCTATGGCGTCACAGCTCACAGCAACCTCCAACTCCTGGGCTTAAGCGATTCTCCTGCCTCAGCCTCCCAAGTAGCTGGGACTACAGGCGCCCACCACAACGCCCGGCTATTTTTTGTTATATTTGTCATTGTTTTGGCTGGCCTGGGCCCAGGGTTTGAAACCACCAGCTGTAACTACTGTGTTATGGGCGCTAAGCCAGGTATGTACATTTTTTAGACATAATGCTATGTCGCACCTAATAGACTATAGTATAGTGTTAACGTGGCTTTCATATGCACTGGGAAATCAAAAGAGTGTGTATGACTTGCTTTATTGCAGTGGTCTGGAACCTAACCCACAATATTCTGAAGTATGCCTATATGGTGTCAGGCACTGAACTGAATAAGATATATTCCCAGGTTCTCACAGGTGGAATTTCTTGAACACATTTTATGCCATCAGGCCTTCTAGATTTAATTTAATGCCTCCAGAGTGGGCACAGTGGCTCAGACCTGTGATTCCAGCACTTTGAAAGGCGAAGGCGAGAAGATAGGTTGAGGCCAGGAGTTCGAGACCAACCTAAGCACCTTAGGGAGACCCCCCCACCCCCCCATTTCTACAAAAACAAAGTAAAGCCTCCAACTAACTTATAAACTATGATTCTTTATTTCCATTTTATGAACTGGGACTTTGGAGCTCAAATAATTTAGAAGACTTGCCCAAAGGCACATGGCTTTTATATGGATGCCAATTCAAGTTGGTGATGCTGGAAATCATGTTTTAAAGTCTTATCTGTTGGAAGATGAGCTCCTCAGGGTTCATGCCACACACCCATACTACACATACGAACATAGCCAGGGAAGTCAGAGAAGGTGTTTCTTGATCGCTTCCTCTTACCTGATGTCTTCTTAGTCTTCTTCCCAGAGGTTCTCTCTTTTCCTTGCTGGCCGTGCTGACCCTTGGCCTGTTCTGAGCCAGATGTTCCTGGCATTTCCTTCGCATCATTTCCTTTTTTTGCTTGCTTGCTGGGCATCATCTTTTTAATGTGAAGGTCACATATAAACAGTGTCAATGGCATTTCTCTAATGTTTTAGCGCTTACACAGTATCTTCACATTCATTACCTTAATCGATGTTGTCAACAACTCTAGGAGATCAGTAAATTATCTCTACCTAAACCAGTGGTTCTCAACCTTCCTAATGCCACGGCCCTTTAATACAGTTACTTTGGGTCGCGACCTACAGGTTGAGAACTGCTGAGTCCTAAACTATGATAACCTAGGAGGTTAGAAGGGAAAGGAATGGCCTAAATGAGTGGTATTTCCAGAACCAGAATCCTTGACTTGACACTCTTTCCGGACTGACATCCTCGCTAACAGCAAAAATCTCCACGTGATTAAGAATGTGGCATACGGAAGATTTAGGGAAGAATAGCATTCTAAGAATCCCCAAGGTCTGCAAAATAGGCTTTTATAAAATATATGGGATCATACATAAGCTTGTAGGTGGCAATGGGGGGAGTAAATATAATATCTAGAGGGGGCAAAACTGCTGGAAAAAAATGATGTGGGGGGAGATGAATATAGGGAAGAGAGAATAAAGAAATGGTTCACAGAAATTAACAATTAATCTAGGTAGTAAAAAAGTGGTAGCAGCTGTGGCACCCTGCCCTACCCTGCCAAGAACATTGAACGTGGGATTAGGTGAGGCGGTGTCTGAACCAATTCTGTTGTGTCAGGGTGTGTCACCTTAAACTCCCTTTCACTGAGCATCCTCATTTATGAAATAGTGAACAATGCACGCAAAACAAGCTAAGGAAAGTACTTTCTGAGCTTATAAACACTGTTTAAATGTGGTAATAATAAAAATTAACACTTTCTTATGTTGGATGTGGTGGCTCACACCTGTAATCCCAGCACTCTGGAAGGCCGAGGAGGGTGGATCACTTGAACTCATGAATTCAAGACCAGCCTGAGCCAGAGCTAGACCCTGTCTCTAGAAAATAGACGGGCGTCGTGACAGGTGCCTGTAGTCCCAGCTACTTGGGAGGCTGAGGCAAGAGAATTGCTTCAGCCCAAGCATTTGAGGTTGCTGTGAGCTGTGACACCACAGCACTCTATTAACATAGTGACTCTGTCTCAAAAAAAAATTAATGCTTTCTTCCATGATTCTTCTTTGAATTCATTCTATAATGGTCTCCACACTAGCAACCCAACCCCCAGATCCCTTTACCCTCTGAACTGAAGTTGTGCAATCACTAATTTAATAAATATTCAGGCACCTTGGAAGTTTCCTCTCAGTTGTGACTGGGGCCTCAGCATGGGGAGCAATGAACAGTCAGAACTATTCCCACACCATGGGAGTGGCCCTGCGATAGAGCAAAGACCAGCTGTCCTTTCTCTTGGGAGAGTGGGTGTCTAACGGAAGCGTCCCGAGTCTCTATAGGGTGAAGGCCTAATGGAAAACGCC
>NW_003852548.1:2154009-2155915 GCF_000181295.1 Otolemur garnettii | reverse complement strand
CACTGCTAACAGCAACCTCCAACTCCTGGGCTCAAGCAAGTCTCCTGCTTCAGCCTCCCAAGTAGCTGGGACCACAGGCGCCCGCCACAATGCCCGGCTATTTTTTGGTTGCAGCCATCATTATTGTTTGGACTGGATTCGAACCCACCACCTTAAGTGTATGTGGCTGGTGCCTTAGCCACTTGAGCCACAGGCACCGAGCCTGTATTCTCCCACTCTTACCAACATTAACATCCACAGAGGGACAAAGGTTCTCTGGTCCTTTACATCTGGGACTAGACACTCACCTTTGGGCGCTTGCTCTGTTGCTCATCGGAAGCCCCCTGAAGAGGTTCATCTAAAAGAGGGTGAAAAATCAGAGATTTTCTTTGTTGGTAAATATTTCTATACCCTAGAGCAGGCGTCCTCAAACTTTTTAAACAGGGGGCCAGTTCACTGTCCCTCAGACCGTTGGAAGGCCAGACTGCGGGCCCTGGGACAAGTCGGCTGCTAAGCAGGACAGGCGTGGTGGCAAAAAATACCCAGCAAGCCAGATAAATGTCCTAGGCGGGCCACATGTGGCCCGCAGGCCGTTTGAGGACGCCTGCCCTAGAGAGACTCCTGTAGTATCAGGAAATTCAGAAGTAGAGCCTATTAGTCCACTGATTGTTAAGGAGTTATTTGAGATTAGCTTTTGAGTTATCTTTAGTAATGGTTTATGCACTTATTTGAGGTATCACTTCAGAATTTTCCTTCTTATGGTTTATATAATAAAATCTGGCCTTAATCCTATCACAGTCTCATCCCATTCCATTACATAGCTCTTACTTTTTTCCCCCAAGAAGTAAATTGATTGGCTGGGAATTTGCACTGTATCCATTTAAAGATATGTGACAACTAAAAATCAATTTACATTCAAAATGGGAGAATAACCAGGTGTGGCAGCTCATGCCCATAGCCCCAGCTACTCTGGAGGCTGAGATAGGAGGGTCACTTGAGAGCAGGAGTTCAAGCTAGCAGTGAGCTATGATCACTCCACTGCACTCCAAACAGGACACAGAGTGAGACCCTGTCTCTCTCTAAAAAAAAAAAATAGGGCAAATCTTATGTTATGCTGATTATGCCCAAGCTGTTACCTGTGGGATGAGCCGTGCCAAGCTGTTACATGTGGGATGAGCCGTGGTTGATTTAATCTGGTAGTTCTGAAATGTTTTCAGCATAAAGACACCTTTTATTTTTTTTTTGAGACAGAGTCTCACTTTATCGTCCTTGATGAGTGCCATGGCGATACACACAGCTCACAGCAACCTCCAATTCCTGGGCTTAGGTGATTCTCTTGCCTCAGCCTCCCAGGTAGCTGGGAGTACAAGTGCCCGACACAATGCCCAGTTATTTTTTTTGTTGTTGTTGCAGTTTGGCCGGGGTCAGGTTTGAACCCACCACCCTCGGCATATGGGGCCGGCGCCCTACTCACTGAGCCACAGGTGCCGCCCAAGACACCTCTTTAATGTCAAACAATTTGCAGATTCTCAAGCACTGGATTTTCAGACCTCTTACAGTGATCATGGGAGCTTGTAGAATCTGCCCTGTTTAATTTCAGAGTCATAGGTCTATTGGAGATAGTTTGATATTCTGACCCTGTCTCTTACAACTGTACTGTCAGAGCAGAAGAGCAAGTAAACACAGTTCTTCCCCTTTCCACAATTACACAATTTACTCAAACATACAAAGAACTCTACCCTAGAATTTGGCCCTTTTGTCACCGTATGTTGCCTCTGCTTTGATGTGTTTGTGTATGTGTGTGTGCACGCGCGTGTGTGGTATGGGAAGACTGCTCTCTCAAACTCTCTTCCAGGCTCAAAACATAGAATCATGTTTGACTAGGAGTGAAAAGAATACCTGGGTTTTTTTTTGTTTTTTTTTTTTT
>NW_003852548.1:2146489-2152289 GCF_000181295.1 Otolemur garnettii | reverse complement strand
TATTTTTTTTTGGTTGCAGCCGTCATTGTTGTTTGGCGGGTCCAGGCTGGGGATTCGAACCCGCCACCTTAGGTGTACGTGGCTGGCGCCTTAGCCGGCTGAGCTACAGGCGCCGAGCCTAAATGTATATTCTTATCTTGCATAGCTTTGAATTTTATATGAATGACCTCCGCAGTTAACTTTCCTCATTCAACTTTTTTCACTGAGCCTTGTTGTGTGTGAGGGAGCAAATGCCTGAGAATCTTTCCCAGGCAGCTGAAAAGCAGCTGGGCTTTAGCAGACCTTTCCCTGCCCCTTCCTGTTCACTCACTCTGATCCCTGTGGCTGTCATCTCCAGAATTCTGGTCCTGGGATTTTACAGCCTTTCTTTCAGGACACATGAAATCTGGGAGGGCGGCATTCAGACCTAGAAAGAAGCAAAATATTTGTTCCTTAGGAGAATTTGAGAGGAGGAATGGAGGGTGGGCTGCTGGGATGCCGCACAGACGGCAAGGCTCATCAGAACAAAGGCTCACGGGAGAGAAATGTGCAGGATCCAGGTCTGAGCTCCACTGTGGCCCATGCCTGTCCTCAGCCCTGCACTGGATATAGAAGAGCAGAATGCCCAGAACCTGCCTTGGGATTTCCCCCTCCCAAACAAAAGGAAAGCATGGGGCACTTATTGCAGCCTAAGAAGTAGCCACAGCATATAAAGGGACTGAGCCTGTGCCCCCAGACATATATGTACCAGGGCTTTCTGTTACCTAGACGAGTCATGGTGTCATAGTTTCTCTTCATATACACATAGGTGATCTTCTCTGAGTATCTCAGCTTGTCCCACTCTTCCTTAGGGAAGTATTTGGAAATATCCTTGAAAGCCTAGAAAAGAGAGAAAAATAAATTCTGGCAGTGACTCAGTTAGATGTGTCTGTTGGGGCTGCTTCATCTGTGCTGGATCGGGAACTGGGGATGATAATCCCTCCTGGTTGATGTCATAGCTGAGAGAACATAGGTGACATTCCCTAGCTTGTCCCCTAGCATGCAGAAGGTGCTTAATTTTGCTAGTTTGCTCTTCTTCCACCATCTAGAATGGACTGAGAGTCACCAGATGTTGTACAAAGTTACAGATCTGTTGTCTTCAGGGAGGCTAAGTGAAGAAAAAGTGATAGTCGGAAGCCCAGGATCCCAGATCTCCCCCTGAGATCCTGGCCCTTGTCCCCAGTACCTCTGTCTTCACCTCCTCAGAATTCTAGGCACCCCACACTGTCCCCTGGGCCACTATTCTGGCTCTTGAGATCACCTTACCTTGCATTTCTTCTGTGATTTCTGGGCATCCTCTCTGGGGCCCGTTAGGAAGGGACCACTTCTGTTCATGGCACCCGGAGCAGTTTGATCTGTAAGGGACACAGCTTGAGTCTCTCAAGCCACAAGACCAAAGGTCCTGTGGAGGGAGAAATGACTGAGGGATAACCACTTGCAGTCACCTGGAATTAGGCACTACAGTTCTCTATCCCGGGCTTATCTGTCTCTGTGTAGGGACACAGGGAGTATTCAGATGAAAGCAGAGGGCCAGAGGTCTCTGGGAGAAGTCCTAATTAAGAATGACAGGTTTTCTGTGGGCATGAACAAAGCAGCCTTGAATCTTGTTTTTTTTACAATTTTTTTTGATACAGAGTCTCACTTTGTTGCCCTTGATAGAATGCCATGGCGTCACAGC
The DNA here is from genome assembly GCF_000181295.1 of Otolemur garnettii. Lineage (NCBI taxonomy): Eukaryota > Metazoa > Chordata > Mammalia > Primates > Galagidae > Otolemur > Otolemur garnettii. The sequence goes on along the minus strand of NW_003852548.1, from coordinate 2,150,593 downwards.
TCAGAGCAACCTCCAACTCTAGGGCTTAAGCAATTCTCTTGCCTCAGCCTCCCAAGTAGCTGGGACTACAGGTGCCCACCACAACGTCCAGCTATATTTAGAGATGAGATCTCGCTCTGGCTCAGGCTGACCCTCCCAGAGTGAACTCATCAGCTCAGGCGATCCTTCCAGAGTGCTAGGATTATAGGCATGAGCTACCATGAATGGCCTTTTTTCTTTCTTTTCTTTTCTTTTCTTTTTTTGAGACAGAGTCTCACTCTGCTGCCACGCTAGAGTGTTATGGTATCATAGCTCACAACAACCTCTAACTCTTGGGCTTGAGCCATTCTCCGCCTCAGCCTCCCGAGTAACTGGGACTATAGGCACCTGCCACAATGCCTGGCTAATTTTTCTATTTTTAGTAGAGATAGGGTCTTGCTCTCGCTCAGGCCAACTCCTGAGCTCAAGCTATCCACCCTTCTAGGTCTCCCAGAGTTCTAGGATTACAGGTATGAGCCACCATGCCCACTCTAACAGCCTTAAGTCTTTTTTTTTTTTTTGAGACAGAGTCTCACTATGTCACCCTCCATAGAGTGCTGTGATGTCACAGCTCACAGCAACCTCACACTCTTGGGCTTAAGTGATTCTCTTGCTTCAGCCTCCCAAGTAGCTGGGACTACAGGTGCCCACCACAATGCCAGCTAGTTTTTGTGTTTCAGCTGTTGTTTGGCATACTGGGGCCGGGTTTGAACCTGCCAGCCTCTGTGTATGTGACTGGCACCTGTAACCACTGTGCTATGAGCACCAAGCCACAGTTATTTTTTTGTTGTTGCAATTGTCCTTGTTGTTTAGCAGGCCTGGGCAGGGCTCAAACTCGCAACCCCAAGAGTTGGAAGCTGCTGTGAACTGTGATGCTACAGCACTCTACCCAGGGGGACGGCTTGAGGCTCTGTCTCAAAAAAAAGAAAAAAGAAACAAACCATGTTCCATACAATAATGCACTAAAAATTGTGGGATACGCGCTGTCCTTACTAGGAACTAATGCTGTGACTGAATGCGTTTTTTCTATGGTAAATAAAGTGTGGACATCAGAAAAATCACAATTAAGTGTTGAGACTTTGAAAGCCATTTTATGTGTGAAATATAATTTAACAAATTCTTGCGAAAAATTTCATGACCTTTTAAACAATGACAGCAATCTACTAAAAAAAATTCACTCAAACGAGAAGTATGCCAAAGAATTAAATAATACTATACATAATTTTTTAAATGTATTATATTTGTAAATACTATACATATTTTTAATGTATTATAGTTAATGTATTATTTTTTGAAATAAAAAAATTACAATACTATTTTTGTGTTCTAAGAAAATTTTTGTTGCTCCATATAGAGCCCCCCCCCCCGCGATGGTGTCCCACTTTACTAATGTTAAAATCTAGTCACCTTAACAAAGACTCTTTGTGGTACTAATGTGAAACTAGTATACTATCTACTACCCGCCAGTATAAAACACAAAAATTCAATTCAAGTTGGGGGTAGGGGAAACAAGGAAGGGCGCAGAGGGGAGGCAGGGGTGGGGGGTTTCGTGTGCTCCCACCTCCTGGATGTGGCAGGCTATTACTGCGTTATTTGTAATTTATTAGAGTGATAAGAGCTCAAATCTCTGAGACTAAGGATTAGATATCATTCAGACGGAGAGAACGTGGGGTATTTTAAGAAGCAGCAACCTGGTGCTCTCCAAATAGACGGCACTGAACATCTCTTTAGAGGAGAGGGCATTTAGGAGTCTCTGGGACCAAGACGATTGCTGCTTCACCTCAGAGGAGGCAATAAAGTAATCCGTTAAGCAGAGACTATTTGGCACTATCTCTGGTTGAGAAAATATAGGGGCATCTGGCTGATCTAGGGGTTTCTCAGGCCGAGATTTGGCTTCCTTCAGGAATAACAGTTAGGGAGTCTCACAGACCAACGATAGCTTTATCGCTGCTCAACCCGGATCGCCCCGAAAGGCTATAGTCCTTGCTCAGTCCTAAGGATCTCAAAGATATAAAGAAGTACAGTAAAGGACCAAGCACTTAGCCCCCCAGTTATTTTCTGCCCCCCAAATTCACTGAGGGTGACCCTCGGAGAAAACCTACCTCAGAGGAGAAGCGGCGGCAAAGACCGTTCACGAGGCTGAGGAGAAGTTTTCCGCTTTAACTGACGAAGACGTTTGACCAATCAGAAAACTTGAACTAGATCAGGCCAATCAGAGGTCAGATAAGTGGGCGGGGCAAGTGAAGCAAATACGGGGTCTACAAGTCCAGACGCCAAGGACAGAAACTTCTAAAAGGGGGTGGAGACTAACTTTCCCGCCGAATTGCCCTCTGCTGGGATTGGGTACTCCCAGTTCCTAGGCCTATTTATGTGCCTGTCAGTACGCATGCTCAGACTCCATTTCCATTCTTCCTACCCACTGCTGCACATTTTGTGTTTAGTTTGCTGCTCAATGAGTAGGGCGCAGGCTCCGTATACCATGGTGGTGGGTTCAAACCCGGACCCCCGCCAAACTTCAAAGAAAAAAAAATAGCTGGGTGTTGTGATGGGCTCCTGTAGTCCCGGCTACTCCGGAGGCTGAGGCAAGAGAATCACCTAAGCCCAAGAGCTGGAGGTTGCTGTGAGCTGTGATGCCACATCACTCTACCGAGGGCAACAAAGTGAGACTCTGCCTCTTTAAAAAAAATTAAAAAAAAAAAAAAACAGAAGAAAGAAATGGCATATGTGTGGCTGGTGGCCATCTCACGTTCTTCCCGTCAGTCTCTAACTTCCTCGTAGATGGGGTCTATTCTAGGAACTCTGTAGTAACTTAAGAACTTTAAACTTAAAAACTTTTATGGCTTGGCGCTCGTAGCACAGTGGTTACGGCACTAGCCACATACACTGAGGGTGGGTCCAGGCCAGCTAAACAACTGCAACAAAAAAATAGCCCAGTGTTGTGGCGGGTGCCTGTAGTCCCAGCTACCTGGGGGGCTGAGGCAAGAGGATCGCTTAAGCCCAAGAGTTGGAAGTTGCAGTGAGCTGTGACGCCACGGGACTCTATCCAGTCAGACTACTGAGACTCCGTCTCAAAAAAAAAAAAAAAAAAAGCCAAAATACTTTCATATGTACGTTTCCAGGAAGACTGATGAACCAGAAACACGTTTTATCGCTTGATACTAATATTTATAATAATAATATTAAAGAGTATGTAATTAGTGTTTACTGTGTCCTTCATGAAGTTCGTGAGTCAATTCCTCTAGAAAGCCCCCTATTCCTATCCCTAGTGCCTCCATTGGGTCCTCATTGCCACCTGGGTTTTCCATCTACAGTGCAAGGGTCCTTGCTCTGTCCCTGCCTAGGGTAGGGACAGGGCAAGGACCCTTGCATTCAACACAAATCCCATTATGTGCATATTCCCATTTAATTTTCACAACTTTCCCTTGAGTTAAGTACATTATCATCCTCGTTGTGCAGATGTTGAGACCAAGGTGCAGAGAATTAAGCAAACTGCTGAAAGTCACACTCAGTGAGTGAAAGAGCTGGGGCTCACCCCCAAGAGGAATTGAGTCAAAAGTATGTGCTTTTAATTATTTTCTATACTGCCTCAAGTATTTGGTGGTTGGTTGAATGAATTAATGTATCTTAAAACTACAAAGAACCTTTAGTATAGACTTATATAACTCCCTACAATAACCCCAAATTTTCTCTGGCTTATGTAAAAGTTACCATAAACGTTGTGACATAACAATAGAAATTTATTCTATCACAATTATGGAGGCTATAAATTTAAAATTCCTTTCGCTGAAATTGAGGTATAAGCAGGACTATGCTTCTCTGGAAGTTCCAGGAGAGAATCTGTTCTTTTCTTTTCCAGCTTCTGGTGATTGTCAGCATTTCTTGGCTTACGGACGCATCACTCCAATCTCTGTCTCCCTGGTCACTGGCTCTGTTCATTTTCGGCTGATAGAGCATAATACCATAGTCTGGGTAATTTATAAAGAATAGAAGTTTGGGCTCGGCGCCTATAGCTCAACCGGCTAAGGCGCCAGCCATGTACACCTAAGGTGGCGGGTTCGAATCCCCAGCCCGGACCCGCCAAACAAC
>NW_003852548.1:2140688-2145670 GCF_000181295.1 Otolemur garnettii | reverse complement strand
AGTCTCCTGCCTCAGCCTCCCAAGTAGCTGGGACCACAGGCGCCTGCCACAACGCCCGGCTATTATTTGGTTGCAGCCATTATTGTTGTTTGGCGGGTCTGGGCTGGATTTGAACCTGCCACCCTAGGTGTATGTGGCTGGCGCCTTAGCCGCTTGAGCCACAAGCTCCGAGCCTCAACATGAGTTTTGATGGAGACATTCAAACCATAGCATTCTGCCTCTGGTCCTCCAAAATTCATGTCCTTTTGCATTAATTCCATACCAAGAGCCCCCCAAACCTTAACTCAATCCAGTACCAACTAAAAAGTCCAAAATCCATAGTGTCTCTCAACTAAATTGGATATGGGTGGGACTCAAAGCATGATTTATTTATTTTATTTATATATATATATATATTATTTTGAGACACAGTTTCACTATGTTGCCCTCGGTAGGTTGCTGTGGTGTTACACAACTCACAGCAACCTCCAACTCTTGGGTTTAAGTGATTCTCTTGCCTCAGCCTCCTGAGTAGATCGGACTACAGGCATCTGCCACACCGCCCAGCTATTTTTAGAGATGAGGTCTTTCTCTTGCTCAGGCTGGTCATGAACTCATGAGCTCAGGCAATACACCTGCCTCGGCCTCCCAGACTGCTAGGGTTACAGGCATAATTTATCTCAAGACAAATCCCTTCATCTGTGAAGGCTGTGTAGCTGGGACTACAGGCACCTGCCACAACGCCCAGCTATTTTTTGGTTGTAGTTGTCATAGTTGTTTGGCAGGCCCCAGGCTGGATTCGAACCCTCCAGCTCTGGTGTATGTGGCTGGCTCCTTAGCTGCTTAAGCTACAGGTGCCTAGCCAAGAAGGGAACACTTTTACACTGTTGGTGGAACTGCAAACTAATACAGCTTCTTTGGCAAGGAGTATGGAGAATCATCAAAGAACTCAAATTAGACCTGCCATTTGAATCCGCCATCACATTACTAGGCATTTACCCAGGAGAAAAAAATTGTTTTATCATAAGGACTTTGAAATGCCTTCTGGGTTTTTCTTCCGTTGTTTTCCTGGCTCCCTCTATCCATGGTATCTCTTTAGCAAATGTCACTTGGTCACACCCTTAGTATTCTTTCCCAAACATGCTCTTTCACTCTTTACCTGGACAGGCTGTGAGTTTTCTACGTATTTCTGCTCTGCTTCCCTTTTCATAATAAATTGTGTCTTTAAGTTATTTCTGGCTCGGCGCCTATAGCTCAACCGGCTAAGGCGCCAGCCACGTACACCTAAGGTGGTGGGTTCGAATCCCCAGCCCGGACCCGCCAAACAACAATGACGGCTGCAACGAAAAAATAGCTGGGCGTTGTGGCGGGCGCCTGTGGTCCCAGCTACTTGGGAGGCGGAGGCAGGAGACTCGCTTGAGCCCAGGAGTTGGAGGTTGCTATGAGCTGTAATGCCATGGCACTCTACCCAGGGGGACAGCTTGAGGCTCTATCTCAAAAAAAAAAAAAAAGTTATTTTTTTGGACTTGCATCTCACTGTATGCAGTTAAAAGTAACCATGCAGCAGCCTGAATACTTTGATGCTTAGATATTTCTCCTACTAAATATTACTAATCCACCACTCTTAAGTTTTTCATTCCATAAAGCCCTCAGATATGAACACAATTTCCAACCTTGTTCCTCATTTCCACATGAGACTTCAACAGAATAACCTATATGTCCATATTTCTACTAACATTCTGGTCACAACTACTTAGGTAATCTCTAAGAAGATGCAGGGTTTTTTTAGTTCTGAGATCTTCCTTTAAGCCCTCACCAGAAGTACCCTTAATACTTTCATTCACAGCAATTCAGGGTTTTTCTAGCCTGCTCCTCAAAATTCTTCCAATTTCTACCTATTGCCCAGTTCTAAAGCTGCTTCCACATTTTCAACTATTTTATAACAATAACCCCACTTCTCAATACCATTTTTTAAAAAATTAGTCTGAGGGTAGAACCCTCATGACTTAATTCCCTCTTGAAGGCCCCATCTCTTCACACTGTTACAATGACAAGTAAATTTCAGCATGAATTTTAGTGGGAACATTCAAACCATAGCAGTCACATTGCCTTCTTCCTCTTCTGTCTGTGTCAAATATCCTCTGCCTCAATCTGATAAGGAAACTTATAATTACATTTAGGGCCTACTCAGATAATCCAGGATAATCTCTCCATCTCAAGATATTTAACATAACCACTTTCTCGTAAGGTAATGAAGCTGAGAGCAAACCTGACTAGGCTTGTCAAACTTCAACCTGCTCGGCTTGATTTTAGATGTTTTTTTTTTCTTAAAGACTACTTTCAGTTTCCTTACGGATGACATCCCTGACATTATGGGTCACAATAATAATGGTTGCCTAAGTAACTATTATTTTCAGGAACCTAAAGTCAGTATCTTGTTTAGTTCAAGCCAGTTGAGACCACTGACCCCTCACTGGATCTGCTTGAGTGTTTTCCAAGTAACCTTTTGACTCAGAAGACCAAAATATCCACCTACCGATCATACTACTGCTGCCATTCTTCAAACATGCTTCCTAGAAAGAGCCGTGAAACTCGGCTATGATTGTGCACAACACAGATTACCTCACTGTTCCTTACCCCCAATCACCTTTCCTCATGCTTCAGACCACCTTGCTCCTCTAGCCCATAAATATCCCTATACCCTGTCTTCCTGGAAGTCAAATTGAGACATGTCCTCCCATATTCTTACTTGGTTGTCTCATGAGCAAACCCTTTCTCTGCTGCAAAACTGTCAACTCAGCCATCGGCATACTGGGCCTGCTTCGATAATAGTAATGCTCATAGATTCCAAGGGTTATAATGTGTCTATCTTTGGGGGGAACATTATTCAGTCTACTACAGTCTGCCCTCTAGACCCCAAGGATTCACATCCATACAACATGCAAAAAACATGCTCTTGGGTGGTGCCTGTGGCTCAAAGGAGTAGGGCCCCAGCCCCATATGCCAGAGGTGGTGGGTTCAAACCCAGCCCCGGCCAAAACTGCAAAAAACAAAAACAAAAACAAAAAAAAAACATGCCCTCCATCCGTCAATCCTCAAATCTGTCTCAACCCATTCAGCATCAATTGAAGTCCCAAATTTCATCATCAATATTATCAACTCAGAAGTTCCAAATCTCATCATCTAAAATATGTATGGGTGAGACGCTAGTTGTGATCCAGCCTGGGGCATAATTCCTCTATATCCATGGACTTGTAACACTAGAAAACAAGTTATCTATTCCCCCAATACAGTTGTGGGATGGGCATATGATAACATTTATAGGTATTTCCATTTCAAATGGGAGAAAATGGAAGAAAGGAAGGAGTCACTGGTCCCAAGCATTTGAAATCCAGCAGGGGAAATTCTATTTGGTTTCAAGGCCTGGAAATAATTCTCTGTGGGTTGTGGTTCCGCTCTCTGGACCAGTGACTCTGCTCTCAGAATATATGTCAATCACAGGCATTCACACCATCAGACCAGAGGTTCTTCAACTATATTTCCCAGATAATCACATTTCTGTTACTGGCTTCGGCAGAGATAGTTGAAGAGATTGTTGAGTCGCGTGCCTAACCTTTTCAGTACTAGCAAACACAGCTACACTCTTGACTTTTTCTTCAGAGCATGTCTTCCTGACAGTGACTCTACTAATTTTGGTCTATTTTACAATCTTGATAGGTTGAGAATTTCCTGAATCATAAAGTCTTGGATTATTTTTGCATAACGGTTGTTTCCTCAATTTGTTGTCAAACTGCAAGAGGGTTTCTGGCCTAGGGGATTTCCTGCCTAGGCCTAGCTGCTTATCACATCAAGATCCAATTATTGACAAGGATTGTCAGAGAAGAAAGGAATTTTTTTTTTCTGAGATAGTTTCTAGCTGTTGCCCTGAGTAGAGTGCTGTGGCATCACAGCTCACAGCAACCTCAAACTCTTGGGCTTAAGCAATTATCTTGCCTCAGCCTCCCAAGGAGCTGGAATACAGGCACCCCATTAACTCGCAGCTATTTTTTTGTTTGGCAAACCTGGGCTGGATTTGAACCTGCCAGCTCCAGTGTGTGTGACTGGTGCCCTAGCCGCTGAGCTACAAGTGCTGAGCCAGAAGAAAGGAATTTTTAATACAAAAGAAGGGGAGAAGCACCTCAAATCCCTTTCCCCCAACTAACAGAGATCAAGGGCTTTTAAAGGAGGGGCCGTGTGCCTTGAGGAAGGTCATGGTGTAACTAGCAAGAGGCTACAGGCATTTGGGGGAGTTTGTGGGGGAAGGTAAATCTTGGCAAGAGGAAATCTGCCCAGGGGCCTTCATAATCTCAGCTCCTTTGTCTCAGTGAAAATCCACCATTTCTGAGAAACAATTTACAAGGTCAAGTAGTTAGTTAAGGGAGAGGACTATAAAAAAACACACAGGGGTCATTGAAATTTGTTCCCAAAAGCTAGTTACAATTTATCTCTTTCCATTTTACTAAAAACAACAAGAATAAATCAGAACACCCTATTTCTTTGAAAATCTCTTTTAGGTAAATGCCCAAGTGTATCACGTACAATTTCTGCTTTCCACAAAACTGTAGGACACAAATCAGCTAAGTTTTCTGCCGGTGTATAACAAGAATTGCCTTTCCTCTAGTTGCCAAGATTCTGCTTATGATGATATATGAATTCTCTAATATGATATAGGTTTTCTTTCCCATACTCCTTACTTCCTTCTTAACCCTTTCAAGAATTGCTTTTAGGGGTGGCACCTGTGGCTCAAGGGAGTAGGGCACCAGCCCCATATGCCGGAGGTGGTGGGTTCAAACCCAGCCCTGGCCAAAAACTGCAAAAAAAAAAAATAATGATAATAGCTTTCAAATGTTCACATTTCTACCAATCAAGTAAATCTAGGCTTTTTCTGTCTATCTCTTCTACAATTTTCTGGCCTTAACCTATTATCTTATTCTTTTCTTTCTTTCTTTTTTTTTTTTTTTTTT
>NW_003852548.1:2138593-2139650 GCF_000181295.1 Otolemur garnettii | reverse complement strand
GTTGAGCTATAGACGCCGAGCCCTTTTTTTAGACTTTGATGGCTATCATCATTCCTTAGATTCTAGGAGCATCATTCCATTTTTTTTTTTTTCAGACAGAGTCTCACTATCTCACCCTTGGTATAGCACCGTGGCATCACAACTCACAGCAACCTCAAACTCTTGGGCTTAAGCTATTCTCCTGCCTCGGTCTCCCAAGTAGCTGGGACTACAGGCAGTTGCCACAATACCTGGCTATTTTTTTGTTGCAGTTGTCATTGTTGCTTAGCTGGCCAGGGCTGGGTTCGACTCTGCCAGCCTCCATGTACGTGGCCGGCACCCTACCCACTGAGCTACGGGAGCCACCCCATTTTTTTTTTTTGATACTCTGTCTCCTGGGATTAGAGTACAGTTCTATCATCATAGCTCACTGTAACCTCAAACTCCTGGGTTCAAATGATCCTCCTGCCTCAGCCTCCCGAGTAGCTGGGACTACAGGGACTATAGGAGCTTGCTACCATACCTAGCTAATTTTTCTAATTTTTTTGTAGAGACAGGCTTTTTCTCAGGCTGTTCTTGAACTCCTGGCCTCAAGTGATCTGCCTGCCTTGGCCCCTCAAAGTGCTAGGATTAGCACTGCACCTGGACCATTACTCTAATCTTGAAGGCCAGCATCCTCAAATCTCTTTCTCCATCTTCATATTGTCTTCTCTATGTGTCTCTTCAAATCTCCCTCTACTTTTTTCTTATAAGGATACATACGGCTGAACACAGTAGCACACACCTGTAACCCAGCACTTTGGGAAGTCTGAGGCATGGGGATCACTAAGGGCCAGGAGTTTGAGACCAACTTGGGCAACACAAAAAGACTATCTCTACGGCTCGGCACCTGTTGCTCAATTGGCTAAGGCCCCAGCCACATACACCTAAGGTGGCGGGTTCAAATCCAGCCCAGGCCCACCAAACAACAATGACAGCTGCAACCAAAAAATAGCCGGGTGTCGTGGCGGGTGCCTGTGGTCCCAGCTACTTGGGAGGCTGAGGCAGGAGACTCGCTTGAGCCCAGGAGTTGGAGGTT
>NW_003852548.1:2136640-2137996 GCF_000181295.1 Otolemur garnettii | reverse complement strand
AAAAAAATGGACATATGCCCACCTGGATAATTCAGGACAATCTCTCCATGACAATATCCTTGTCTTTAACCACATCTGCAAACAACCATTTTCCAAATAGAGTAACATTTACAGATTCCTCGGCTTATACACTAATACCTTTGGGGGCCATTATTTAGCCTACTATAAGTAGTAAGGTTGAAAGAGTTATTCTCAAGTTCTAGGGTCACTGGGTTTGGAAAGGAGTGACTGGAAATCTTTGAGGTTACATGGAGTGAGAGCTGACACAGCCTCTTGGGTGGGATGTGGGCTTTGTAGTCAGATTTGAATTTACTTCCCAGCCCCAACATTTGATGACCTTTGGGCAAGTCACTCAATTTCCCAGGCCATCTTTTTCCTCCTCTGTGAAATGAGGTAATGATTGCATCTCCCTCACAGGGCTGTTATGACTTGTGCCTCTAAGGGACTTAGCTTAGGGCTTGGCATATTGTGAGTGATCAACAAACATTAGCTCTCATTATTTATTAAACCGCAAACAGAGTGATAATAATACTGTGGATTTATTCTGTGTCTACTCTGTCCCAGGTTCATAAGGAATGTTAAAACACCTTCCCCAGGAACCTGTGACGTAGACAATCTTATTGCTCCGTGACACAGATGTAGACTCAGAGGCCAGGATTTGTTCAAAGTCAGATAGTCAAAAATAGTTGAGGAAGGACTGAAGACTATGTCTGATCTTTCACCACAGGAGGAGATTACGAACCCCAACACCTGCAGAGTGCCCATGTAAATGACAGGGATACATGTGTAAGACACAAGTCTGAGGCCAGTTGCGTGGAAGGACTTGCTGACTGTCAAGGCTGAAGACGGTGTGTGGGAAAGCAGAATGGTGGAAGTCTCCACACACAGAACTTTTCCATAAAGAAAATGAGAGATCATTAGCATTGGTCTTTGTGACAGATAGCTGTGGGAGGGCAGAGCCTGCCCTATGATGCAGGATGTTGTCTATCTTTGGACCCTAGGATTTGATAGGGTGGAAGGCCCAGTAGGTGCTGCACATGGGACACCTAATTGTCAGACCTCATGCATTCGGATATCCAATTGTTCCAGCACCATTTATTGAAAAGCTATCCTTTCTAAACTACATTGCCTTCGCATCTTAAAAAACTGGCTATCTAAGCTCGGCGCCCATAGCACAGTGGTTACAGCACCAGCCACATGCACCAAGGCTGGCGGGTTTGAGCCCCGCCCGGGTCAGCTAAACAACAATGACAACTGCAACAAGAAAATAGCCAGGTGTTGTGGCAGGTGCCTGTAGTCCTAGCTACTTGGGAGGTTGAGGCAAGAGAATCACTTAAGCCCAAGAGTTTGAGGTTG
>NW_003852548.1:2134756-2136220 GCF_000181295.1 Otolemur garnettii | reverse complement strand
CTGTCTCAAAAAGAAAAAAAAAAACCCAAATTGCTATCTATGGATGTGTGGGTTTATGTCTGGAGTGTCTACTTTGTTCTATTAATCTATTTATTCTTTATCCTAAAATTATACAATATCAATGAGTACATTATTTAAATAACTTTTTTGAGATGGGGTGTTTATAATAATTCTGAGTCAGATAATTTTAAGCCTTCTAATTTTGTTTTTTTCTTTCTTCAGTTGTTTTTGTCTATTCTAGATCCTTTGCATGTTCATATGAATTTTAGAATCAACATGTCAGTTTCTACCAAAAATCTTGCTAAATTTCTGACTGATACTGTGTTAAATCTATAGATTAAACTTGGGTAGAATTGACATTGGCTCTCCCAACCTATGGACTAGGTATCTCTCTCCATTGGCTTATTTACTTTCTCCTGAGAGTGTTTTGTAATTTTCAATGTATAGGTCTGTCAAATCCTTTGTCAAATACACTCTGAACCATTTCATATTTTTGGTAGTATTTTAAATGTTATCGTTTTTTAATTTCAATTTCTGATTATTGCTTGTATATAGGAATACATTGTGTCTCGTATGATGATCTTGTATCCTGCAACCTTGCTAAACTCACTTATTAGTTCTAGGACTAAAAGTTATTTATTTAAAAATAAATTTCATCTGGCTGGGCACCTGTAGCTCAGCGGCCAGGGTGCCAGCCATACACACCAGGGCTGGTGGGTTCGAACCCAGCCTGGGCCTGCCAAACAACAATGACAACTACAACAACAATAAAAAGCTGGGTGTTGTTGCTGGCGCCTGTAGTCCCAGCTACTTGGGAGGCTGAAGCAAGAGAATCCCTTAAGCCCAAGAGTTTGAGGTTGCTGTGAGCTGTGATCCCACAGCACTCTACTGAGGGTGACATAGTGAGACTCTGTCTCAAATAAATAAATAAATAAATAAATTCCATCAAATCTGTTAGATAGATGATTAAGTCATCTCTGACATTTAAAAAAAATTAACAATGAGCTTGCTTTATCTACAGATGTGCGGTTTTAATGTGGCCTTCATTTAGCTTTTTTCCCCCTAAAATATAGTACAGAAAAGTGAAAACAGAAGCTATTACACAAAGTCTTTTCCTTATTATTCACTACCACTATCAACAAACCATTAGATCAGTGATTTTCAACCAGGGGTGGGGGTGGGGGTGTGTGAATTTACTTCCCAAGGGGCATTTGGCAATATCTTATACATTTTTATTTATCACAACAGGGATGGGGGGAGCCACTGGCATCTAGTGGGTAGGGGTTAAGGATGCTGGTAAACAATCACCAGTTTGCAAGACAGCCTCCGTCCCCAACACAGTGTGAGCCAGCCTCGGATGTCAGCACTGCGGAGGTTGAGAAACTCTTCCTTAGAAGTAGATACTAACCGGCTCAGCGCCTATAGCTCAAGGCGCCAGCCACGTACACCTAAGGTGGCGGGTTC
>NW_003852548.1:2133583-2134623 GCF_000181295.1 Otolemur garnettii | reverse complement strand
GGACAGCTTGAGGCTCTGTCTCAAAAAAAAAAAAAAAAAAGAAGTAGATACAAACCCAACACTTATCCAGCAGGGGAGATACTATGATTGATTACAAAGGCAGTTTCCCCAGGTTTAGGTTTATCCATTGCACTCTCTGCAATTTCCCCAAATGTAGGAAACTCAATTGCATAATTTGTAGTGGTGGAGGACTGTACTCCTGTTCTCCCTGGTATGATTTTTAAAAAATTAGATACATACACAGATGTGCTTCTCACAATGAACATGCAGATGACATTGTGTGGGCAGATGTGGCAGGGTTCATTTAAATTTTACATAAATTTCATCCTTCCCAAGGCCAGCGTGGAGGCCCACACCTGTAATCCCAGCACTTGGGAGGCCGAGGAGGGTGCATTGCCTGAGCTCACGGTTTCACAACCAGCCTGAGCAAGAGAGAGACCCCGGCCTCTAAAAATAGCCAGGGCATTGTGGTGGGTACCTGTAGTCTCAGCTACTCAGGAGACTGAGGCAAGAGGATCCCTTGAGCCCAAGAGTCTGAGGTTGCTGTGAGCTATGACGTCATAGTGCTCTACCAGGGGTGACAAAGTGAGACTCTGTCTCAAAAAAAAAAGTTCATCCTTCCCTCAAATCCTGTGATAACTCTACCTTTTCCTTTGGTGAGAAATCTCATGGTCCTTCTGGTGTGTAGCCTCCTCATTGCAAAGAGTCAAATCAGTAAACTTGGCATTGTCAGATTGCAGGTTTGTTCCTGATGCTGTCAGGCTGATCAAGTTAGGATGAGCTCATGGTGGGAAATCAGATTCTCCATTCTGAGGTATTTCTGGGAAACCCAGCTAATCCAGAAACTCTGGAGGAATGGGAGGTGAAGAGCTTCTTATTTTAGGATATAAAAGTATAAGCTGGCTTGGTTCAGTGGTTACAGCACCGGCCACATACACTGGGACTGGTGGGTTTGAACCCAGCCAGGACCTGCTAAACAACAATGACAACTGCAACAAAAAAATAGCCGGGTGTTGTGGCAGGTGCCTGCAGTCCCAGCT
>NW_003852548.1:2124828-2132902 GCF_000181295.1 Otolemur garnettii | reverse complement strand
GAGAGGGAGGAAGGGGGACAGAGAGAGGGAGGGAGGGAGGGAGGGAAAGGGGGGTGGGAGAAAGAATGAGAAAGAGAGAGAGAGGGAGGGAAGGAAGGAGGGGAGAAAGAGAGAGAGATGGTGGCATGGCATCCCAAAGAAAGAAGGGAAGAATGCCAGCCAGGTGAAGAGTTTCTTAACTGAGCCTCTGAAGCATGGGCATGGTGAGCTGAGTGAAGGCCCTAGTTTATGAACATCAGGACCAAAACATTCTTTACTTGGAATGACCTTGTCCTTCCTTTCCTTGCAGCAGCAACTTCTTCAGGGCCTGGGGATTTAATGTTCAGCTGATACCCCAATCCTGTGACTGACGGAAACCTTCTGCTGGAACTTTGTGTTAGTGAAGTTGTATAACCTGCGTCCCTACCATAGCATCCTGAAGTAGCTGGACCACCAAGCACAGTATCCTTGAAGGGTGTTGCTGGTGCCCAGGGTCGGCACTATTTCCAGGTAGATGTTGAGATCTGCACTGCTTCTCAGTAGCAAAATCAGGTGCCCCTGCTCGTCAAGTCTTGAATAATGAATCAAGTGTTCTTTCTCTTCTGGCCCAGGAGTTCCCACAACTCCTTTGGTGCCTGGACCCTGGGGCTAATTCTTTCCAAAGTGTAAAGCTACAAAGCAAAGTAGCTTAGACCATCTGCCCAGAAATCTGGGACATGAAGTCCTCCCCTGAGGCCTTTGAACCTGCTAGTACAGCTGGTGTGTTCTGGTACTTAAATACCTGGAGGCAAATTGTGGAACAAGATGACCTGCAGGGGCACAGACTGCATAGGGAAGGGACATTTTCTGCAGTCCCAAGGGTGTCAAATGTGGGGTCCTTATTCTTGCTCTGAGGACACCAGGGCTGCTCTTGGGCAGAAAGGGCAGTTTCTCAGTTTCTCTGTTTCTCTTAGCCCCCTCCCTTGAGTCCTCCCCAGGCCTGTCCAGCAGGTAGAAATCATCAGCCTTCCAGGTCCTGACCTTTTGTCTTGGGTGTGCTCTCCACAGATTTCATTAGACATGTGAATTTGTCCTGGATGAAGGATGGTGGGGACTCAGTGGGACAGATGACAGGGCAAGAAGTCCTCCAGATAGAGGCCAGGGTAGCCAGATCCCCAAATCAGATTCTCATTGATTCTGCTCCAGTTGTGTGCATGAGTTGGGTGTATTGTCCTTGCGGAGGAGACCAAGTGGCCCCCTCTGTCTCTGCCTTTTATCTGCTGATCTGTTTCTGATCTGTTCTCTTCATCATCATCTCTCCATTCCCTCTTTCTCTTACAGTCTCTCAGACTCTTCTCCCTCCCATACTCTCTTCCTCTTCTGTCTCTCTCTGCTCCTTGCCTCTTGATTAAAGATGTTGGTTGCTGCCTCTCTAGCCAATGTTCAAACCCTAGTAGAACTACGTACATGGGCAGTGACATCTGCTTTTAAACACTTGTCCTTGTCACGTCTTGGGCCTAACAGGGCCCCAACACTCTTTTGAGGTCACCTGCGCATGGTCCACTTCCAGCCTCCAATGAAGCAATTCACAGCAAACCACCTCTGAGATGTGGTATCAAGCACCAGGAAGATAGTGAAGGGAAGAGGAGGAACTCTCAGTGTTATTTTTTCCACTTCAGTCCGGAGCTCCTGAACTGGAAAGGGCCCATCTGCTCAGCCCTCCCTTCCCCGTCTGCTGCAGGTTTCATAATGATGTTTTTTCCTCTACTGATACCTATAAACTTCTTGATTTTACCAAACAAAGATTTTTAAGGGTTTTTTCCCCCATGGTTAACTAGATTTTATGGAAAGGGAAATTTTAAGTCATGTTTTTAGTTAGAAAAAACAATCCCCAGCAATTACTCTAGAGTTAATGACTACATATTGGCCATATTGGCATATAGGATAATCTTTACCTTTTTAAAACCTAAATTAAATTCAGTAGTGAAACTCCCTAATCTCTGGGTGATCCCAGAAATACGCACTCAAGTGAATTCCCCTACCTGCTGCAACACATCATATTCAGGAAATCCAAAAGATGGGGACACTGGAGACAGCTACTGAAGGGAGCTGGAGCATGGAATGATGGGAACCCCCTCTCATGGCCCAACAATTTCACCCTGAGCCTGCATGTGAAACAATAATGAGTAAGATTTGTTACCTAAAGGGAATCAGTGGGGATGTGGTGGGAAGATAGAGGGGATGGGAAAGAGGAATGAGCAGGGAGCAACACTTTCAAGTACATCTTTTTGGAGAATTTTGACTTAGAACCAGAGTAATGTTTCACATATTCCAAAGGGGGAAAAAAAAGAAAAAAAGAAAAAGGAAAGTAAAGAAGAGGGTTAAAAATAAATATAAAAATAAATATGTACACGTACATTAAAATAAACTATAGGCTCAGCACCCGTAGCACAGTGGGTATGGGGCCAGTCATATACACCAAGGCTGGTGGGTTCGAACCCAGCCCGGGGCCAGCTAAACAACAATGATAATTGCAACCAAAAAATAGCTGGGCATTGTAGTCTGTAGTTCCAACTATTTGGGAGGCAGAGGCAAGAGACTCGCTTAAGCCCAAGAGTTTGAGGTTGCTGTGAACTGTGTGACGTCACAGCACTCTACCAAGGGCGACATAGTGAGACTCTGTCTCCAAAAATAAATAAATAAAAACATACATCAATAAATAAACTAGAATGTGTGTGTGGGTGCACAGAATGGACTATAAACAGAAACAAAACCACCTGTGTTACAAATGAATAACCACCACACTGAAGAAAATAATTAACCTAAATGACTTTGAGAAACAATTATTGTGACTGGATACTATCAGGCTAACAGTAAAAATAACCTTATACAAATATTGTACCTTAGTTAGTAATTTTTTTATACAGGCATTACAAATATGGAAAAAAGGTAGGGCTAGAATGCCCCCTGAGGTCTTGAAATTGATTTGGAGATGTTAGTATAAACCCACGGAACATTCTATAAAACAATCTAGCTAGGTCCCATAATCATTGTCTATGTCATAAGAGATGAAGGAAGATTAAATTAAAGGCGACTGATGATACATGACAAGTTAATTCAAAGCATAAGCCAGGACTGGATCTTTGAACAGACAAATTTTTCTTTTGCTGTAAAAGGCATTATGGAACTTTTGGCACATTTTGGAAAAGGTTTGGATATGAGATAATTGTATTGTATGCTATCAATGTTAATTTCCTGACTTTGCTTATTTTATTGTAGTAATAAAAGACTTGTGTTTTGTTTTTAGGAAAAAGTACATTAGTATTTAGAGAGATGTACCTTTAAACGATTAGGAAAAATTATATATATGTATATATGTCTATATGTAAAGAAAATGGGGCAAAATAATAACATCTGAGGAATCTGGATGAAGGACATATGGAAGTTCTTTATAATACTTTTGCTACTTTCTGTAAGTTTGGAATTATTTCTGAATAAAAAATTAAAATAAATGCATATAATTAGACCTCATCCGTAACCCATTATATTAGAAATTCTGGGATTGGCTCGGCGCCTGTGGCTCAAGCGGCTAAGGCGCCAGCCACATACACCTAAGGTGGCGGGTTCGAATCCCCAGCCTGGGCCCGCCAAACAACAATGATGGCTGCAACCAAAAAATGGCCGGGCGTCGTGGTGGGCGCCTGTGGTCCCAGCTACTTGGGAGGCTGAGTCAGGAGACTCGCTTGAGCCCAGGAGTTGGAGGTTGCTGTGAGCGTGATGCCATGGCACTCTACCCAGGGGGATAGCTTGAGGCTCCGTCTCAAAAAAAAAAAAAGAAATTCTGGGATTGGGGTTCAGGAATATGCATGAACAATTCTTGAGAAGGGCTTTGATCTTAATTTTACGAAAATTCTTTATTTCCAAGGGTTTTCCATATATTTAAGAGAAGTTGTAAAGATGTACATAACTACTGTATTAATCTTCTCAGGCCACCATGAAAAATACCATATGTATACCATAGAATACTATTCAGCCATAAAAAGTGGAGACTTTACATCTTTTGTATTAACCTGGATGGAGTTGAAGGGCATTCTTCTTAGTATCATATGAATGGAAAAGCAAGTATCTAATATACTCAGTACTATTGTAAGACCAGGAGATGAACAACTATACGCCCGCAGGAGAGAAAACACAATGAATTTCAAGTGCAGAGAGTGGAGGGATGAGGAGAAAGGAGGAGTTGCTGGGAGGAGGATGAGGAGTGAGAGGGACTGGAGTGCTCTCCCCTAACGGGCACAATGTAGGGGTATATGGCACACCTCCTGGGTGAGGGGCTCAACTACAACTTGAACTTTACTTAACAGATACAAACTGTAACCCAGTAGTTTTTACCCTCCTATTAATCTGAAATTTAAAAAAATATCATAGACTGGGTGATGATGAAAGCAGGAGGTTGCAGACAGAGATTTGAAGATGTTACACTGTTGGCTTTGAAAATGGAGGAAGGGACCCTGAGTCAAGGAATATAGGTGGTCTCTAGAAGTCAGAAAAAGCAAAGAAATTGACTTTCCTCTGAAGGGAGTGCGGCCCTGTCAACACCTTGATTTTAGCCCACTGAAACCCATTTCAGATTTCTGCCCGCAGGACTGTAAGATGATAAATCTATACTGCTTTGAGCTAGTAAGTTTGTGGTAATTTGTTAGAGCAGCAATAGGAAATGAATACAGGCATTCCACCATTGTTGCCTGTCTGGTCTATACTCAGACCACGTCCTTGTTAACTGTTCCACCATCCATGTCCCTCAGATCTGACCCCTGACCCCCAACCCCAGGCACTATTAGTGATTTCACCGTTAAAATCCTTTATCTGTGCCACCCGACCTGAGCTCTGATTTTACTTCAAACCCAGGCATCTGTTATCTAGACTACCATTAAAGGGTTCTGATCCAGAGATGTAATTCAGGGTTTTGGGGGTGGAAAATTAAAAATGGCTTTGGGTCTGTGTATTAAACTTGAGGTCAGAGTCATTTCCTCACGGTCAGGGGAATTTAGGTGTGAATCGTTTTTCATGTCTGTTGACTCTTTCCGCATCATTGCCCCTCAGGTTTGTACATTGACTTCCTGCCTCAGTTAGGTTCTCCCCATCTATGCTCCTTTGGTGTGTGCAGAAAGTCACGTCTGTGCTAACTCTTTGCTCATTTGTGCTCTTTCTCCTGTGTGCATTAGCCCTCAATTAAGACTTTCATGATAAATGCTTGTTTGGTTTGACGTTGAAGTCAGGCCCTGTTTAACTCTTCCAGCAATATTGCCCCTTAATATTGTGTCGGTTGCCCCCCCCCCCCCCCCCCCCCCCCCCCCCCCCCGCTTTGGCCCTTGTTAACTACACCAATGTTAATGTTTCTATGATCCGTAGCTCAGATTTGGGCCTAAGTTAACATTCCATTTAAAGCCTTTCTGAAATAACTTTGGAATTGGGTCACTATTCCACCATCAGTAGCCTTCTGGTTTGACCTTCAAGCAGCCATTTTGTTAATGTTTTCTCCTTCCATACACCCTGATAAGGGTCTTGAATCCTAGCACTTTCTCAACTATTTCACCATCAGGACCTCTGTTTTGTGGATATAGAACCCGAGCCTTTGTTAATTCTGCAATCCCATTCCAGGCTGACTTCCAATCTAGCCCCCTGTTAAGTCTTCTAAAAATCAATGTCCCTTAGGCTTTACCTCGAACTTCTGATTCTATTAACTTCTTTCTGGTTTTCTGTTTGTTTGTTTGTACAGACGGAGTCCTGCTACATTGCCCAGGCTGGACTGAACACCCGGCCTCCAGTGATCCTCCCACCTTGGCTTTCCAAAGTGCTAAGATTACATACGTAAGCCATCGCGACATCGCGTCGGGCCAACTCTTTCAGTTTTGATATGGCTGTAAAAGGCCACATCTGCTCACGTTAAGGCAGGCAGCAAGTCCAGGCTGTGAGTGACAGGTGAAGATCGGCCCTTCTGTGTTCAAAGGAGCCAACTGAAGATCGAATAGACAGTGAGTGACAGGCGGGGGCGGGCTCTGCCTCCCCGGAGGGTCAGTACGAGGGCGGGAGGGCGCAGATGCCAGGTTGTGAGAGGCTGGCGAGATGTGTGTATGAGCCCACTAAGTGTCAAAGGCCATTTTCACTTTCTCTAGACATTTAACAAATGAGGCGTCCTCCGAGGACTCTTCTAGGTGGTTCCCCCACCATCTGGCTTTTTCATTTGCCCCATTTCCCACCCCGATGGGTCGCCAAGACTTTCCTCTGGCCGGGCCTCTTTTGGTGGCTGGGAACGCCCATTCGCCAGCCCGGGACGGTCGCGGCGCTTCTGAGCCTCACACTGCTTTCACAAGAGCAATCCCTAATACCCTGCTGGGGAGAGATCACGGGGACTCCTCCGCCCCCCAAATCTCCTCGGGCGGGAATGGCAGCCTCAAGAAGCAATGTGAGGCCTCTGCCGGCAACATAAGTCCTGGCGCGATGGGATGACGCCATTTTTGTTACTGAGAGCTCAGCTTCTCGTCTGTTTCTGAGCTTTGCGAAAGATAAACTCCGGCGTCACCCAGACCCACCGAGGGGGGCTGCAAGGAAGGTCCTTTCGGGGAATGTTAAACGCATTTTGGTCAGCGGGGAGCCACGCTTGAGAATGAGCTTTTGGGTCCTGAGAGCAGAGCCAGGATGAGGGGCCTGGTGTGTGGTTAGTGATGGATGCGGGACAGGTGGAGGGCTTCTTTGGACTGAGTGAAATGAAGAACAGCGATAGGAGAGTCTGGGACCAGGGATGATGGTATAGGGTATGTGATGGAGAGTTTGTGGAATGAACGATGAGGCGTCTAAGGAATGGGTGAAGGGGGTCCGGTGTGAATCATGGTGGGTCAGTGGGCTGAATGATGGCGGTTGTGGGGTGAGTAATGGGTGGTCTGTAGGGCAGGGGATACTAGTCCATAGGGTGAATGATAGAGGGTTCTGTAGGGTGAAGGATGGTGAGGGATGAGGGTTGGCAGAGACAGGAATTCGAAGGTCAGTGTTGAGATTCTGCGGGGTCCATGATGGGTGGTGCTTATTTGAATAAACAAAATTCCTGCCTATGAGGTGTCAATATTGTGATGGATAAGTTAGGCATTTCGGTTTGGATTTGTAATTCCCTGATGACTAATGAGATTGAACACTTTTTCATAAATGTATTGATCACTTACTTGGACAGCCTCTTTTGTGAGGCACCTGTTCAGATCCTTTGCTCACTTTTCTGTCATGCTTTCTGCCTTTCCCTTATTGATGTGTAGGAATTGTTTTTATATATTCTGATACCTCTCTTTTTATCAGAGATATGTGTTTTGTAAATATCTTCTTCAAGTTTTTGGCTTCACTTTTCCTTATTGTGGCTTTGAATATGAAGATTTTGAGTTAATCTTAAACTGTAAAGCACAATGTAAACCTAACATTTTGTTATTCTTTGAGTTTTAAAACAATGTCCTCTGTAACTGAGGAGAATTAATTTTTTTTAGCACATCCAGAAACAAGCACAGTTGCATCTCTAAAAATCTTGGTGCCAGGACATATGAGGAGGAGTTCTCTGCTTTTTGTTCTTCCACCACTCCCCCTGTAATCACTGGCTGTGCGATCTAGGCTGAGTTGGTTAACCTTTCTAGCCCTCAATTTCCTCAGTGTGAAATGTGGATTATAGTAGGGCCTACTGGCCGATGGGTGAGTTCACACCTGTAATCCTAGCACTCTGGGAGGCTGAGGAGGGAGGACTGCTTGAGCTCAGGAGTTTGAGACCAGCCTGAGCAAGAGTGAGACTCAGTCTCTACTAAAAAACAGAAAAACAAAACAAATCTAGCTGGGTGTGGTAGTGCACACCTGTAGTCCCAGCTGCTCTCGAGGCTGAAGCAAGAGGATTGCTTGAGCTCAAGAATTTGAGGTAGGCTGGGTGCCTATGGCTCAACCGGCTAAGGTGCCAGCCACGTACACCTAAGGTGGCGGGTTCGAATCCCCAGCCTGGGCCCGCCAAACAACAATGACGGCTGCAACCAAAAAATAGCCGGGCGTTGTGGCGGGCGCCTGTGGTCCCAGCTACTTGGGAGGCGGAGGCAGG
>NW_003852548.1:2122692-2123756 GCF_000181295.1 Otolemur garnettii | reverse complement strand
CAAGCTGTCGCCCTAGGTAGAGTGCCTTGATGTCACAGCTCACAGCAACTTCATACTCTTGGGCATAAGTGAGTCTCTTGCCTCAGCCTCCCAAGTAGCTAGGCCTGATGATTTTTTAAATATATCCATGAGCTAAGAATGGTTTTTACATTTTCTAATTGTTGGAAAAAATCAAAAGAAGAATAATATTTTGTGACAGAAGAAAATTATATAAAATGCAAACTTTAGTGTCCAAAAATGGCATTTGGGGTGGCTCCTGTGGCTCAGTGAGTAGGGCAGGGGCCCCATATACCAAGGGTGGCAGATTTGAACCTGGCCCCGATCAAACTGCAACAACAACAAAAAATTAGCGGGGCATTGTGGCGGGCGCCTGTAGTCTCAGCTACTCTGGAGGCTGAGGCTAGAGAATCGCCTAAGCTGAAGAGCAGGAGGTTGCTGTGAGCTGTGACACTGTGGCACTCTACCAAGGGCAACAAAGTGAGACTCTGTCTCTTAAAAAAAAAAAAAAAAAACATTTTATTGGAACACAACCAATGAGTACCATTAGTTTCTATATTGTCTATGGCTTTTTCAACCTGCAATGGCAGAACTGAGTAGTTGCAGAGACCACAGACCCCATATAGTCTAAAACATTTACTATATGCCCTTATATAGTAAAAGTTTGCCAACTCCTCATCTAGACTACCCACAAACTTCATTCTTCCAGATTTTTTCTTTCTTTCTTTTTTATTGAGGTGAAAGTACATTAATATTAAGTGTATAGCTCAATGATTTTTACATATGTAGTTCTTACTATTTCGAAACAAATTTTACAAATACCAATTCATCCATAAATAGTTCATTATGTAAAAGATAAGGACTTGAAATTCAATACCATTACCCAAGGTAAAATACTTAGTAATAATATCTTTAGATCGTTAGGGGTTAAATTCCTTAATGTCATCAAATACCTACTCAGGGCTTAACATTTAATGATTATCTGAAGTTCTTTTTGTCTTAATTTTTTTTTTTTTTTGAGACAGAGCCTCAAGCTGTCCCCCTGGGTAGAGTGCCATGGCATCACG
>NW_003852548.1:2113409-2122030 GCF_000181295.1 Otolemur garnettii | reverse complement strand
GCTATTTTTTGGTTGTAGCCGTCATTGTTGTTTAGCGGGCTGGGCTGGATTCGAACCGGCCACCTTAGGTGTATGTGGCTGGTGCCTTAGCCACTTGAGCCACAGGTGCTGAGCTGAGTGTTCACTTTTTAATGGTTGCCCGTCTTTCCACTGTTTAGAGGTTCCATAATTTGTTTTCCCAGTATTCAGTGCTGGGCATTTACATTATTTTTACTGTAGTGTTAAGGACAAAGCTGTGTTGAAGGTTCCTGTGGTTAAATATCTGCCCACACCCATCAATTATTAACATGGGACAAAGGTCCAGAAACGGAATTATTTAGGTGAGAAACACAAGTCATCATGAATTAACAGATAACACATTTTCATATTCTGCCACCGAATATAGTTTTAACCCAGCTTCATCTCTGAAGACTCTTCTGCACCCCACCCTGACCCCACCTCTATTGCTCTCCAAAGAGAAATAGAAAATGATTAAATCTCAGGTAAATTGTTTATTTCCCACAACAAAATGGGAAAGGGCAATTAGTTGAAAATAAGAACTTGAGGAATTTAGAGAGAATAGAAAATCAAAACCCAGGCAAAATTGTTATGAAGATAAACAGGTCTGTATCTGACCTTACTTCACATGAATGGAGCTAAACATTTTTACTATGAGCCTCCTGGAAGCCACACTGAAATGGGCAAAGTGATTAATTACATGATTTGCATCTCCATAAAAAGAGATCACTCCAATTCCTTAGCAAGTCAAGATTTCTGGGACTCTGGCCTAAGAAATTTCATTACTGAGTTTTCCTAAAGGCCAATGGTTTCACCAGTAGTTTTCCTAAAGAGGTTGTTTACAGCTACAATGTGCTAGCAGAGACTTGGAGACAGTTTCTTGTTTTTTTATGGTTCTTTTGCTGTCATCTCAGAGTTTGTGGGGTTATGACTGGAGTCAAGGTCAGATCCTTTTCTGCTTTTCCATTTTTAGTCTATTTTTTCCCTCTCAAGTTAATCTATTCATGGGGTAAAGAATGTAAGCAATATAGCAAAGAAAAACTTAGAAAGTGAAATATCTCTGTAATCTAGCTTCTGTATCATGTTATTGTATGTGGAGCTCATATAACAAGTTGGGAAATACTCTTGCGTTTTCTGGGAGAGTTTGAGTAAGATTGGCATTATTTCCTTCTTAAATATTTGGAAGAATTCCCTAGTTAAGCCATAAGGGTATACAGTTTTCTTTGTGGGAAGGTTTTTAATCATGAATTCCATTTATTTCAAAGATATAGTACCCTTCAGATTTTCTATTTCTTTTTCTGTTAGGTTTGGTAAATCGTAATTTTCAAGTAATTTGTCTAGTTTGTCTTAATTAGGGGTCAGTGAACTTTTGCTGTAGAAGGTCAGATAGAAGTAGTTTAAGTATTTTGGCCTATGTGGTCTCTGTTGCAACTACTCAGATCTGCTGTTTTAGGTTGAAAGCCGCTGCAGACAGTATGTAAACCAGTGAGCGTGGCTGTGATCCAATAAACTTTATAGATGCTAAAAGGTGGATTTCACAACATACCATTCTTCTTTTGACTTTGTTTTTATCAACCATTGAAAATGTAAAAACCATTCTTAGCTTGAAAGCCACTGAAAAACGGTGGTTAAATTTGGCCTGCAAGGCAAAATTTGCTGTCCCCTGATCTATATTGCAAATTTCTTGGCATCAAGTTATTCATAGTATTGTCTTATTATCTATTTAACATTTGTAGGATACCAGAACCTTGTTGATCAGCTTCTAAAATTTATTTCTAGCTTTTTCTTTATATACACTATTAATAATCCAAGCTAATACTTACTGAGCACTTGCTTATGGTGTGCCAGGTACCATTATAATAAATTATAATGGAAATAACTCATTTAATTTTACCCAGGCACCCTTCATGTTAGGTAACATTATTATCCCCATTTTTCAGATGAAGAAACTAAGGCACAGTGTTCACACAGCTAGTACATAATCTAGTCAGGACTCTAAAGCAAGGAAGTCACAAATAAGGAAACAACCTCATAAAGCCATATTTTGCATTTGTCAATTATTTGTATAGCCAAATTCTTAGAAATGAGTGTGCTAGGTCAAAGGCACATGTTTATAAATTTAAAGGGTATGTTCCAAATTGTATTTTCTTTTAGAGACAGAGTCTTTTTTTTTTTTTTTTTGAGACAGAGCCTCAGGCTGTCACCCTGGGTAGAGTACCATAATATCAAAGCTCACAGCAACCTCCAAGTCCTGAGCTTAAGTGATTCTCTTGCCTCAGTCTCCCAGCAAGTAGCTGGGACTACAAGTGCCCACCACAATGCCCATTCTTGATTGTTGCCCAGGCTAGAGTGCAGTGGCATCATCACAGCTCACAGCAGTTTCAAACTCCTGGGTTTGAGCGATCCTCCTGCCTCAGCCTCCTGAGTAGCTGGGACTGGAAGCGTGTGCCACCATGTCTGGCTAATTTTTCTATTTTTTTTTTAGAAATGGGGTTGCACCATGTTGCTAAGACTAGGCTTGAACTCTTGGCCTTAAGTAATCCTCCTGCCTCGGACTCCCAAAATGCTAGGATTACAGGCATGAGCTACTATGCCCAGCCTCCAAATTGCATTTTGATACTATGCAATCAGTTTATATATGTGGCCACAAATCATTTATAAGGTCTATTTCCCAGTATTCCTCCCCACACCAGACATCACTGATATTTTAAATGGTTGCAGTTTTTACATGTATGATTAAACATTATATTTTATTCTCAGTTGCTTTTGTTTAAGGGTTAAATGAGTCAGAATCTTTTCACATATTTATTTACCTTTTTTTTTTTTTGAGACAGAGTCTCACTATGTTGCCCTGGGTAGAGGGTCATGGCATCATAGCTCATAGCAACCTCAAACTCTTGGGCTCAAGCGATTCTCTTGCCTCAGACTCCTGAATAGCTTGAGACTACAGGTGCCCACCACAATGCCAGGCTATTTTTTTGGTTGCAGTTGTCATTGCTGTTTAGCAGGCCCGGGCCGGGCTCAAACTCTCAGCCTTGGTGTATATGGCCTGCGCCCTATTCATCGAGCTATGGGTACTGAGGCTTATTTACCATTTTGTATTTCTCTGTAAATACCCCTTTCCTACTTTGTTGTTTGCTTATTGTTTTCGAGGAGCTTTTTGTATATAAGTGATACAAATTTTGAAGTGCATACTTTCTTTTTTGGCTAGGTAGTGATCTATCTTTCTACCTTGTTGTCTGTCTCTCCTCACTAGAATATAAGCTCCTTGAGAGAAGGTATTTTTGCCAGGTGTTTTTTCTGCCATCTCTCCTGTCCCTAGGGCCTCATATTTAGTAGGTGCAATAACTGCTTGATGCACGAATGAGTGCTTTTTAAAAACATTCTTATCAGTATATCTTAGAGACTGTTGCCTATGAACCCATGTTGCTTTTTATGGTTGCATATACTATTCCTTTATGATGATTGCATGTAATTTATTCATCCGATCCTCCATCGGGTTGTTTCCATTCTGTTGCTACTATAAGCAGTACTGTAGAGGAGTATCTTCATGCGTGTTGTTTTGCTCACATAAGTGAGGATTTATATCGAATAATTTCTAGAAATGGAATTGCTAGAGAATGTGTATATTTTACATTCTGATGAATATTGTCAAATTAATTGCCCTCAAAATATAGTGTACCCGTGTACACCCACACAGTTTGGATGTGCCTGTTTCGAGTTATCTTCACCAATTCACAGTGACTCATCAGATGCTGATTTCTGAAAACATGTAAGGGAAAATGGTGTCTTGTTTTAGCTTGCATTTATCTTCATGTGAGTGAAGATGAGCATGTTTTTACATTATTTAAAAAATCCATTTGCATTTCCTTTTCTATCAATTGATGGACACGTCCTTTGATCTTTTTTTTTAAGAAGTTAAGCTCTTTGGCCTTTTTTTTTTTTTTTTTTAGACAGAGCCTCAAGCTGTCCCCCTGGGTAGAGTGCTGTGGCATCACAGCTTGCAGCAACCTCCAACTCCTGGGCTCAAGCGAGTCTCCTGCCTCTGCCTCCGAAGTAGCTGGGACCACAGGTGCCTGCCACAATGCCTGGCTATTTTTTGGTTGCAGCTGTCGTTGTTTGGCGGGCCTGGGCTGGATTCAAACCCTCCATCTTAGGTGTATGTGGCTGGTGCCTTAGCCGCTTGAGCCACAGGCACCGAGCCTCTTTGGCCTTGTTTATTCTTGCTTCATTAAGGAAATTAGTTCTTTGTACATCATACATATGTTAATGTGTGTATATATCTCTTTCTCTGTTAGTCATGTACTTTGAGTTTGTGTATGATATATTTGGCCATGCAATACATAAAAGTAGTCAAATTTGTCCTTGTTTTCCTTTGTGGCATTTGGGTTTTGCAGCATGCTTAGAAGAACCTTCTCCATTCTAAAATTATTTTTATAAACCTCTCCTGAAACTTTATAGTTTCTCTTTTTCTTTGTTTAAAATTTTGTGATATCGTAAATTTATTTTCCTGTATACTATGAGGTAGGAAACTCAACATTACAATTTTTTTCTGATAGCTCTTTAGTTTTGAATAATCTATTTTTTACACATTGATTTATAATGCTATGTATATTGTATGTTACATTTCCCATTTTTATTTGCATCTATTTCTAGACTCTCTGCTCTGTTCCACTAACTATTCCTGCTAATGGGAGGATTTCACATTGTCTCTTTCATAAAGTCCACCACACAAGGTACAAAGTAGGCAGCCTACATGTATTGCTGTGGTGAAAATGATCAGCATGAACAGATTGTACAGGAGTGTGTGCTATTATAGGAACCAGTGACAATTGAGGATGTGGTTGTGGACTTCACCCAAGAAGAGTGGCAGCATTTGGACCCAGCTCGGAAGACCCTTCACAGGGATGTGATGCTGGATACCTGCTGTCATCTGGTCTCTGTGGGTAAGAGCAGACTCCTACATACCCATGAATCAAATTCTCCTCATCATTCCTTCAGAGCTGTCAAGTCCATAACATTTATGATTTTCCCTTTGAGTGTTTTCTCTTATAGTTTTAGTTTTTCAGGTTTGTATTTTTGTTATATCTGGAATTTATTTTTGTATTTGGTGTGAGTTAAGGATTTGTCTTTGCTAGGAGGCCCTGAAATTGCTTCTTTTCATGAATTTCTGAGCTGCTAAGGCCAAGGCCATTATAATTTTCTCTTAACAGGGTGTTCAGGTATAAAACCAGGTGCATGGAGAAGCCCTGTGGATTTTCCCTTTGAGTGTTTTCTCTTATAGTTTTAGTTTTTCGGGTTTGTATTTTTGTTATATCTGGAATTTATTTTTGTATTTGGTGTGAGTTAAGGATTTGTCTTTGCTAGGAGGCCCTGAAATTGCTTCTTTTCATGAATTTCTGAGCTGCTAAGGCCAAGGCCATTATAATTTTCTCTTAACAGGGTGTTCAGGTATAAAACCAGGAACATGGAGAAGCCCTGTGGATTACAGAAAGTGAGTTGTCCAGGTGGATCTACCCAGGTAAGTGAGTACTGGATAGGTGGTCAAAAGGGCTGCTGCTTCTTCTCTGATATTGATGGCCTCCTTTCTTCTTCCTTTTTTTTTTTTTTTGCAGTTTTTGGCCGGGGCTGAGTTTGAACCTACCACCTCCAGCATATGGGGCCAGCGCCCTACTCCTTTGAACCACAGGCACCGCCCCAATGGCCTCCTTTCTTAAAACTTACCAGACCTTGGGTGGCACCTGTGGCTCAGTGAGTAGGGCGCTGGCCCCATATACCAGGGGTGGTGGGTTCAAACCTGGCCCTGGCCAGCTAAAACAGCAGTGGCAACTGCAACAAAAAATAGCCAGGCATTGTGGAGGGCACCTATAGTCCCAGCTACTTGGGAAGCTGAGGCAAGAGAATCCCTGAAACCCAGGAGTTGGAGGTTGCTGTGAGCTGTGATGCCATGACCCTCTACTGAGGACAACACAGTGAGACTCTGTCTCAAACAAACAACAAAAAAAACTTACCAGGCCTCTTTTATAACATGCATCCTACAACAACCACTTCCTAGAACTTCTGTCCATTGCCAACTATTTGTGGATGTGTGTGTTTGATTTTACCTCTTTCTTCTTTAAAACAGGGAGAAAGGCCTTGAATCTTTCCAGCAGATCATTTGTGGAGAACTTTCATGTCAAAGGGAGATAATGCAAAGATCCCCAAAGGATAACTTGTTATATTCCATTTTAAAAGCCTGGCATAGTGATACTCTAGATAGTTATGAAGGAAACAAAGATGGAGTTTTGAGGGAGTTCACAGTCATCAGCCATGAACCATTGACTGAGGAGTTTGGAAAAATGTTCAATGGGTGCACAGACCTTGATCCTTTGGGTAAAAAACTCTATAATTTTGATTCATGTAAAAAGAGCTTAAAATCTAATTTGGACTCACTAAATTGTAATAGCAGCTATGCAAGAAAGAACCCCATTGAGAGATTTGGATGGGAAGACCACCTAGCTATAGTGCTTTCTGTTCTGTGCCTGAGAATGAAAGCTTCATTCATACTGGAATGAAGCCCTGTGGAGATAGTGTATGTGAAAAAGTTCTTCATAATAAGCAAGCCCATATTCAGTATAAGAAAGTTCAAGCCAGAGAAAAAGTCAATGTTTGTAGTGTGTGTGGGAAGGGTTTTATCAAGAAGTCACAGCTTGGCTCCGTGCCTGTGGCTCCAGTGGCTAAGGTGCCAGCCACATACACCTAAGGTGGCGGGTTTGAATCCAGCCCAGGCCTGCCAAACAACAATGATGGCTGCAACCAAAAAATAGCCGGGCGTTGTGGCGGGTGCCTGTGGTCCCAGCTACCTGGGAGGCTGAGGCAGGAGACTCGCTTGAGCCCGGGAGTTGGAGGTTGCTGTGAGCTACGATGCCACAGCACTCTACCCAGGGGGATAGCTTGAGGCTCTGTCTTAAAAAAAAAAAAAAGAAGTCGCAGCTTTTTATACATCAATAAATTTAATACTGGAGAGAAACCATATGTATGTGGAAATTGTGGGAAAGCCTTTAGTGAGAAATCACATCTCGCTGTTCATCATAGGATTCATACTGGGGAGAAACCCTATGAATGTACTGTGTGTGGAAGGGCCTTCTCCCAGAAGTCACCCTTCATTGTTCATCAGAGAGTCCATACTGGAGAGAAACCATATGAATGTTTTGAATGTCCAATAACCTTCTCCCAGAAGTCACATCTCATCATATATATCAGTGAGTTCATAACAGAGAGAAGCCCTTTGAATGTAGTGAATGTGGGAAAATCTGTGAGAAATCTCACCTTTGTATATACCGGATAGCTCATACTGGGAAGAAACCCTATGAATGTGTTGAATGTGGGAAGACTTTCCCTCAGAAAACACAGCTCATTATACATCAGAGAACGCATACTGGAGAAAAACCTTTTAAGTGTAATGAATGTGGGAAAGACTTGTGCCAGCAGTCCCACCTCAGAGGACATCAAAGAATTCATACAGGAGAGAAACCTTATATGTGTACCGACTGTGGGAAGGCCTTTTCCCAGAAGTCACATCTCACCGGCCATCAAAGACTTCATACTGGAGAAAAACCTTACATGTGCACTGAATGTGGAAAATTCTTCTCTCAGAAATCACTTCTTATTATACACCAGAGAATTCATACAGTGGAGAAACCCTATGAGTGTAGAGAATGTGGCAAAACCTTCTCCCAGAAATCATCCCTCATTATTCATCAGAGAATTCACACCGGAGAGAAACCCTATGAATGTACTGAATGTGGAAGGGCCTTTCCCCTGAAGTCACATCTCATTGTACATCAGAGAGCTCATACTGGAGAGGAACCACATGAATGTAGCAAATGTGGAAAGGCCTCCTGTGAGAAATCTCCACTCATTATCCATCAGAGAATCCATAGTAGGGAAAAACTCTCTGAATGTGCTGAGTATCAGATGGCCTTTCCCCCCAAGTCACAGATGATCACATATTGGAGAATACACACTGGGGAGACACTCTCCAAATGCAGTGACCCTGGGAAGGCCTTCTTCCAGCATGCATACCTCACTGGACATCAGAATCCCACTAAAGAAGAAACCTTATATATGTAATGGTTGTGGGAAGGCCAACTCAGACCACATCATGAATGGGAAAACTCACATTGAACAGAAATCCTATGGATATGTTGGATGTGAAAAAATGTGGCAGTATCTCAGCTGTAGAATAGACTCGCATATTTCTCATCGTGTCTGATTACCCTTTCACAGAATGATCTGGTTAGGCCCGCAAAGTGTTTTCAACAAATTTACTCACCCTCAGATTATCTCAGCTTCCTTCATAGCATAAATGTGTCTGGAACAATTTACACTGCTTTAGTGTTGTCTGGTCCTTAAATATTTTATAGAATTCTCCTGGGAGTTTACTTGGGTATAGTGCATTATTTGAAGGGTATCTCTTTACCATCTTTACTTTTTCTATCATATTTTTTCCTGTTTAAATTATATGTGTATTATATCATTTATATAATACTTATATATAGATATTTCAATATATGGATGTAGATATATGTGCTCTTTGTAATAAAAAAATCATCTATTTCTTCAGGGTTCTTTTTTTTTTTTTT
>NW_003852548.1:2103919-2113071 GCF_000181295.1 Otolemur garnettii | reverse complement strand
CAAAGCTCACAGCAACCTCAAACTCTTGGGCTTAAGCAATTCTCTTGCCTCAGCCTCCCAAGTAGTTGGGACTATGGGCACCTGCCACAATGCCCAGCTATTTTATGGTTCTAGTTCTCACTGTTTGGCAGAACTGGGCTGGATTCGAACCTGCTGGCTCCCGTGTATGTGGCTGGTGCCCTAGCTGCTAAGCTACAGGCACTGAGCCTGGGCTATGTATTTTAATATGAGAGCTACTTTAGTCACCTGTGGTCCAATCTGAGAGTATTCTGTTTTTCGGTAGGCAAATCCTACTGTTCAGCTCAATTTTTTTTATAGGTGTGACTGATCTATTTGGCCTTAGGTCTCAGTATATTTCCTATTGTGTGTCCTGTTTTCATTCCTTTTATGTCCTTTAACCTTTCATCCGGTGGCGGGTCTTGATTTCCTTTTTACTGTTTTGGATGTGTTACTTCTGTTTCAGAGCACAGCAAAGGGAGGACCTCCTCTAAAGTGTTCTTAGGAATCTAAGCATAATCCTGATATCCATAATCTTGATATAGATTGAGATAAGATGGGAGATGAGATCTGAGGCTGCAAAGAAGCATAATGACAGGCCTATGGCTACACAAGTTTCGAGGAATTTTGACCTTTCTTCTTAATGCCAGGATTTTAGGTACACGTGCACCTTACCGTTGCTTGTAGTCTTTTGTGCTGCTATGATAGAATACCTGAGATTGGGTAATTTACAAAGAACAGAGATTTACTTCTCACAGTTTTGGAGGCTGGGAAGCCCAAGATGAAGGCCCTGGCATTTGTGCTGGTGAGGGCCTTCTTGCTGTGTCTGCACATGGTTGAAGGAAGAAGGGCAAAATAACAAGCTAGCAAGCTAACCAAATGTTGCATGAAGCCTCTTTTAAAAGACTCATAATTGCTAAATGCAGTGCACATTCCTGGATCAATTTTCAAAGACTGGTCATAGCCTGCTGTGTTAAAATAATAACATATGCTGTTTTTCATCAGATTTGTTGATGATGTAAATAAATGTGTAAATATATTAGTAAATGTTAATATTCATGTATTTTAAGTTAAGGTTATAAGATTTGTCATGATGGGCGGCTCCTGTGGCTCAGTGAGTAGGGCACTGGCCCTATATACTGAGGGTGGTGGGTTCAAACCCTGCCCCGGCCAAACTGCAATAACAGAAAATAGCCGGGTGTTGTGGTGGGTGCCTGTAGTCCCAGCTACTCAGGAGGCTGAGGCAAGAGAATCGCCTAAACCCAGGAGTCGGAGGTTGCTGTGAGCTGTGATGCCACAGCACTCTACCAAGGGCAATAAAGTGAAACTGTCTCTTGAAAAGAAAAAAAACTGTCGCAATGTGATTTTTTTTTATTCAAGTAAAACAGATGTGTGCAGCTATTTTGCATATTGGTTTATAAACATTCACATTCTTTATCAAATGAAAAAAAATAAGAGGCTCATAATTTTTTTTTTTTTTTTGAGACAGAGCCTCAAGCTGTCCCCCTGGGTAGAGTGCTGTCTTATCACAGCTCACAGCAACCTCCAACTCCTGGGCTCTAGTAAGTCTCCTGCCTCCACCTCCCACGTAGCTGGGACCACAGGTGCCCGCCACAACGCCCGGCTATTTTTTGGTTGCAGCCGTCATTATTGTTTGGCGGGCCTGGGCTGGATTTGAACCCGCCACCTTAGGCATATGTGGCTCGCACCTTAGCCACTTGAGCCACAGGCACCGAGCCAAGACTCATAATTTGAAAGAAGGCTAGGTGCAGCAACATGTACCTATAGTTCGAGCTTCAAGGCCTCACTTGAGGTGAGGGTTTTGAGGCTGCACTGCACTATGATCATGCCTGTAAATAGCCACTGCACTACATCCTGGGCCACTAAGTGAGATCTCACTTCTAAAAAAATAAAAATAAAAATGAACATTTTAAAAAAATTCAAAAGGGCCTTAACCTATCAATAAGAAAGCAGCCCTCATGCCCTAATCACCTCTTAACTGCTCCACCTCTTAATACTATCACATTGGCAACACCTGAATTTTGGAGGGGACACATTCAAACCACAGCATAGTACCTTGAGTGGAGGTGATTTTATTTCTAGCTCATTTTTTTTATTATTGAAAGTGAAGACTTTTTGTTCCCAGATCGATGTCAGCAGTTATTATTAGCGTGAGTAACTTTGGTTTGACAGATGCTCTCAAAGTGAAGGGGAGGAGATAGTGGATGTTGTGATCTGAATGTTTGTGTCCTCTCAAAATTAATATGTTGAAACAGAATCACCAAAGTTATGTTATTGAAATGTGGTGCCTTTGAGAGATGATTAGTGAAAGGTGTAAATGATGGTGCCGAGAGATGAGGCCACGGTGGAGATGTTCAGGCCAGGTTTATTTTATTTTTTTTTCTCTTTTATTTATTTATTTATTTATTTTGAGACAGAGCCTCAAGCTGTCCCCCTGGGTAGAGTGCCGTGGCATTACAGCTCACAGCAACCTCCAACTCCTGGGCTCAAGCGAGTCTCCTGCCTCTGCCTCCCAAGTAGCTGGGACCACAGGCACCCGCCACAATGCCTGTCTATTTTTTGGTTGCAGCCATCATTGTTGTTTGGCAGGTCCGGGCTGGGGATTCGAACCTGCCACCTTAGGTGTACGTGGCTGGCGCCTTAGCCGGTTGAGCTATAGGTGCCGAGCTGGCCAGGTTTATTGAAAGGGGAGATGACTTCCCTAGGCAGTGCAAAGGTGACATCTGCAACTGGGGGCAATTAGAGACCCCTTTAATACGGGTCCTTAGTTGGTGGGCACATTCCACAGATTGCCTGGAAACTTAAGAGTCTCTTGGCAGGAACTTCTCAGGGTAGGGAGTGGGGCTAGACAGACACTTTGTGTCTTTGTCTTAGAAGGAGAGGAGGAGGAGGAGAAGTAGGGGAAAGGCGTCGTATGTGAGTGCATTAGGCCCCCCAGAAATTAGCCCTCATGAATAGGATTAGTACCCTTATAAAAGAGGTCCAGAGGGAGCTTGTTTGCCCTTTTCACTATGTAAGGATGCAGCAAGAAGATGCCATCAGTGAGGAATGGGTTCTCAGTAGACACCAAATCTGCTGGCGCCTTGATCTTGGACTTCCCAGCCTCCCAGAACTGTGAGAAATAAACGTCTGTTGTTTGTAAGTTACCCAGTTCATGATAGTTTTGTTACATGGGATAGTGGAATGAGGGGACCAAGACAGTGGAGTGTCTCTATTTATTGAGGTTGCTGTGGCCAACCTCAATAAATAGTGGTCTCCTCTGAAGTCAGTACCATTTAGCAAGCTGTAGAAATGGGGGATTTCCTAAAAATGTACGAGAGTGTGGATAGATGGTGTTTCTTCGTGTTCAATGAACTTTTATAGAGCAACATGTAGTGCATGGCACACATTATTTTGAGAATTTTGCAGTGAACAAAGTAGACAAAATAGTCTTTGTTTTGTGAAGATACAGATAATAAAACAGCAATGTATATGGATAAACATTTTTATCATTTGGTGATTGCATACACACACACACACACACACACACACACATATATATCCATCCCCTGGTGATAAATGCTTAAGTGGTACGGATGAAAGTAGAACAAGATAGGAGAATGAGGAGTCATCTGTGGATATGGGGTAGGCAAATAAGGCCTCAATGATAAAGTGCTATTTGAGCAGAAATTTGAAGGAAGGGAGAGAATGTTTAAAGTAGGAGCTGCCAGGCAGAAGGAATGGCAAGGACAAGGCCCTGAGGCAGAGGGATACCTGCCATCATGCTTCTTTACAGCCTCTCATCACATCTCCAGTGTATTCAGTGTCCAGTGGTAACCCCAAAATATCTCAAGAATTTACTTTAAATAGTCCCAGGTTGATGCGACCCCAGCTACCTGAGAGAAGTAAATATGAAGGCACTTTGGTGTAAACCACCTTTCAACTCACAGATAAAATTCCAAGATATAAGAACCCACAGTGGAAAAATAAAATCACAAAGCACACAAGAAAAAGAGACACTATTAGAAAGATTCATAAGAAAGAACAACAGTCAAACCTATAAAACTTTAGATGCTGAAGTTACCAGACATAGACTATAAAAGAAATATATATTTAAAGTAACAAAAGAAGGTGTGTTTGTTTGCTAGAGTAAACAAACTTTATTTTTGCCATAATAAAGTACCCGAGGCTGGGTGGTTTAAACAACAGAAATGTATTGTCTCACAGTTCTGGAGGCCAGAAGTCCAGAATCAAGATATTGGCAGGGCTGCTTTCTTTGAGGGCATTAGGGAAAGATCAGTTTCAGGCCTTTCTCTTTGGCTTGTAGATGGCTTTCTCCCTATGTGTTTTCACATTGTCTTCTCTCTATGCATGTCTCTGTGTCCGAATTTCCCCACTTAATAAAGACACCAGTTATATTGGAATAGGGCCCAACCTAATGACCTCTTTTTAACTGAGTTACCTCTGTAAATACCGTATCCCTGAACAACATCACATTGTGAAGTATTAGGGATTAGAATTCAATAATACAAATTTTGGAGGAAATGATCCAATCCATAACATAGGAATGCAATATATAAGCAAACAGGAAGAGAGTCCAAAATGACCAGACTCTTTTTTAAAAATTTATTTATTATTGATTGATTGAATGATTGATTGAGAAAGAGCCTCAAGCTGTCACCCTGGGTAGAGTGCTGTGGCATCACAACTTACAGCAACCTCTAAATCCTGGGTGTAAGTGATTCTCTTGCCTCAGCCACCCAAGTAGCTGGGACTACAGGCACCAGCCACAATACCCAGCCATTTTTTGGTTGTAGTTGTCATTGTTGTTTGGCAAGCCCGGGCAGGATTTGAATCTGCCAGCTCTGGTGTATGTGGCTGGCACCTTAGTTGCTTGAGCTACAGGTGCCAAGTCATGACCAGATTCTTGAAAGATATTGACATAACGTATAGAAATGAAAAACAAATAATTATAAATAAAAACTTAACAGATGAGTTTAACAGCAAATAAGAACTGGCTGTAAAGTGAACTGGTACACTGGAAAACTGATCTGAAGTGATTATTGAGAGAGCAGGACCAAAAGGAAGGTAATGGAAATTTTTGATAGCTTAAGAGGGGGTTGATAGAATAAGCAGGTCTAACATATATCTTAACCAGAGTCCCAGTAGGAGATGAGAGAAAAAATGGGCAGAAGCAATATACAAAAAGATGATATGATAGCTGAGAGTTTGTCTTTTTCTTTCTTTTTTTTTCAAGACAGAGTCTCACTATGTTGCCCTCAGTAGAGTACCATGGCGTCACGGCTCATAGCAACCTCAAGTTCTTGGGCTTAAGTGATTCTCTTGCCTCAGTCTCCCAAGTATCTGGGACTACAGGTACCCACCACAACACCTGGCTATTTTTTGGTTGCAGTTGTCATTGTTGTTTAGTAGGCCTGGGCTGGGCTCGAACCCTCCAGCCTCAGTGTATGCAGCTGGTGCCCTGCTCACTGAGCTATGGGCACCAAGCCAAGATGAGAGTTTTTCAAAATTGAGAAGACATCAACCCATAGTGACAATGTGACTCTCAAGTAACTTCCCAATAGTGGCAATGGAAACCAGAAGACAGTGGAACTATATCTCCAATATTTTAAAATAAAAGAACTGTCAACCAGGAGTTGTATACCTAGTAAAAATATCTTTCAAGAGCAAGGTAAAAATAAGGTTACTTTCAGAGGTTATTCAGCATATATTCACTAATGGAAATTCTAAAAGGTGCATCTTAACTAGAAGGGAACTGATCACAAATCAACAGTCTGAGATGCAAGAAAGAATGATGAGCAAAGAAGGTGATAATTATGTGGATGAATCTAAATAAATGGTAACACTACAAAAAACAAACCTGGCTCGGCGCCTGTGGCTCAAGCGGCTAAGGCGCCAGCCACATACACCTAAGGTGGTGGGTTCAAATCCAGCCCAGGCCTGCCAAACAACAATGACGGCTGCAACCAAAAAATAGCCGAGTGTTGTGGCGGGCGCCTGTGGTCCCAGCTACTTGGGAGGCGGAGGTGGGAGACTCGCTTAAGCCCAGGGGTTGGGGGTTGATGTGAACTGTGATGCCACGGCACTCCACCCAGGGGGACAGATGCTCTGTCTCAAAAAAAAAAACAAAAAAAAAAAACAAACCTACAAAAAGCCGGTAGTGATAAATCATAGGTATAAAATGAGACAGAAATAAAAGGTGGAGGTTTCACTGATGAAGAAATATGTTGACTAAGTTAAGATTTCATAAGTCAATATGCATATTAACATTTCTAGGATAACCATTAAAATAATAGAAAGTACATGACAATTTTCAAATTAGCACATTAAAGATATGGGTAGTGTATTAGTTTTCTATTGCTGCTATAACAAATTACTACAAACTTTGTGGATTAAAACAGCACAAATTTCTTGTTTTACAGTCCTAAAATTAGGTAAAAAGTCCCACATGGGTCTCTCTGGGCTAAATCAAGGTGATAGTGCTACATTCATGTCTGGGGATTTGCAGGGAGCATCCATTTCCTTGCCTTATGCAGCCTCTAGAGACCATCTGCATTGCTTGGCTCCTGGCGTCCGTCCTCTATTGTCAAAGCCAGCAATATTTCCTATCTCTGAAAGTTCTCACATTGTTACATCTCTCTCTCTGACCTTAGCTGGGAATGATTTTCCACTTTTAGAGAACTTGTGTGATTACATTATGCAGCCAAGATAATCCAAGATAATCTCTTATTATGATATTATGATAACCCAAGATAATCTCTTCATTTCAAGGTCTCTAACCTTAATCACATCTACAGAGACTCTTTTTCTACATAAACTAACATATTTACAGGTTCTGAGGATTAGAGCATGAACATTTTTGGTGTCATCATTCTGCCTATCAGGTGGATTTAAAAAAATCCCAAAATAAGCCAAAAAGGAGATAAAAGTAAATATGGAAAAATAGTGTTACAAATAAAAAGCAAAAAATAAGATAATAGAAATTATTACAAATGTACCATCATTGCTTCTTGGCCTTTTGGCTAAGATCAAGTGTAGTACAGATGTACCACCTATCACACTAAATATGAATGAACTGTACCCACCAGTTAAAAGACAAAGTTGTCAGATTAAATAACATACAGTTCAGTTATGTGATGTTTTAAGAGACACATGTAAAGCCTAAAGATCAGGTACTTATAAAATATTGTTAAATAATACTACTTGTTTCCTACAACTATTTTTTTTTTTTGAGACAGAGCCTCAAGCTGTCCCCCTGGGTAGAGTGCTATGGCTTCACTGCTCACAGCAACCTCCAACTCCTGGGCTCAAGCGAGTCTCCTGCCTTAGCCTCCCAAGTAGCTGGGACCACAGGCGCCCGCCACAACGTCGGCTATTTTTTGGTTGCAGCCATTATTGTTGTTTGGTGGGCCCAGGCTGGATTCGAACCCATCACCTTAGGTGTATGTGGCTGGCGCCTTAGCCGCTTGAGCCACAGGCGCCGAGCCCCTACAACTATTTCTATAAAGCACTATGTAGGCTCTAGGTTGAGAGAGAGATCATGTATCACACTGAGGAAGTATCTATCTCCCCTTATTTTATTGAGAGTTCTTTTTTTGAATCAAAAATGGATGGTAAGGGTAGCACCTGTGGCTCAAAAGAGTAGGGCACCAGCCCCATATGCCAGAGGTGGCGGGTTCAAACTCAGCCCCAGCCAAAAAACCACACACACAAAAATGAATGGTAAATTTTATCAAATTACCTTCTCAGCACTTTTGGGGATGATCAAATGACCATTCATTTTGATGCATTAATATGATGAATTATATATGTCGTTTTGTTCTTTTGAGACAGAGTCTGTGTCACCCTCAATAGAGTGCTGTGGCATCATAGCTCACAGCAACCTCAAACTCTTAGACTCAAAAGATCCTCTTGCCTCAGCCTCCTGAGTAGCTGGGACTACAGGAGCCCACCACAATGCCCAGCTATTTTTAGAGACAGGGTCTTGCTTTTGCTCAGGCTGGTTTCGAATTCCTGAACTCAGGCAATCCACTCGCCTCGGCCTCCCAGAGTGTTAAGATTACAGGCATGAGCTACCGCTCTTGGCTATACATGTCCTTATATTGAACAAGTATCACATCCTGGAGCATATTCCATTTGTTTATGCAAGCAGTATGCACCTGAAGACATTTTTCTAGTACTTTAATGAGTAGTTTTGACATTAATAAATAAAACTGATGAGTAGTTTTATTTTTGTCCACATTTTTCATGTCTGTGTGTTAGAATTATGTCAGGTCTCTGAAAATCCTTTGGAAGTGTCCCTCTCTTTGTTACTACTGGAACAGAAAAAAACATACTCAAAATGACACAAAGGAAACTAGGACAATATGATGAAAGATAAAGACATGAAAGCATAGAGAATAGAGTACACAATAAGAAATATGCCAGAAGACTGAGCTAAGACTGGATTTGTCATATCCACAGTGAAATCATGGTAAACTTATGTACTGAAAGATCAGGTATTCCCAGTTTGAATCACAAAGGAAAGCCCGATATATGAGACAATTCAGAAAGACTAGAAATAGAAGGATAAGGATGAAGTCATGCCTGACAATTGCAAGCAAAAGGGAGTTGAAAAAGGATCTAGGGTGGCGCCTGTGGCCCAGTGAGTAGGGCACCAGCCCCATATACCTAGAATGGCGGGTTTGAACCCAGCCCCGGCCAAAACACAACAAAAAAAAAGCCATGCATTGTGGTGAGCACCTGTAGTCCCAGTTACTCGGGTGGCTGAGGCAAGAGAATCACCTAAACCCAGGAGTTGGAGGTTGCTGCGAGCTGTGATGCCACAGCACTCTACTGAGGGCAATAGGATGAGACACTGTCTCTTAAAAAAAAAAAAGAAAGAAAAAGAATCTAAACATCTGAAAAAGTTGAATTTATAATGACAACCAATAAATGAGAAAATACAGGCAATTATATAGGAAATCTAAAATGAAGTTCTAAATAGCGATAAATATATACGTCCCAGATAGCATAGCATCAACATTTATAAGAAAACAAAACAAGAAAACTGCAAGAAATATTCAAAACATGTTAAAAATAAGAGCTTTATTGGCTCGGCGCCTGTGGCTCAAGCGGCTAAGGCGCCAGCCACA
>NW_003852548.1:2096647-2103398 GCF_000181295.1 Otolemur garnettii | reverse complement strand
AAAAAAAAAAAAAAAAAGAGATAATCAGACAAACAAAAAAGGCTAGAACAGAATTAAGTAATATAATTAATAAGGTATGTCTAACATACACGAGACAAATAGATCTCCTGGATCTATACATATAACAGGATTAAACTTACAATGTGAAAAACAGAATGGCATCAGATTGCATTACAAACAGCTAGAGTGGTACTAAAATAAAATGCAATAATCTCAAATGTTTTTGTTAATATACAAGAAACCCCACTAAGAGGAAAATCATAAAGGTGTTTGCCTTGACAGTTTATAAGTTTATGAAGAGAAGGAGCAGTTTCTGAGGTTTCACAATGAAGCCACCCACTGGCTTCCCATCAAAGACGATCTCACATTGGCTTGGCACCTGTAGCTCAGTGGCTAGGGTGTCAGCCACATACACTGGGGCTGGCGGGTTCGAACCCAGCCTGGGCCTGCCAAACAACAATGACAACTACAAAGAAATAGCCGGGCATTGTGGTGGGTGCCTGTAGTCCCAGCTACTTGAGAGGCTGAGGCAAGAGAATTGCTTAAGCCCAAGAGTTTGAGGTTGCTGTGAGCTGTGATGCCACAGCACTCTACCAAGGGTGACGTAGTGAGACTCTGTCTCAAAAAAAAAAAAAAAAAAAAGATGATCTCACGTCATATACAAAAGAAATTCCAGCTGTAATAAAAAGGTAAACATTAAAAAAATCTAGAAACCAATGCCTGTGTTCTGCTATTCTGCCTCAGAGTACTCCACAGTCACGTTCTTGAATATCACCAATTCCGATACAGCACATACCTGTTCAGTCTCTAGTGGTCATCTGATCACTTTTACTACAGTAAAATGTACAGAATGCCTACTATGCACCTAGATTTTGCTTTGTACTTTATTTATTTTGCAGTTTTTGGCCGGGGCTGGGTTTGAACCCGCCACCTCCAGTATATGGGGCCGGTGCCCTACTCCTTTGAGCCACAGGTGCCACCCTGCTTTGTACTTTATAAAATAGGAAACAATGTAAAATCCTACCATTAGTAGAATAGTCACTGAGAGAGATTAGAGTCTATGTGGAAAAACAAGTAGGGAATATAGTTTTGGGGGTCCTCAAGAGTACAGTCAGGCTTGATGACTCATTAGAAGGACTCACAGAACTCAGGAAAACTATTTTACATATGGTTAAGGTTTATACAGTATAAGATACAGGTTAAGTTCACAAAGAAAAAAGTTGCATAAAGCAGAGTTTGTGAGAAACTAGACAGAAGCTTCCAGTTATCCTCTCTGAGTAGAATCACATGGATAGCACTTAATTATGTCAGCGATGATGGGTAATGACATATAAGAAGTAAAGCCAACTAGGTAAACTCACCCGAGTCTTCATGTCCAGAGTTTTTATTTGGGGGACAGTCATGCAGGCATGGAATGTCCACATGACTAACCTTAGATACTTATATCCTAGCTCCTTAGAGGTTAAACTGATAACAGCGTGGCCCCAAGTCCTAAGCATACAAAAACAGGCATTCACATAGACTTCATTAGCATAAACTATCTGGTGTGACCCCAGGTTTCAAGTATATGAAGATACTCTTTTTTTTTTTTCCTCGAGACAGAGTCTCACTATGTCACCCTTGGTAGAGTGCTGTGGCGTCACAGCTCACAGCAACCTCAAACTCTTGGGCTTAAGCGATTCTCTTGCCTCAGCCTCCTAAGTAGCTGGGACTACAGGCGCCCACCACAATGCCTGGCTATTTTTTGGCTGTAGTTGTCACTGTTGTTTGATAGGCCCAGGCTTTATTGGAACCCATGCTGAGCTACAGGTACTGAGCTGATACAAAGACACTCTTATGAGGCAAGATATTCCAAGGGCTCAGAGGTTATCTCTCAGGGGTAGGTCAAGGGCAAATCCTGAAGACATTTAAAATGTGCAGGGTTTGGGCAGCCTATGCCTGCTGAGTTAACACTTTACTGCATAGTCTATCCCCTGTACTCCTTGATCTAGGCCAGTGGTTCTCAACCTTCCTAATGTCACAACCCTTTCATACAGTTCCTGTGGGTTACGACCTGCAGGTTGAGAACTGCTGATCTAGGCTCTTACAAGAAAATGATAATATTTGTTTGAGCAGCTACATAAATACTAGTAGTATTTAACAGTGCATATATCAGATATAGTTATAGTATCAGTATGCAGAGTCCTAAGTCTTGGAGGTGCCAGTGTGGGATACAGTTAGTTAAATCTATCCTATAAAACCATTACATATTTTTACTAATTTTATTACTCATCTGCCTGTTCGTATCTACTATTTATACCTTATGATAAATGTGGACAGAAATAGTTAGCATAGAAATTAGCTGATGGCTAGCTAAATCTAGTTTTTATCAGGCTAGTCATTCTCCATCACGAAGAGGCATTTAACCCAATCTTCCAATAAATTTCATCATCAATATCACTATTATCACATGAGTTATTTATATAAGACTGTTGAATTTTACTAATAATGCCATTATGGTGAGGGCACAGTTTAAGTCAGTAAGAATTACAGAGGTATTTGCTAAGCCTTCCCCATAGAATTATCCCTGTCATCAAGATAAAACCACTCAGCATATCTCAATTCACAGACTTGTACTGAGACTGATTTCTAGTATGTGCTGTTATAAAGCAGGGCCCACCTCCTTCCTATGGGGAGGACATAGGTGTCCCCATGGCCATTTTAGTCTCCATCTGTATTAAAATAGTAAAGAGGCATTGCTGAGTTAAAGTACAAACCCTTTCCCAATGCTGCATCCAAGCATTATCCAGCATTATTTGTTGAGTCCGCCTGGCCCACTTCACTAAAAGCCTTTTTGTCGTTCGAGGCTGACCCCATTCTTTGCCTTCCTCCTGGAAGAGAATCCTTCTACTCTGCTTACTCTAGTTAATAAGTTGTTTCCTCTGAATGCTTCTCCTCTTTTTTTCCCAAACAAAAGGTCTCACATATTTATTACCAAACCAGCTTATTAGTGCAGAGCATATACACAGAAAAAATCATTTTCCCAGTGAAATGTGGCTGACTGTCCAACTGATGACATTTTCAGCTTGATATGGTAAGGTGATAGTGTCCTCGATACTGCTTGAGTATGCGTGCCATCTCACATGCAACACCTTATAGACCCAGCTCGGTACTTCTCCAGTGTCTTCTCTTTTCATTCAGATCCACTGGGGAATGGGACGATTTTGGTTTTGTTTCTTGGCCAGAAACTACTTGATTCTGAAAGTCTGGTGAGAAGACATGACGAGAAACAGAGTTAATCACTCGCACCACAATGGCAGAGAAAGGAAGAGAGAGGGTACTTCTCCTT
Source organism: Otolemur garnettii (assembly GCF_000181295.1). Taxonomy (NCBI): domain Eukaryota; kingdom Metazoa; phylum Chordata; class Mammalia; order Primates; family Galagidae; genus Otolemur; species Otolemur garnettii. The sequence goes on along the minus strand of NW_003852548.1, from coordinate 2,100,070 downwards.
AAAAGTGAGTTCAACTTGTTCCACAATGCCCAGACCAGCACTTATGTCCCCTAAAGCTCTTTTCTGCCTCATGGATTAATACTGTTTAATCTATCATGCATCTTGTTGCCGTTGTATACTAATGGCCATAGTGCAGTTAGCAAACATGTTTTATACTCCAAAATGGGATCCCCCTGCAAGGGTTAGATGACTGGTCGTTGCACTTAGATGTCATTTAGTTTGAGTATGACACAGGATCTCCCATAACCTCCCTCATTTTAGAGTGGGGTGTTTCCCAGAGAATTTGAACCTTCGGTATGATATCTACTGCCTTAATCTCATCTGAAACCCATTGTTTTGTCTATTCTGTGTAATAGATTTCTATCCACAAAAACAAGGGTGGTGTACATTTGCGCTATTGGCCCCACGAACAAACACAAAATGACCCCCCCCATATATATTTTCCTTGTAGTTTTCTTATGCTTTGGATTCTCAGGCCAGTAGTGCTCAATGACTAGAACATTTTAATCTTTCTGTTTAGCTAACCTTTTTACCTTTTGAGTTGTCTCCCAGAAACGACTGAAATAAATAAGCTGTTTCTAGGAGACAACTCCCAGCTAACAACGCCAAGACTCACCATCCATCACTAACTTGCGACTTCTACACGTGTTCCTTTCAACACAATCTGCCCCCATTACACACAGCCACTTTCCTGAAACCCTTATAAAAACCCTTATCTTCAGTTTGTCAGGGAGACGATTTGAGGCCGTTCTCCCATCTTTCTGGCTGATGTAATCCATAATCCATTCCCTTTCATTATGGGCAATCCTCATTGTCTCAGTAATTGGCTTTCTGTGTGATGATCATCTGGATTTAGGCCAGAACCTCCTGTGGGTTTGGTAACAATTGTGGCCTGTCAGACATGTTGCTGCTATATTTTGTCCTTTATAACCAGGGACCTTTCTAAGCATTTTATCATCAAGGTCTATAGTTACATGGGAATTGGTCTGAATTTTATACCACACAGTCCCATGGCCTGGAAAGGAGTAGCTCCAGATAATTTCCTCCAAATTATATACTTTTGGGTATAGATAGGATATACTTTCAGGATAGATGTGTCCTGAAAAATAAGAGTCAAAAGATATTGCTTACCCTCTGCTTGGTCTTTGCCAAACTTGAGTCGGACTTCTCTCTTTCCTACAGACCTCTCTGCTTGTTTCCAAACCCAAACCCCCAAATGTGGAGCATGCCCCTGCTCTCAGCTCCTCCTGGGAAGCAGCTGACCACAGTGGAATACTTCCTGTTGGACTCTGCTAGTCATTTCCCCTAGCTTGTCCAGCTTCCTTTCTAGATTCTGTTTATCTCTGTTTGCCTCCTCCTTACCCCATAAAAGAAAAAACCCTTTTTCTGCTTGGTTTTGAGATCAGTGTTCTCCCTGTTGCAATGGTCCCCCTCTCCCTATTTTGCCATTCCCTTTCCCTCCCTTGACTGTAATCCTTTTAAATAAAAGCTTCTCTCTACTAAATCCTGATTTGTTTTTCTTTGACTGGTAATGGTGTTGTGACATGGATTTGGAGGACGGGCCTGAGAAAATCATCCAAAATCAACTGGAGAAGAACAGAGATGCGGGTGATTGGAGAGATCTTAGATATATATATAATCAGGAATATAGAACAGGACAAGAAAAAGGAAAAAAAAAAGAAGGTTCAAGGGGAAAATGGTTTTAACTGAAAGGATGGCCTGAACCTTCTTTTCAAATAATCTGCCATGTATAGGAAAACATTGCCCCAGAATGATTAACACACTGAGACATATTTGATACGTTACTGAGTTTTGAGAACAAAAAAGCTTTGGGGCATCTAGATGATAATACTATACTAATAAAACAGTAATAATGACAAAATAATAAAATAAGTAGTAAAGACACCATCGGAGGGAAGAAATTCAGACAGGCCTCAGACGTCTTCATGACCACATTAAAAAATCAGAAAAAATGATTTAATATCTGCAGAGAATTAAGAGGAAGGATGTGTGATATAAGAATTTATATCCAGTACACAGTTGTGATCTAATAATAAAAAAAAGGAATTTTATATCCAGGAAAATTGTTGTTTTTACCTAAACTCCTTCCACTCTGATTTCCCTTTAGAATGAATAAATATTTCATCTTTTACCTAAAAAAAAACCCCCAAAATGGTGCTGTGACTCAGCTGGAGAGCTGACTGCCTCTTGGACCCTGCTGTCTTCACCCAGGTATTCATGCTAACTTCCTGGATCCTTTGTGTCTTTTTCTGCCTGGAAAAATAGGGCTCCATGGTGGTGAGTCACATCTCCTAATCTAATCCAGTGCTTTGGACACTTATCCATTGTAATTTGGTATAAGGAGTTACTTATATTATTTCTGGAAATGAGAGGGTTTTTTTACTCCTTCTGCGAGGCCTCTTCTTTTTTTTTTTTTCCTCTTGGCTCCCCTAATCCAGAGATTAAGCATGAGAATTTCCTTGGTTTTCCAAACCTGGAGATTAATTATGTGTGGGAATTTCCTCATCTCCTTCATCCCTGGAAATTGCATGCGGGGGGTCACTTGACTTTCCACCCTGGAAATTGTACATGGGAACTCCCTAGGATTTCTGCCCTGGAGATTGCATGGAGTGTTCCCTCGGCTCTCTAATCTTGGCTTAACTCTCTGTTAATTCCATGGGGAATTCCATTTGTCAGGTGCCCTCCCCCCTTTCTTCCCTGTTTACCACCTGCTTCGCCCTTACATCACTGATTCAGTTTATGTATTCATAAGCAGCAAAAAATTACCAAAGGCAAGTTGGAACTTTAGTGGGCTCCTTGACACACCTGAGATCTCCCCTAACCAGTTCATCTAAGACCTTTTTCTCCCCATCACTTCTATTCCTCCCTTTTCCTCCACCACTTTTGATCTTCCCTCCAAGCATCCTTGAAACCTTTGATTTGAGCCCCTTCAAAAATCCCACCTTGTCCACCCCTCTGTCCAGCCCTGACAGACCTTTCCTGTATCACTTGAACCCATCAACTCCCTATAGTATTAGAGCTTTAGTTCCTCTGCCACCATTGGGGGACTCTTGAGGGGCCCAGGGATCCCAAAAGCAAACACCTCAGACTGTAAAAGCTAACTAGGAATAGACTGGATATTTTATCTACTCAGGTGGTCTTTGGGGATACCCAGATGGCTCTTTGGTCCCTCTCCAAAAATTTAGTCCCCAGCCTCCAGAATACTGCATATTAGGGCAAAGACAATCTTATAAGCCTCTACAAATATCGGCAGGAAGCTTTAGCCCTTGTACTGAATAGGTAACCTCAACTTGTCCTATTTGCCAGAAATACAATCCTGATAAAAATACAAAGTGGGGCAAAGACAAAAAGCCAACTCTGCTATATAGACCAATATTTCTTTTTTTTTTTTTTTTTTTTTTT
>NW_003852548.1:2080692-2096440 GCF_000181295.1 Otolemur garnettii | reverse complement strand
GCCTTAGCCGGTTGAGCTATAGGCGCCGAGCCTAGACCAATATTTCTGTGTGTATGCCTAAATCATGGCTAAAATTTTAGAATGAAACCTGTAAGATCTTTATTTGCATCTGTCTGTATGTTTATGTATGTATGTTATGTATATGCATTATTTTTCGACCCCGTATGGTATTTTCAAATTAATTGATAAAAATCCCTTAAAGGAGCTCTATTCTAACTGGCTTAGAGATAAATAAACAGTTATACAAGTTAAATATTTCTAAAATTCTCAGAAATTAAATTAAGAAGACACCTGAACTTCTAGTGTGGGGGAAAGGTATTCTCTAAAACAGTAGTTCTCAGCCTTCCTAATGCTGTGACCCTTTAATACAGTTCCTCATGCTGTGGTGACCCCCAACCATAAAATTATTTTCGTTGCTACTTCATAACTGTAATTTTGACATGCAGGATGTATTTTCATTGTCTTAGGCGACCTCTGTGAAAGGGTCGTTCGATCCCCAAAGGGGTTGCCACCCACAGGTTGAGAACTGCTGCTCTAAAACATAACACGAATGTTTTAAAAATTCAAATTATATAATTGAGGTAAATCTCTGGCAAACAAGATTAGCTTAATAGTGTTGGTTTAATAAAAAATCTATGTCTCATGACTTACAAGCATTAAATATAAGCATATATTTTTTATTCTATTTGGGTATGTTTTCCCTAAATATACAGGTTTACTACTGAAATAAGCCAATATTACATCGACTACATGCGTAAGATTATGAAAAAATGAACTTGAATGTAGTCAAATCGAGTCATTACTCCAACTTTATTTCAGCAGTAATCATATTTTATAAGATGTCTGCTTAAAATCTTTTTGGTAACTTGACAGCCTTAGGCTTATGATAAATTAAATAACATATGTTCATCAAATATCTAGGTCATTTCTAAGATAAAATACTGAAACATTAATTACTAAGATAAGTTTAAGTTTATATACCTTTGGTTTTTATTTTATTTTATTTATTTATTTTTTGCTGTTTTTTTTTTTTTTTTTTTAAGCCAGGGCTGAGTTTGAACCCACCACCTCTGGCATATGGGACCGGTGCCCTACCCTTTTGAGACACAGGCGCCGCCGTGGTTTTTATTTTTATATAGTACAGAGGCTAAATGTATTTGGGCCTGTTAATAAATAATTGAATCATAAGGAAGTCTAAACCTATAAAAATTGAGATGTATATTCATAAGCTTTGCTAGCCCGTAGTGGCTAAAGTAAAGTAGCCATGGTGTAGTGCGAAAATGCTAGTGTAGTGCCATGCGAAATGCTAGCGTATGGGCTTGGCGCCTGTGGCTCAAGCGGCTAAGGCGCCAGCCATATACACCTAAGGTGGCGTGTTCGAATCCCTAGCCTGGGCCCGCCAAACAACAATGATGGCTGCAACCAAAAAAATGGCCAGGCGTTGTGGTGGGTGCCTGTGGTCCCAGCTACTTGGGAGGCTGAGGCAGGAGATTCGCTTGAGCCCAGGAGTTGGAGGTTGCTGTGAGCAGTGAAGCCACGGCACTCTACCCAGGGGGACAGCTTGAGGCTCTGTCTCAAAAAAAAAAGAAATGCTAGCGTATGACAGTTCACAATGATCTACTTTCTAGTTTCCTCTGCAAAGCAAAAGTTACTAGTGCTCAAAAATTATAATCAATATATAAATGAAACTGCTAGAAGCAACAGTGACAAAGGGAAACAACTTTGTATATAATGCATGTCAAATATTTTTTTCTAAATTTTATTATTAAATCTTTAAACATAAAGAAGATAGACTTGTTAGGTGAATATCCACATACTCTACACCCAGACTCACATGCCGTTAGTCTTGCTTTATCCTGTCTTTTTTCATCTATCCATCTTTCTATGAATTCATCTTATTGTTTGGTACAATTCAAAGTCTCAAACTTCAGTGTAATTCACTCCTAAATAATTTCAGCATACATGCTATTACCTAGAGTTAAATGTTTATTTACAGTTTATTTTATTTTATTTTGGGGGGGACAAAGTCTCACTTTGTGCCCTGGGTAAAGTGCCATGGTGTCACAGCTCACAGCAACCTCAAACTCTTGGACTCGAGTGATCCTCTTGCTTCAGCCTCCTAAATAGCTGGGACCACAGGTGCCTGCCACAACACCCAGCTAGTTTTCCTATTTTTAGTAGAGACGGGGGTCTCACTCTTGCTCAGGCTGGTCTTGAACTCCTGTACTGTTTTAAGTAAAATTTACACACAGTGAGATGTACAAATCTCAAGTTTATCATTCAAAGAGCATTTTTCTCACCATAGATTAGCTTAGCTAGTTCTATAAGCTTTATAAGGTAAACAGAGCCTAGCTGAGCTGGCCTGTACCAGTTCTTAGGGGCCAGCTCTTACATGTGTACCAGTATACCACTGATTGAAACCCAGGGTTTTGTTCTTCAAGGCTGATCCACTTCTGCTGCTAGGCAGAAATGCATTGTGCTAAAGGCTTACAGCACAGTCACACCGGGTCCTCATGAGAAGCCCAGGAGGAAGAAGCTCTGGCCCCATTTTACAGATAGTGAAAGAAAGGTGTGGAGAGGTCAGTGACCTCCTGCTAAAGAACTACCTTCCCAGACAAGATCTGAGCCATCCATAGCTCCAAGGCATGCCTCTGACCACTGCAGCACGCCTCCTACTGGGGCGTCACATTCCTACTTGGGAAGTATGGACAGAGCCAGCCTTTGACTTTCATGGCTGCCGGCAGCCCCACCTCCCTCTGGGGGGCCTCTCTGTCCTGACTTCTGCCTTACTCTCCTATATCAGTTCTCATTCCTTGGCTACCAGGGTCCTACCTGCTCCCACCCCAAGTCTCTCTGAGCCTTGTCCCCTGCACAGGCTGCCTTACCTCTGACTACACAACTTCAAGTTTACCCTGCCAGTGGTGGGCTCCTCCCCTTTCTGCAGCCAAATATGTGTTAAGAAGAAAGAGAGTAATTTTCTCCTGAAGCTTATTTTATTTCTCAGTATACCTCTTGTTACATGTCTAATAAGGTCCTCTGACAGCTGTTGAGTCTGACGGCATGTTCAACAGATGATGAAGTAGTTCTTTGGTAGCAAGAAAGGGAAGGCTAACACACCTGTGAAAACAATTTAGCATAAATTCAAACGCACACAACTCTTATTCCATCGCTAAAAGTGTTTCAAGATAGACTTTTTTTTTTTTTGAGACGGAGCCTCAAGCTGTGCCTGGGTAGAGTGCTGTGGCATCATAGTTCACAGCAACCTCCAACTCCTGGGCTCAAGTGAGTCTCCTGCCTCCACCTCCCAAGTAGCTGGGACCACAGGCGCCCATCACAATGCCTGGCTATTTTTTGGTTGCAGCCATGATTGTTGTTTGGCAGCCCGGGCTGGATTCGAACCCACCACCTTAGGTGTATGTGGCTGGCGCCTTAGCCCCTTGAGCCACAGGTGCCGAGCCTCAAGATAGACTTTGTGGATTTTCAACAACAGGGTGATCAGGCCAAGCGTTCACAGTTGCTCATTGCTTGCCGTCTGCTTGGTCTTGGCTAAAGTTGAGCTAGGGTTCCTTCTTTCCTGCCGGCCCCTGAACACTGCTCATCTCTAAGCTGAGCAAACACACATAAAAAGAGGAGCATGCCCCTGTTTTCAGCTTCTCCTGGCAATGGGCTGACCATAGCAGGACACTTTCCTGTCAGACCCAGTGGCCATTTCCCCTTGTTTGTACAGCTTCCTCTCCACAGATTCTGCTTATCTCTGCTCGCCTCCTTTTGCCCTAGACAAGAAAAGCCTTTTTCGGCTTGGTTTTGAGACCCTTGCAGACCTTATGGTCATAGTGTTTTTCCTATTGCTATCGTTGCCCTCTCCCGATTGCCCCAGTCCCTTTCCCTCTTTTAACAATAACCCTTTTGAATAAAAGTTTCTCCTTACCAAGTCCTAATTTCTTTTGAGACAGATTCTTACTTTGTCACATTGGGCACAGTGCCATGGCATCACAGCTCACAGCAACCTTAAACTCTTGGGCTTGAGCAATCTTCTTGCCTCAGCCTCTCGAGGAACTGGAATTACAGGTGCTGCCACAATGCCGGCTAGTTTTTCTATTTTTAGTAGAGACAGGGTCTCGTTCTTGCTCAGGTCTCAAACTCGTCAGCTCAAGCAATCCACCGGCATCAGCCTCCCAGAGTGCTGGGATTACAGGCGTGAGCCACTGCACCTGGCCCTCCTAATTTCTTTTTCTTGGACAACTCACGTGCCGCAAGATAGGGGGGCTATATGGTTATCAAACACCACGGCCCCTAAAGTACAGTAAGATTTGGCCGAGAGTTCCAGTTCTGGGGCCATTTGTTGAATTTGTGCAGCTAACTCCTTGACTGCTTGCATTTCTTTTAACATTGCTGTGTGGTATTCTACACCTAGACTGTTTCAACTGCCCTCCGAATTAGTGATTCTAAGGTGGGTTAGTACCAGGGCAACAAGCTTGGAAAGCTTTTTTGTGGCATCAGAGAGTGGCAGCCAGCATGGCTTATAGAGGCAAGTCCTTAGGGGATTCTGCTAGTGAGTGAAAATCTACTGGAGTTTTAGGCTAAACGCTAATGCTTGAAATATTGTCCAGTGAGTGACAAGGGGGAAGCTTGCAATAAGCCCTTTGGTTCCCTTACAGGCCCGTCAGGCTTCCTCTGCTGCCTGGAGTCTCTGTGCTCCTAAGAAGGCACGTGTGGCTTTGTGCTTGTGGTTCCAGGTGTGGCTTCGTGCATGTGGTTCTGGGCCATGGTAATAGGAACTCACAACGTTATAGCCAAACAAGTGTGTGTCAGCAACTGGGTCAAGTCAATTGGTTCTGAGCTCAGCCCACCACTATCTACATCTTTGCATGAGATTAGCCTCTGTATATTGTTGTCGGATGTCTATACCCAGGGCAGTAGATTCATCTTGATGAATGAGGTTTGTCACAGATTTTGGCCAAGGGAGAGGTATTAAAACACTACGCATATGGAAATCAGGTTGGCAGAAGTATGTGTGTGGTTAAATTTGCTATTGGTGGATGGCTGTGGCTAAGGCTGTATTCAGCCTTTTATGGTGGGCAATTGTATGTTCCTGCTTGTTCTCACTGGTAAGCATTGGTGCTTCAGTGTCCGGTCAATTACCAGCATTAAATAACATCAGTCTGGGGCTCCGCACCTGTGGCTTAAGCGGCTATGGCGCCAGCCACATATACCTGAGCTGGTGGGTTTGAATCCAGCCTGGCCCGCCAAACAACAATGACGGCTGCAACCAAAAAATAGCTGGGCGTTGTGGTGGGCACCTGCAATCCCAGCTACTTGGGAGGCAAAGGCAGGAGAATTGCTTGAGCCCAGGAGTTGGAGGTTGCTGTGAGCTGTGATGCCATGGCACTCTACCCAGGGCAAGAGCTTGAGGCTCTGTCTCAAATAAATAAATAAATAAATAACATCAGTCTGTTTCTGTGGGTATGGGATAAGCTTTGCAGGTGTTCTTAGCATTTTTTAAGTTGTTTATTTAGCCCTATAGCAAAGTAGATTTTGAATTATGAGGCATTCACACATGGGATCCTCACAGCAGGATCCAAGTTATTTAAAAAGTAGACATCAGTTATATTATATATTTGAGCCATTTCTGAAATTGCTTATCACAACGTTGCTGTGTTTTGGTGGGGAAACTTGCTCCATCCCTTCCCTTACAGGAGGAAACTGTTCAATGGCAGCCAATTGTCTCTCTCTCTCTCTCTCTCCCTCTCTTTCTTTCGAGGAGACTCTGTCGTCCTGGGTAGAGGGCAATTGCATGACCGTAGCTCACCACAACCTCAAACTCTTTGGCTCAAGTGATCCTTCTGCTTCAGCCTCCCTAGTATCTGGGACTACAGGCACCCACCACAATGCCCGGCTAATTTTTTTCTATTTTTAGTAGAGACGTTTCACTCTTGCTCAGGCTGACATTGTGTAGGGTGGCCTCTTCGGAGAAGGCAGTGTAAGCAGTTAAGTCGCTGATTTGGGTGGGGAAATCCCCATGCAGAGAGCAGTTAGATAAAATATGGTTTTAGGAAGAATTGTCTTTGTGTAACACCCCAAAGCTTTGATTGGTTACTGTGGGCAACCAGCTTTGAGATTGTTATAGAGCCCGCTGCCGCTGAGTGTGATGTAAAACTTGCTGTTAGGATTCAAGGACAGGTGGGGAAGAATTCCCAAGCTGGTGGCGATCCCTGGCATTTTAGACGTGCCTTGGTCTAGATTATGCAATGCAGCACACATGCTTTCCTTGAATACATTAAGGAGGCTGGAGAGGAGGTCCACGGAATGGGGCCCTTGGCCACAGGGTTAGTGCAGTTTCTTTCTCGATAAGTTTGTACTGGAGAGGGAGAGAGGTCATTATGACCAGTGGTAATAATCACCATAACCAGTAGTTATGAGGATGTATGTTCTTGGCAGGGTTTATATTTATTATCAACCCAGGGATTCATAAGAGCTATAATTTTATCTCTGTGATCCCGTGGGGTTTATCAGCATTAGCTCTGGATTACAGGGTTTTCACTTAGATTGTGTCAATCATGAGCACCCTGGTTGTAACATTGGGTACATGCTGTCTCTGAGTATGCTTTAAATGGCACTTCTCAGGTACAGCTCAGTGCTCTGATTGATGGCCCTGGTTAATAACAGCCAATTTTGTCAGGCTTGAAGTAAAAGTTGGCCCACAGGACTTGGAAGGCACCTGAGAGTGACAAGCTGTATCTTAGAGTCTGACTCAGCTGCAGTGGGTGCTGCTTGCAGTAACAGAGATGGGAGGAGGAGTGCCGGCTCAGCGCTGATGTCTAGTCCGGTTAGTGGGACTGACCAACCCAAAGAGCTGACAGTGTGATTCCTGTTGTCCCCAATCTAGCCATATTGTGTGTCTCCCTGTTGTGTGCCTGTGCCCTGGTGCTTCCAGACATACCTTGGTCAGCAGTAGGGTGTTGGTTACTTCATCAGTGGGTGTGCACTGTGCAGTGTGTGAGGGGAGGAGCTTCTCAGGTAAGAAAAGGGCACAGCGATAGAGTAGGGGTTAAAGTTAGAGGTCATCTGTGGCCAGGAATAGGGGATCTGATTGTCCCTTGGTATCACCCAAATGTTGTCACCTGGTCCAGGGGTGATTAGTTCCACCTCCTGGGTGTCAAGAGCAAGTCCAGGTTTGCTCCCCGTGCCTTTTGTGGAGCAGAGTGTGTGGTCCAGGTGAGGGCACCTCTCTCTGCAGACAGTGGAGGATGGTCTGCTTGGCTTCTGCTGGGTAATGTGTGGGTGTGGGCTGGGGAGGGTCCCAGGGTTGGTCCATGTCAGATCTGCACTAGGGGCGAGGCTCTGTATTCTCTATGAGGGACAAAGTACCAGGTGGATGTTCCTCTGCTGGGGTGGCAATGGCAGGGCTCCCATGTTGATGCAAACTGGTAATTGTGTTGTGTCTGGTGTGGTGGGCACACCAGCAGAGGTGGCAGCATCTCTATTGGTGGCCTCCTGGTTTGTCTTTCAGTCTGGTGCAATTATGCCATAGGTATGTGAAATAATGTCATCAGGGCCATGGGCAGTATTTTGGACCACTTGAAGGGCTTTTTTTTTTTGAGACAGTCTCATTTGTCACCCTCAGTAAAGTGCTGTGGCATCATAGCTCACAGCAGCCTCCAACTCTTGGGCTCAAGAGATTCTCTTGCCTCCGCCTTCCGAGTACCTGGCACCCACCACAACGCCTGGCTATTTTTAGAGACGGGGGGGGGGGTGTCTTGCTCTGGCTCAGGCTGGTCTTGAACCTGTGAGGTCAGGGCAATCCACTTGCCCCAGCCTCCCAGAGTGGCAGGATTACAGGTGTGAGCCACTGTTCCCGGCTGTCCTTTAGTTTCTCTCGGTAGCTCTTGTTTTAAAAGCCCGTTATGCCTTTCTATGGTTCTTGCTCTGGTAGGATGTTAGGGTAGGTGGAAAATCCAAGAAAAGTTATTTTATCAAGTTCATTGTTGTTTGTTTTGTGGTGAACTAGTAGCTTTCATCTGATTGTATACCTTGTAACATACCCAAATATTGTAAAAGCTGTGATGTTAACTACTCAGTAACATTGGTAGAGGCTGGCGCCTTGTAGGCATCCACCATTGTTAATGTGTATTTAACGGTTCCTGCTGCTGCAGTGAACTCCATTTGCCGATTCTGACATAGCTCTTCTCCTCTGTAAATTTTTCATCTGGTCTGGTCACCCAGTCTCTAGATTTCTGGCACCTGGTGTAGTCCCTGATGACTTTGTTCAAATGTCTCTCTGTTTGGTCAACTCTTCTATTAACAATCAGTTTTTATAACCGCTTGATGCCCAAATGCCCTGACTTCTAATGTGTCCACTGATAGAAGGGGTAATGTGGCTTGTCCCAAATCTCTGGGGACTCCCCCTCCTTCAAAGTTTTACCTGCTTTGGAGGTTTGGTTAGTCCACCTGTAGCAGTGTATTGTTCCTCCTCTGTGACTTATTTGATAAGAGCCAGGGTGTGGTGCACCCAGACGGGCAGAGCAAGGGCCAGTATGGTGATTTTTCCCATCCTCTTTACCCCAAATGTCTTGGCCTTGTATTTTCAGCTCTGGTTTTTGCCAAAGTCCTGCCTACACAGTTAGCTAATTAGCCTTGAGCAGGAGTCAGTAAAATACCTTGGGAAAATGTCTGTCAAGGGGCAAACTCCATTGCTAGGAGAACTGCACACAGCCCAGCCTGCTGGGTGCTTTGGTCTGTCCCCCCTGTGTTGTTGGAGTGTTTGAATAGGGGTGATAGACTGTGGCTGTCCATTTTCCAACTTTCTAATTCCCTGTGTCCACTCTAGCTGTAAAGGAAGAGCACTGCTTTTCTTGTTTTGTGAGTGTTGACCGTCCTCCCCTTGGGCCCTATGAAGCAAGAGGTGGAGGCATTTCTGGGATCTGGCAAGTTAGTCTCACTGGAAAGATATTTGGCTGTTTCCTCATAGAGTTGTGACACTCCAGTAGGGCCAAGTTTGGCTGGAACCTGTGGATACCATTTCTATTTAATAAGGGGGTCTCTGCTGCTGATCTGATTTTACTGGGGGCTTTCTCCACTATGCAGGGCATAATAGGAATCTTGGTGTGTGGAGTAATTAGTTCTGCCCCAGTAAGAGCTTCAGTTTGGGGAAGTGCCCAGTTCGCTGCCAGGGGTTGCCTCTCTAAGTAGGATAGTTTGCGAGCTGAGTCTACAAGCTGCTCCCACAGCACGAGTCCATGGGCGGTTATCTGCCTTTCCTTTTGCTCCAGGAGGCAAATGCGGGGGTTTTAGAAGCCTGTAAGTCCCAGCCTCAGGGCACAGGGGAGAGCAGAAGTAATAGCCTCCTTTAGTGTACCTGGTGCTTGTTGCGGCTCAGATCTCCATGAAAAGGTGAAATTCCTACAAATGACTGGATAGATAGGGTCCAGCCAATATCGGATGTGAGGAATGTGGTGGTACCAGAACCCAAACATCCCTACTGGGTATTGGATCTCATTTGGAGACAAAGGAAGTTGCAGTTCTGAGAGCTTGCCTTTCACCACATACAGAGCTGGGAATAGTTTGCCCTTCTGAGTTTCAAATGCAGCCCCCGAAATTCAATAGCCCAGGAGGGACCTTGTTCCTTATGGGGGCAGTTTCCCATCCCCTTGCAGTGAGGTGTTCACTCACAGGTGTGATGGACTGAGTGAGACAGCGTTTTGGTCAAGTCCAGTGAGGAGGGTGTCATTGATGTGATGCCACAGCTGAGCTCTGGCAGGGGTGTGGGGCAGGTGTCCAGGGCCTCTGGGCAAAGCCTATGCGCAATCACGGGGCTCCGGCAGGACCTGGGAGGCAACTAGGAAAAGATGTGCTGATGGTCCTCAAAGGGGAAGATGACTGTGGTGACTCTCTTGTGAAATTTTCACTGAAGAGAACATGTCAGCTGAAGCCATACTCCAAACCAGCGGTTCTCAACCTGTGGGTCGCGACCCACAGGAACTGTATTAAAGGGCTGGGGCATTAGGAAGGTTAAGAACCACTGCTCCGAACCAGTTAGCCAGGTTATTTTGAATGTTGTTCATTAAGGCAGTGGTATTGGTAGAGGTGCTTTAATAACAGCCTTATTTAACTCCCTATAATCTGGACTCAGCCTCATTCCAGTTAGTAGTGACTTTAAGCACAGGTCATACCGAGGAAGTGAAAGGTGAGATGGGAGGTGATAGAACCCTTCTGTAACTAAAGCAAGCATGACAGGCCTCGCCTTAGCTGGCTCTGTGGCACATTAAGCCCCACACCAGTATGGGAAGGTTAACTGGTTCCCATTGGGCAGCAGCCACCAATATCACAAAAGCCTTAGGCTTGTTCCCTAAGGTGACCTGCTGACAGAGAGGGTTCACTCTGATGCTGGGAAAGGGGTAATCTGGACAGAAACATCTTTTAGCTAAACTGGCCCATTCCTAATAGTGAAGTGAGTAATTATTTCTTTAATTGATCTTCCTCCCAAGCTCATCACCTCCCGGGGAGGTCCCTTTAATACACAAATGTTTCCTGGGATAAGAGAGATGTGAGCACCCACGTCTGACAGAGCCAGCCTGTGTAGTTTTCTTTGGGGCCCAAGCCACAGTTAATGTGGCTGAGCACGTTTATCTGCCCAAAGGGGCCTGCTTCCATGACCTCTGGATCCCTTGTGGGGCCTGGTCCCCGTCACTGGTAGAAATCAGAGAAGGTGTTGAAATGAGGCTGCCTCTGAAGAGGAAGGCTGCCAGGGCCGTAATCCAACCCTAGTGTGAGTTGTATTCTTCTACCCATTTGTCAGAGAACGTCAGATTTTGGGTCCTCTTGTCTCTTAGGGTCCAGTACAAGCTTTTTGGTTCATCTCAGGTTCACGCTGCAAGCAGAGGCCTGGTCGTTTGTGGGTTTGGACTAGGAGAGGGTGGCCTTGCTATTGCTAGTCATTATGATTCAGGCCGGGCGGGGTGTTGTTTATAGAATTACTGGCAGCACTTGGCTGTTTGTCTTTCATGAGTTTCTATTAAATCCAGGGCAGCTATGGCCTCTTGAATTTTTTTAGCATCAGCCATCATTGACAGTAAACAGGACTTATCCTTGTCAGGAGCCCCCTGAGAAACCAACTGTGTGGACTCAGGACTCAGTTCAGATTTGCCAAGTCATCATGTCGTGCGCCATCTGTCACCCGATAATCCCCAAACATCCCTAGCTTATGGAGGAAATCTTTGGCCTCAGCTAGCGTTTTCCGTTGACAGTCTGCCCGGGAGGTCGTGAGGCCCTGTGTAGGCTGGGCAGCACTCCAAGCCAGAAACATCCACACCAATGAGCTATAGTTGGACCACAGTCCACAGCCTGGGGTGGGGGTGGGGCCACTCCCACCGTCAGCATAAATTGTGCAGAATCCTTTAGAAGGGATGGGGCTTTTCCATCGCTCCATCCCCCATGTGGTGAAGCTGGCTGTACTCTGTCAGATCGGTTCTCTGTAGCCAGGCAGCCCCATCTCATTTGGTTCCGGGGCTAGGTCCTTAAGGAGAAATGGGCCCTCAGGGTGAGAGGATGCATCTCCTGCTCCAAATGCAAAATGACCTCTTCTTCTTGACAACCCCCCCTTGTCTATTCTGTCTTTTTGACTTTGGAGGTGGTTACCAGCAAAGGAGAGGGTGAGCTGTCCTCACCTTTCTCCCAGGGGCATTGCGTCACCTGTTCCTCTGGAAGGTGCCAGTCCTCCTCTCCAGGGTCCTTGGGGCCATCTCGTCTCCCACCTCCTCTCTGTGGCCTGCTAACTGCTTGTAAAGGCATCTTCACTACCTGTGCACAGGGAACCAGCCATAGCTTGTTGACCTGCCATAGTGGTCCCCAAGGATAAAGATGTCCTTTCGTCTCAGAGTACCTCAAAGCACTGGCATGGCCACAGGGAGCTCCTCCTACTACAGCCAGTCATGGGGTCAGGGAGCCCACCCTCAGACCAGAGGTGTGTACTGCTCCCCTTTTTGTTTTCAGGCTCACAGGCCTTATAGTGTCCAACACCTGCCTAGTGGGGACCCAGGTGGACAGGCTGACCTCTTTCCTCCAGGCAGCTCAGCACCTCTCACCCCAAATCTCAGTTCTCATGAGGTGGATTTACTCAAATACTGGTGTTAGTACTTGGTCAGGCTAGTGAGGCACAGGGGAAGACCACAAAAAAATAGAGTGTAACACAGCACAGAGCAACGTCATGCCAAACTGATGCAGTGACTTTCCAAGTTTGGACTTTTGCCACTTGAGGCCATCCAGGGTTGTTTTGCCAATTGATTGTCCTACTGATTGGATAGTCCCCTGTCTATGTCATGACCACTTCCAGAAATCCTTCCCTTTTCCTAGATGCCACTTGTAGGAGGTTTGAGCAGTTGGGGAGTGGGCAAAAGGGTGGGGAGGAGCCATGAAGGAAAAGTATATGACCACAAGGTGGCAGTAGTACAGTCAGTTTTATTGGGTGATGCTTTGACAGGTTTGCGTGCAGGGAAAGTCCCTCATAGCTGAAGTCTGTCCAGAGGTTATGGCCAGGGGCCAGCTATTCAGAGGGAAGAAGTGCAAGGGATCTGCTGGGTCACTGAGAATGGGGCTTATTTGTCTAAGTGCTGTCAGCAGCAGTAAGTGTGGAGTCTCTGAGTCAGCTTGGGACATTTTATAGCCTGGGGCTTACCTTATCTACTGTCAAGAGATGTAGGGTCAGATTTTATGGGGATGAAAAGCAGGCAGGATCTAAATGGCTAAGAATCTGCCAGTATAAAATAACTGGATGTGAACAATTTGCTTGGTGCCAGCAGGATTTTGAACTAAGGGTCTCAGCCTGCAGTAAAGAAATAAACAACTTGGGGGCCAATACACAGAAGCCATATTTGGCTCATTTATATAACAGATGAAAGCACAATCCACCCTATCTGATCTTTAGGAATTCAGGCATAGAAGTTTAAATGTATGGAGTTATAGTCTCTCATTTAGGAATCATCTTTGTTCTGGCATGTGCAGTTGTAGCCCCAATCCCAGGACCATTGCACAGGTAGTGCTATGGTCTGAAGTATCCCCCCCAAAACATGTGTTGGAAACTTAATCCCCAATGTGACAGAAACATCATAAAAGGGCTTGGGGTTGAGAGTTCAATTGCTTGCTCTCTGTCCCATGCACTCGCTTACCCTTCCACCTTCTGCCATGGGATGTTGCACCAAGAAGGTCCTCACCAGATGCAGAATTCTCAGCCTGGGATTTTCCTGCTTCCAGAATTGCAAGAAATAAATCTCTTGTTTTTTTTTTTTTTTTTACAAATTACCCAGTCTCAGGTATTCTGTTATAGCAACACAAAATGGACTATGACAGGTAGGAAAAAGGCAAAGTTGTAGTGATGTGGGGACGAATTGTATAGTTGTATCAGCAACTTCCTTAGACCTCCCCCTTCCCAAAATCCTCAGAAAAATGGAGAAAAATATCTAGTGGGGACTCTCCCTTGACCCCCATTATGTTAAGTATGAGCACACATTCATGAAAGGGTACAAGCCGACTCTTCATTCCTTTATCATTTTAGACAATTTCCCATTCCAATTCTCTATCAACCAGTACTTTGAAGGTGATATGCAACATGATATATCCATTTGATGTGGTATTTCTTTACCCGTTGTTGGACACTATAGACTATGATGTGTATTTTTTGGTCTGAAGAAATGTAACTCGGGGGTCCAAGTTGCTGCAATATTTTCTGTTCCAGTCAAAAATAATATTCATTCATAATAATATGTTCAGGTAGGAGAGAGGTAACCATTTCACATAAAGTTCATTCACACATTTAAAGTTTCACCCACAGTTTCATCTTAAACTCACCAATCATTACATCCTCAGGTCCTCCTAGTGTAGTTACAGCCCTTATTAGTACTTTGTCAAGAGATTTTTGCGATAACTGCATTGGGCTTCCGTGTCAAGAAGTCCTAAAAGTTTCAGGACAGTTCTTGTGGCTCAAAGGAGTAGGGCGCTGGCCCCATATGCCGGAAGTGGTGGGTTCAAACCCAGCCCTGACCAAAAAAAAAAAAAAAAAAAAAAAAAAGAAAGAAAAGAAGTCTTAAAGTTTTTTTCTCCACTCAGGTCACTTTTCCCACACATGTGCACATGGCAAGGGTCAAGCCAGGAGCCTCTGGCCCCTTCATCTATTCTTTTCTTGATTATTTACCAAAATATCATCTCCAGCAATCTGAGGTCAATTTTCTCATTGGTATCTTTGCCTTCCGGCTTTAAAATTTTTCCCAAACTAGGAAGAATATGGCAGATTTGTTTAGGGCCCTTCAATGTTGGGGAAGCAGCAGGTGGTTTCTCACTGGTTCACTAAGTCTCTACTAATGCTGCATTAACACCTTGGTTTTGGCCCCATCCATTTCTGCCTTATTAACCCCATTTCTTTGATAGCTGTTTAAAGATTTCCACTCTGCTTGAGCAGGGCAGCTGCTGTTTCATCACATGGATGACTCGGTGGCCATCCAGGCATCAAAGGTTCATCAGTTTCTACCCTGTCATCCTCCCATTTGTCAAACAACATCTGTGCCATATGTCAGGGAGTCCAGGTCATTGTAGTAAATACCACTTTTGATGACAGCTGTGGGGTCTCCATGACCCCTCTTAGATTTGATGATTCACTAGAAGGACTCACAGAACTCAGAAAAACAGCCTTACTCATGGTCATGATATATTACAGTAAAAGGAAACAGATTAAAATCAGTAAAGGAAAAGGTACATAAAACAGAGTTTAGGTTAGGAGAAACCAGTGCTATCTTCCAGTTAGCCCTTTTCAGTGGTTTAGCACAGACATGATATTAATTTTCCCAGAAATGATGTGTGACAACACATACAAAATATTGCCAATAATACCTGAGCCTTGGTGTCTGAGGTTTTTGTAGGGATAAGTCATCTAGGCATGAAATATCCTCGTGACTGACCTTGGTTACCTCATCTCTAGCTCTCTAGAGGTTAAGCCAATACTGTGTGGCCTAAAGCTACACACAAAAACAGGCATTTATCATAACTGTGATCAGTATCATAAACTGTCTGGTGTGTTCCAAGGTCTTGAGTATATGACACTCTTATCAGACCAGAAATTTCAAAGGTTCAAAGGTTATCTCCCAGGAGCTAGTTAAGGGCCAGTCCTGGAGACTTGGAATGAGTAGCATTTGGGAAGCCTAAGCCCACCGTGTTAATTCTTTACTGCACAGAAATAAACAAACATCTCACTAGGGACTGTGTATCATTTTCACTTCCTACTGAGAAAGGAGTCTTCAGAGGGACCAGGCTGGCAAGCATCTTTATTTTGGGAGGTGCTAAAATGTTTCCCCTTCACATTAACACCTTTTTTGAGTTCCTGTGACCCAGCAATACTATATCTATTTCTAGAACTTCAACCTAAACCTAGAATCATGGAAGTTCACAGAGCTTTAACTTTATGAACCTTCATCACAAGTTTCTTTTAATACCAGGGAATTGGGAATAAACCAAATTCCAACCATGAGGCATCAGGGAAAGAAATTATGATACTCCCAAGGCACGAAGGGCTAGGGGATCCTTAGAAGGAATGCTGCAGATGATCAAGATATTCATGAGACATAGCACCAAATGTCACATGTAGTCTTAGGACTGAGGTTTATATTAGCGGAGCATTGAGAGTGGAATAGTTTTTTTTTTTTTCTTTTTGAGAGAGAGTCTCAAGCTGTCACCCTGGGTAGAGTGCTGTGGCGTCAAACTCTTGGGC
>NW_003852548.1:2074413-2079027 GCF_000181295.1 Otolemur garnettii | reverse complement strand
TTGTTGTTTGGCAGGTCCGGGCTGGGGATTCGAACCCGCCACCCTAGGTGTACGTGGCTGGCGCCTTAGCCGGTTGAGCTATAGGCACCGAGCCAGTAATGTGTAATCTTAAAGTTCCTAAATATCCAAGATTTTTACTTTCTATCAATATAAACAAAAAAACTCAAGTGGTCAAAATCATAGTAGAAATTAAAATCCATAATATTATTTAACTAAAACTCTCTCTATACCTTTCAGACTGTAGTTTAAATGCATTAAATTACATTGTGCATATACAACTATGACAGTTTAGATTTGCCCTGGAATATAAAAATAAGTTTATATTTTATAGTTTTATTGGATGTTAGTTTTGCCTGGGGGGAAAAGAAGCATTTTGTGTTCTTTAAGAAATTGATACAAGGGCAGCACCTGTGGCTCAAAGGAGTAGGGCGCTGGCCCCATACGCCGGAGGTGGTGGGTTCAAACCCAGCCCTAGCCAAAAACTGCAAAAAAGCAAAAAAAAGAGAGAGAGAGAGAGAGAAATTGATACATATAAGCTATAGCTACATGTTCATGTAACCCTTGAGGAAACCTAAAGGTGAAGTCAGTTGGTTTTTAAAAATTTTTTAGAGATGGAGTCTTGCTATGTTGTCCAGGCTAGTCTCAAACTCCTGTCCTCAAGTGTTCCTCAGGCCACAGCCTCCTGAATAGCTGGGACTACAGACATGAGTCATTGTGCCTGAATTGTTTTTTGTCTAAAGATGCAATACATACATTCACATAATCCCTGTTCACATAGTGAAGGTATAGGATAGCATAGGGAGAGGCAGTCTCTTTTAAGTAGGACATTCTGTTCTTTTCATTTTAAAAACTAATTTTTTTTTGAGACAGAGCCTCAAGCTGTTGCCCTGGGTAGAGTACCGTGGCATCATAGCTCACAGCAACCTCAAACTCTTGCCTCAGTCTCCCAAGTAGCTGGGACTATAGGTGCCTGGTACAATGCTTGGCAATTTTGTTGTTGTAATTGTCATTGTTTGGCAGGCTGGGGCTGGATTCAAACCCACCAGCTCCAGTGTGTGTGGCTAGCGCCCTAGCCGCTGAGCTACAGGCACTGAGCCTAAAAACTAATTTTTTTAAAAGATGGGGTCCTACTGTGTTGCCCAGGCTGGCCTCAAATCCTGGGCTCAAGTGATCCTCCTGTCCCAGCCTCCGAGCAGCTGGGGTCACAGGCATGCACTGCAGGGTCCAGCAGTGTGGGATATTCCAAATGGAGTAAACTGACACTGACAATTATTCAAAGAAAAATCAGCCAAAGTCAAGAAAAAAGCAGAGGCACAAGAATATCTCCTCTTAAAAAGAAGTGTTATCCAACACAAAAATGAGACCTATAGTTTTAAAAAAACCTCACTATTTTACTGTCTTAATATACAAACAAACAAAAAAAAATCAGAGAGACTCTGGATCACTTAGAATTGAGTTAGAATTGAGGCAGCTCTATACAAAAATTGAAATAGTACAATGTCTTCAAAGTAAATGACTAAAATGATATTTCACTTGTCTGTAATAATATATTCATGCACAGAATATAAAAAATATAAGGTCTGAATTTTCCCTTTAGGTTTATCATAAACTATCAAACTGCTGTTTAATGTACTTACTTTTTTTTTTTTTTTTAAGACAGAGGATCACTCTGTTACTCCAGGAAGAGTATAATGGCATCATCATAGCTCACTACAACCTCAAACTCCTAGGCTCAAGTGATCCTCCTGCAGCAGCCTCCCTAGTACCTGTGCCAAATTTGAGCCACCATCCCGGGCAAATTTTTCTATTTTTAGCAGAGATGAGCTCTTCCTTTTGCTCAGGCCGGTTTTGAATTTCTGAGCTTAAATGAACCTCCTGTTTCAGCCTCCCAGAGTGCCAGGATTACATGCACGAGCCACTGTGCTGAGCAAGTTTAATGTATTTACTTTTATAACCTTTCTGTGCTTCGTAAAATATGCTATGCAAGTATACACATGCTGGTGTTTTACTATGAAAATTGTGGTTCTAATCTCAAACTAGTAATTTGCCTTTTTATCCATATTTATTATATACATTTCCATCATAAGATACTCAATACCTTTTTAATGGTACATTTTAATCAACATAGTACGTAGAAAAAAATCTTGATTTTTAAATGAATCTTTGTAGTGCTATGACGTGATGGGTTTAATTAATTAATTAATTAATTCTGAGGCAGAATCTCACTATGTTGCCGTTGGTAGAGTACCGTGGTGTCACAGCTCACAACAACCTCAAACTCTTGGGCTTAAGCGATTCTCTTTCCTCAGCCTCTCAAGTAGTTGGGACTACAGGTGCCCGCCACAATGCCCAGCTGTTTTTTTGTTGCAGTTGTCATTGTTGTTTAACTGGCCCAGGCTGGGTTTGAACTCACCAGCCTGGGTGTATGTGGCTGACACTAACCACTGTGCTACAGGCGCCAGCTGATGGGTTTAATTTAATAGGTAAAGCACAATATGGTAACTACATTGTACTGTTTAAACTAATGATAGTGGAAGGAAAATGACTTTTTTTTTTTTGAGACAGAGCCTCAAGCTGTTGCCCTGGATAGAGTGCTGTCACATCACAGCTCACAGCAATCTCCAGCTCCTTGGCTTAAGCAATTTTCTTGCCTCGGCCTCCCAAGTAGCTGGGACTAGAGGCGCCTGCCACAATGCCTGGCCATTTTTTGGTTGTAGTTGTCATTGTTCTTTGGCAGGCCCAAGCAGGATTTGAACCCGCCAGCTCTGGTGTATGTGGCAGGCACCTTAGCCACTTGAGCTACAGGAGCCGAGCCAGGAAAATGATTTTTAAAATAGAACTAAGATGAGACCTGACAGTTACAAATAGTGAAATACTAGAAATCAGTGAATGAATAAATAAGATGACATTTCATCAGTGGTTATTCAATATTTTGCTTTTAGGAACCCAGAAGAAACTGTCTTCTTGGTCGGTGCCTGTGGCTCAGTGGGTAGGGCGCTGGCCCCATATACTGAGGGTAGCAGGTTCGAACCTGGCTCCAGCCCAATTACAACACCAAAAAATAACTCGACATTGTGGTGAGCACCTATAGTCCCTGCTACTCGTAACCATTGTGCTACAGGTGGCAAGCTATTTTCCTTTTTTCATATATTTTGTGGAGAGGAATTTCTGGGTTAGCAGATTTTATTTTTAATTATATTTCCTCAACAAATTTGGCAATGAGGGTGAGATGAGTCTGAGTCTGGCAGTTCATAAATTGAACCAACAAACTAAAGGTTTTGTGGCCACACAATAGTCAGAAAAGAGCCTCGAATTATAAAACATTTCCCTTTCAGCTCTTTGCTCTTTCAGAATATTACCTGGATAAACCACCTATGCCAAATTCAAGATCTTACTATGGAATACGTAAATTCCATCAGAATCTCCAATGACTTTGATGGTGGAAATATATGGGAAGCTAGGAATAGTGTCTGTAAGTCTTGCTCTTCAATAGCTGTGAAGTTAGGGGATTTTTTACAAGATTGCCCTCACTTCTGATGCCAACTGAAGAGTTTAGGGCTTCAATAATTCACTAGAAGAACTCACCATTATGGTTTATTATAGTGAAAGGATACAGATTAAAATCAGCAAAGGAAAGCAGCTCATAGGGCAAAGTCCAAGAAAGTATAAAACGTAGAGCAGACACCATGTGGTTCAAAGCCCCAAATCATAAATCCCATTGTTAGACTGTCTGGTGTGGTTTAAGGCTCTCAGGTAAACAAAGACATTCTTCCTAGAGATCTACTCCCAGGAGCCAAAGGCAAAGGCCAGACCTCTCTTTAAGTAAGGTTAATTCTTCACTAAACAATGGGGAAAATCCCTTTGTTGCATTTGGAATGGATAAACATCTGAGAATCCAGTATCACAGTGGCCCGAAGACAGTTTCTTGGACTTGGATAAATGAACATATTGGCTGGGGTTCTTACAAGGGCTTCGTCTCAGGCAAATTAATTATTGGTATTTATGGGATGAATGTCCTTCTAAGAGGAAAGTCGAAAAGATATTTGCATAGCTGGAGGAAAGACTGAGAAAAACTGAAAAGGAAATTCAAGAATTAAAAGGCATAGAATCCCTTCCCCCTGTCTTTGCTGCCTCATTCACTCCGCCCTCCCTGCATCTCTTCATCCCTCCCTGGAAGAAGGGAGGTGACATTCCTTTGGCTGATCTGCAAAGAGGGACAAGGGCACAACTTCGCTGGCTAGTAATGAATTATCTGTCCTGCTTGAGGACACATTTTCTGTGCCTGATTCCCTTGCCCTAAGTCCACTTCATGTCTTAGCCTGCTTTTCACCTCTAAGCATCCCTTATCATCCATATGCCTTGTAGCTAGGAAAGCAGATACTTCATATGATAAAGAGGCATGGTCATGGAATAATTGAGAACTTGATGCAAGATTATGATCCCAAGTGAAGGCAACCAGACAGAGACTACCTGTACTGGTCACATGAAAATAAGCAAACAAAAAAGGTGTTAGGCTGAGAGAAGATTCAAGTTACTAAAATCAGAAATGAGGGCTTGGCGCCTGTGGCTCAAGCGGCTAAGGCGCCAGCCACATACACCTACGGTGGCGGGTTC
>NW_003852548.1:2059334-2073943 GCF_000181295.1 Otolemur garnettii | reverse complement strand
AAAAAAAAAAAAAAAAAAGAAATGAGAATGGTGACTATCAGGCAAATAAAAAGGATTGTGAGAGAGTATTATGAATAACCATACATTAACAAGTTAGATAAACAAGATGAAATGGACAAATTCCAGGAGACAAACTACCAAAAGTGGCTTAAGAAGAATTAGGAAATCCAAATAGACCTATAACAACAAAAGAAGCTCAATTTAATAAAACCCTCCTAATAAAGAAAGTACTAGGACAGCTGACTCCATTGGTATATTCTATTAAACTTCTAAGGAAGAATTAACACCAATTATTCTCAAAGTCTTCAAAAAATAGAAGGGGAGGAATACATACTTCCTAATTAATTCTATAAAGCCAGCATTACCCTAATACCAAAAAGCCAAAGACATGAAAAAAAAAAAAAAAAAACCAACTACAGGCCAATATCTCGATGTATGTAGAAGCAAATATTCATAACAAAATACCAGCAGACCAAGCTCAGCAACATATTAAAAGAATTAACACCATGACCATGTGGGATTCATTATAGGAAGGGTGCTTCAACGTATGAAAGTCAATCTTTTAATATCCCACATTAACAGAATGAAGATCACATTGATGCAGAAAAAAAACATTTGACAAAATCCAACATCTTCATATGATAAAAATACTTAAGTTAGGAACAGCAAGGCATCTCCTCAACATGGAAAAGGTATTTATGAAAAACCCATCACCAGCATTATATTCAATCGTAAAAGATCGAAAGTATTACCCTAAGATCAGGAACAAGATAAGGATGCCCACTTTTGTCACTTTCATTAAGCTTTGTACTTGAAATTCTAGTCAGAGCAATTTTCAGGCAAGAAAAAAGTAGAATTGTGTTCGCAGCCGCCGCTGCACTGCTGTGACTGTCTAACGCCGGCGCCACCTCTAGCTCGCCGAGCTCCAGCCAAAGGAGAAGCGGGGTAGGTAAGGAGGTCTTTAAGCCAGAGCTGGTACAAAACAGACTGCCCGCAAATCCTCCGGTTGTAAAGCACCCAGGAAGCAACTGGTTACAAAAGCCGCTTGCAAAAGTGCGCCCTCTACTGGAGGGGTGAAGAAACCTCATCGTTACAGGCCTGGTACCGTACAGGCACTCCGCGTTCTGATTCGCAAATTTCCTTTCCTGCGTCTGGTGCAAGAAATTGCTCAGGACTTTAAGACAGATCTGCGCTTCCAGAGAACAGAGCAGCTATTGGTGCAAGTGTGGCCTATCTGGTTGGCTTTTTTTTTTTTTTTTAAGAGACAGAGTCTCACTTTGTCATCCTTGGTAGAGTGCTATGGCGTCACAGCTCACAGCAACCTCCAGCTCTTGGGCTTAGGCGAGTCTCTTGCCTCAGCCTCCCAAGTAGCTGGGACTACAGGCGCTCGCCACAATGCTTGGCTATTTTTTGTTGCAGTTTGGCCCAGGCCGGGTTTGAACCCGCCACCCTTGGTATATGGGGCCAGCATCCTACTTACTGAGCCACAGGTGCCACCCTGGTTGGCCTTTTTGAAGACACCAACCTGTGTGCTATCCAAGCCAAACGTGTAACAATTATGCCAAAAGACGTCCAGCTAGCATGCCACATACGTGGAGGCACTATGATGGGAAAATATTTCATTATAAAAAAAAATTCTCTTCTTCCTATTATTGGTAGTTCTGAACGTTAGATTTTTTTCCCCCATGGGTTCAAAAGATACTTAAGTATATGATTGCAACAGGAAAAAATAGGGGACAGAAATTAGGAATTGGCAGTTTTTCCATTTTCATTTGTGTGTGAACTTTTTTTTTTTTTTTTTTTGAGACAGAGCCTCAAGCTGTCCCCCTGGGTAGAGTGCCATGGCATTACAGCTCACAGCAACCTCCAACTCCTGGGCTCAAGTGAGTCTCCTGCCTCCGCCTGCCAAGTAGCTGGGACCACAGGCGTCTGCCACAACACCTGGCTATTTTTTTTTATTGGTTGCAGCCATCATTGTTGTTTGGTGGGCCGGGCTGGATTCGAACCCGCCACCTTAGGTGTATGTGGCTGGTGCCTTAGCCACTTGAGCCACAGGCGCCAAGCCTTGTGTGTGAATTTTTAATATAAATGCGGGGATGTGCAGCATTAATGTGAGTCAAAATGTTTCAATGAACAAGTTTCAGCAGTTCAACTTTATAACAATTATAAATAAACCTTTAAAAATTTTCTGGACCAGAAAAAAAGAAAAGAAAAAGAAGTAAAAGGTGCTCAAATTGGAAAGAAAGAAAACTATTTCTATTCCCAGTTAATATGATTTTATACATAAATCATAAAGAATTCACAAAAACCATTAGAGTGCCTAAATGAATTTTGCAAACTGGCAGAATACAAGATCAATACACTAAAGTCAATTGTATTTCTGTGCACTATCAATGAACAATCCAAAAATAAAATCAAGAAAACAGTTCCATTTACAATAGAATAAAAATAATAAAATATCAAGCAGGTACAAGACTTGTACACGGAAAAGCACAAAACATTGCTGAAAGAAATTAAAGTGGACCTAAACAAAAAGAAAGATACGTAACATTTATGGATTGGAAGACTTAGCATTGTTAAGATTTCAATACTCCCAAAGCAATCTACAGATTCACTGTAATCTCTATCAAAATCCCAAAGGCCTTTTTTTTTTTTTTTTTTTTTTTTTTTTTGCAGAAAAGGAAAAGCTGATCCTGAAACTTGCATGGAATTACAAGGGGCCAGGAATAGCCAAAGCAATCCTGAGAAAGTTGGAGGGCTCACACTTCCTGATTTCAAAACTTACTGTAAAGGTACAATAATCAAAACAATGTGCTGGCTCGGCACCTGTAGCTCAGCACCTAGGGCGCCAGCCACAGACAGCAGAGCTGTCAGGTGCAAATCTAACCCGGGCCTGCCAAACAACAGTGACAAGTACAACTAAAAAGTAGCCGGGCATTGTGGTGGGCGTCTGTAGTCCCAGCCACTTGGGAGGCTGAGGCAAGAGAATTGCTTAAGTCCAAGAGTTTGAGGTTGCTGTGAGCTGTGATGCAATGGAACTCTATTGAGGGTGACATAATGAGACTCTGTCTCAAAAAACAAAACAAAACAAAACAAAAAAACAGTGTGCTGCTGGCACAAGGATAAACATATGTATAGATCAATAGAATAGAATCAAAAGTCCAGAAATAAACCTATCGGCTCAAGTGAGGGTGTCAACACCATTCAATGGGGGAAAGCACTGTCACTTCAACAAACAGGTGCCAGGAAAACAGGATGTCCGCATGTAAAAAGAATGAAGTTGGACCCTGACCTCATACCATGTACAAAAATTAATTCAAAATGGATCAAAGACCTAAAGGTACAAATTCAAACTATAAAATTCTTAGAAGAAAACCTAGGAGTTATTCTTCATGACTTTGGATTTGGCAATGATTTCTTAGATGTGATACCAAAAGCTTAAGGAATAAAAGAAAAAAAAATAGATAAATCGGACGTCATCAAAATTGAAAATTTTTGTTCATCAGAGGACATTGTTAGGAGAATGAAAAGACAACTCAGAGAAGGGGAAGAATTATTATCTTATAAGGGTTTAGTAATTATATATCGGGTAAGAGTTTGGTATCCAAAATAAAGAAATCTTACAATTTAACAACCAAAGGACACAAGAAACCCATTTAACACTTGGCAAAGGACTTGAATAGATATATCTCCAAAGAAGATATACACATGGCCAATAATCACATGAAAATATTTGTTGATGGCTCGGTGCCTATAACTGAGTGGCTTAGGGTGCCAGCCACATACGTCAGAGCTGGCGGGTTTGAACCCAGCCCAGGGCCTGCCAAACAACAATGACAACTACAACCAAAAAATATCCAGGTGTCGTGGTGGGCGCCTGTAGTCCCAGCTACTTGGGAGGCTGAGGGAAGAGAATCGCTTAAGCCCAAGAGAGTTAGAGGTTGCTGTGAGCTGTGATTCTACAGCACTCTACCAAGGGTGACATACTAAGACTCTGTCTCAAAAATAAAATAAAATATTTGTTGTTAGTCATCAGGGAAATGTAAATCAAAACCACAATGAAATATCACTTCACATCTACTAGCATGGTTACAATAAAAACAGGAAAAAAAAAACCAAGTGTTGGAGTGAATGTGGAGAAATTGAAACTGTCATTCATGGCTGGTGGAAAGTGGAATGGTGTAGCCACTGTAAAAAACAGTTCCTCAAAAAGTAAAAAATAGATGTACCATGTGATCTGGCAATCCACTCCTAGGTATACTCAATAAAATTGAAAATAGGTGTTCAAACAAAAACTTGTACGTGAATGTTCAACAGCAGCACTATTCTCCATAGTTGAAAGGTGAAAACAACCCAAATGTCTATCAGCTAATGAGTGGATAAATCAAATGTGGTACAGTATATTTATACAATGGAGTACACATATTATGCAGACTTAAAAAGAAATGAAGTACTGTTATGTGCTACTACAGGGATGAGCCTTGAAGATACTGTGCTAGGTGAAAGATGCCAGATACAAAAGACCACATAATATATGATTCTATTTATATGAAATATCCATAATAGACAAATCCATGGTGACAGAAAGATTAAGTGGTAGTCAGGAGCTTCAGGCAGGGGACAATGGGAAATGATTGCATAATGAATGCAGGGTTTCCTTTTGGAGTGATTAAGATGATTCTAGAATTAGGGATAATGGTTGCACAACGCTGTGAATGTACTAAATAGCACTGAATTGGACATTTTTAAATGGTTAAAATAGTAAATTTCATGTTATGTGTATTTTACCACAATAAAAAAGGAATTAATATGGGGTACAGTATGTGTGAATGGTTCCTGTGAAGCAGAATGAATGGAATCAAATAACAGTGTGATTGAATGGGGGGGGGATTGGGGCACAGTGGGAGAATAGATTTGAATGATTGATTGAATGATTGAATAGATTTGAATGATTGATTGAATGATTGATAGAGTGGGAAGCCAAGAGAGGCAGAATGAGGTGACACTGTTACTTTATATCTGAGTAAGTCTTGTGTTTCTGAAAAGCAGTGACGGTTATGAATTCCCTGCCACCTCCACCCTTTTGTATTCCAACAAAGATTAAGTGGAAAACTCCCAGTCAGTCTTCTTGGGCTGCCATAACAAAATGCCACAGACTGGGTGGCTTAAACAACAGGAAATTTATTTCTCACAGTTCTGGAGGCTGGAAAGTCTAAGATGAAGGTGCTGGCTAATTTGGTTCCTGGTGAGGGATCTCTTTATGGCTTGCAGACAGCTGCCTTTTTGTGTCCTCACATGACTTCTTTTTTTTTTGCAAATGGGGAGTGAGCAAGCTCTTGACAGGGGTGGGGAACTTGTGGCCTTCCAGATCCCCAAGTGTGGCCCCTGGACTGAATCTAAACTTCACAGAACAGATACCTTATTAAAAGGATTTGATCTGTAAAATTTGGAATCCCTCAAAAGAGTCAAAAGGCTGAACCCAACAATCCAGGAGGCCACACGTGGCCCCAAGTCTGAAGGCTCCCCACCTCTGCACAAGTATCTTTTAAGGGCACTAATTCTACTGGGCCATTGCTCCACCTTCATATAACCCTAATTATCTCCTAAGAACCCCATCTTTAAAGATCATCATATTGGGGGTTAGGGCTTCAACACTTGGGGGCAGGGCACAATTCATTCCATAGCAATTCCTTTGTTTTGCGTATTCTGAGATGAGAGCTATTTCCATTCTTCCCCAGGACTCAAGGATGATTCCTTTGTTTATCTGCCTCTGTAACTCCCTAGTTCTCCTTTTTGTCTTTGGTACGTTTCTCTTTCTTTCTTTTTTCTTTTTTTTTTTTTATTGAATGGTAACTATGTACATTAATGCACTTCTGGGGTACAGTGTGGGGTTTTCACATGCAATCTGAAATACTTCCATCCAACTGGTCAACACAGCCTTCATGTCATTTTCTCAGTTATTGCTTTAAAACGTTCATGGTATGTTTCTCTTTAATGGAAGTTTTCCCTTATACTGTGACAGCCCGCAAAGACTCATTTCCTTAGTTCTTTGCCTTTTGTCTTTCATATGTTTAAGTGGTAGAGTGTGATGAACTGATAGAGTGTTTGAGTTGGGAACCTGTTTGTGACCTCCCCCCCACCCAACCTCCCGGCCTCAAGACTGGAACCCTGGCATTCCAGCTCTACCAAATGGCTCTGCTACGGTTCCCAGGAGGATGTAATGTGGGCCTGGCAGAGTCACCTTCAGTTTTGTCTAGATCCACCTAGTCTCCAACTAAAATCCCATCTGACAATATCCCCTATGGGCTTCCAACTCTTAACTCTCCCAGCACCTGTGTTTACTGGTGTCACTGTCATCAACTCTCTCTCAGAAGAGCGACTACCACTGGCCTTTCCCCCGTTTGCACCAGTGGTATGTCCCACAGCGGACTGTACCAATCGGGGCCATCACAACAGCTAGTTTTCTATCTCCCTATTGTTATTTCCCGAGAGGACTACCACCTCCACACTTTCGCCTTATCTCCCTCGTGGTACTGATCGGCAGAGGAATGTGTCATTTACAGCTTTGCTGCCCTGCTCCCGGGAATAGTTCCCAGGGAGGACTGTACTATTTCTGTTCTCCCCTCCATCTCTGCAATGGTATCTTCTCACGGAGGGCGGCTGTGGTCCTGAGCTCTGAATTTTTACCTATGTGTTCCCATTAAACCCCCCAAATACAAACATAACTTCATCCATCACGATCTTTACACAAAGGTCCCCACTCTTATCGCCAAGTTTTCAATTCCTCTGGATAGCCTATGTCTTCCAAACATTAAAAGGCACTTTTCTCTGATGTACGGAAAGATAATGGCTGTAAAGATGTCCGCTTCCTTCACAGTCTGGTTTATTGGCGCCGCCATTTTTCTGGTCAGCCGAGTATGTCCGACTATTGCCATCATGTAACTAAAAATTGTGTTTGATAGCGCTGTAGGGTGGTTATCGTTAGCAATAGTTTACTGTATATTTTCAGATAGCTACAGGAGAGGATTTTGGATGTTCTCAACACAAAAAAAATGGTAAATGAGGTAATCGATATGCTAATTACCCTGATTTGATCATTACACATAGTATACACGTATTGAAATAATCACTCCGCTACCCATACATATGTAAAATTATGTGTCAACTAAAAAAAATTAGAAAACACAAAACAATTTTGAGTGCTAGCACCAATGGCTCATAGGCAAGTGTAGTGACTGGCAGCAGTATCTAAGGGATAGATATAAAGGATAAAGAAAGTGGCTGTCAGAGGAAGTAGTGACTGATTTTGGAAACACCAAGGGGAGCTGGCCAGAATAACAATTCAGATGTTGACATCAGAGGAGAGGATGAAAAGAGGGCAGAGGGTCACTCAGAGCAGGAGTGAGAGCATTGGTAATTATAGTACTTAGTAAATTCGCATCTTTAGAGAGCCCACACTGGTCTCACGCCATTCGCAGACCACCAACGCTCTCTCGCTCCTACTCTGAGTATCAGTAGTTTGCTCTCTTTCCATTATTCTATCAGCTATTCCATTATCTAAATATATCACAACTGTTAATCCATTTCCCTGCTGATGGATATTTTCATTTGGGCTATTACAAATAATGCCTCTATGAATATTCTTGTGCATGTTTTGGTGAACATATATGTGCATTTCCACTGGATATATGCGTAAGAGTGAAGTTGATGACTTCTAGGTTAGGGGTGTTTTCAGCTTTAGTAGGTTCTATCAAGCTGTTTTCCAAAGTGGCTATAGCATTTTATCCCCAGCACCAAGAGTTTCTGTTGCTCTACATCTCCACCAACATCTGAGCTGTTGGTCCTAATTTTAGCCTTTTTCTTGGTACCTCATTGTGGTTAAGTTTGCATTTTTCTGATGACTAATGATGTTGAGAACTTTTTCACGTGTTTATTGGCCATTTGGATATCCTCTTTTGTAAAGTATCTGTTCAAATCTTCTTGCTAGTTTTTCTACCGGATTTTTTTTTATATTAATCTTATTGATTTGTAGTTCTTTTTTTTTTTTTTTTGAGACAGAGTCTCACTATGTCACCCTTGGTAGAGTGCTGTGGCATCACAGCTCACAGCAACTTCAAACTCTTGGGTTTAAGCAATTCCCTTGCCTCAGCCTCCCAAGTAGCTGAGACTACAGGTGCCTGCTACAATGTCCGAATATATTTTTGTTGTTGTTGCAGTTGTCATTGTTGTTTAGCAGGCCCAGGCCAGTTGGACCCCACCTGCCTCTGTGTATGTGCCTGGCGCCCTAACCACTGATCTATGGGTGCCAAGCCATGATTTGTAGTTCTTTATAGTTTCTACAGTATCAAAGTCCTTTGCTACATACATAGGTATTGAAAATATCTTGGAAAAGGCTTTTTTGAAATAATGAAGCAGTAGTTTTTCTCTGAAGAATATTCCCTTTATTTTAAAAATATTATCATTTTAATTTCTATCAAACCAATGGAACAGAAGTATGCAATTAGAGGGATCACTGTCATTCGAAGATGTAGCTGTGGATTTCATCTAGGAGGAGCAGAATCAACCCTACTCAGAGAACCCCATAGAGCAGCGGTTCTCAACCTGTGGGTCTCGACCCCCAGGAACTGTATTACAGGGTCACAGCATTAGGAAGGTTGAGAACCACTGCCATAGAGAGATGTGATGGTAGAGAACTATAGCCATCTGGTCTCTGTGGGTGAGGATGGCTTCCCTGAGTACCAAGTAAAATAATTTTCCATCTCTGAAACACTTCAATACTTTAACCTCAGATTCCAGGGATTAAATATCACTGATCCCTCTTAGACTCAACAAGGAATATGCATTTTCATTTCCTGTGTAGAATTTTCTCTCATTAAATTTACCTTCCCAATTTTTTGAGGTCCTGAAGCCCACACAGAGGTACCTAAGTCTGGTATTATTTCCCATTACAGGATATCCTGTGCCCAAATCAGATGTGATTGCCTCTTTGGAGAAGGGAGGACTTTGGATTATAGAGGGAGAATTCACAAGTTTGAGTTGTACAGATAAATAAGAAGTGAGCAGATGGGGATGATGAAAGGAAGACCCCAGTGGGTCAGTGAGAGCTGGACATCTTTGAAAGCTCTTAAAACTCTTTCCAAAATGATACGAACTCCTGTTGCTAACTCCAAATTATTAGTTTTGTGGTGATGTTGGAATGAATGGGGTAGGAACTTGCTTCACCCTAATCTGGCCTCGTCTTTCTGCTTATTCTACTGGTTATCTCAGTCGTCTTCAGCTTTCCTAAAAAGCTCTATGCATTCTATTTGAGTCCCTCTCCCTCGAGTCCTGGATCTGCCACCCTTCCAATATCCTTTTCTTACTTATGGTTCCCTAAACCTATTTTTACCTTATCTTCCTAATTTTAAGGTATTTTTCTTAAATAACCAGTCACTTATATTTATTGTTACTTTCCTGTTCCAGCTGCTATTAACAGCAATTTTGTTTTTTTTCCCCCCTCAAAATAATAGTATAGGATAGAAATTATTTGGGATTTCTTTCTGACTACTATCTAGACTTAAAAGAAAAGTCAATGCCCCCAGAGGTTTGCTTCTGACAAAAGTGTATTCAAAGGGTATAGTATGGTTTATTATTCTTTTTTAAAATTATTTTTTATTAAAACATAACTTTGTACATTGATGCATTTATGGGGTTCAGGGTATTGCTTCGATATACAATGTGAAACGTTTACATTGGATTAAGTAACACATCTGTCACAATTATACTCATTTCTTAATAGTTTTGAAAAGTACCATTGCATCATGCACATCAGGTGAGGTCCCCCCAGATATCCTTCCTCTTCCCATATCCCCCTTCCCCTCCTCTCTCTCTCTCCTTATCCCTTCTACTTTCTGGACTATAGTTATGTTTTGCCATTCGTATGAGTGTGTAGGTGGTTATATATTGATTTCATAGTAGTATTGAGTACATTGGATACTTTTTTTCACATTCTTGAGATACTAAGAAGAATATGTTCCAGCTCCATCCAGGTAAACATAAAAGATGTAAAATCTGCATCTTTTTATCGATGTATAGTATTCCATGGTGTACATATACCACAATTTGTTAATCCATTCATGGGTCGATGGGCACTTGGGCTGTTTCCATGTCTTGGCTATTATGAATTGGGCTGCAATGAACATTCTGGTGCAAATGTCTTTGTTGTAAAATAATTTTTGATCATCTGAGTATATATCTATTAGAGGAATTTCAGGATTGAACAGTAGGACTTTTAGTTCCTTGAGTGCTCTCCAAACTTCTTTCCAAAAAGGCCGTATTAGCTTGCTTTCCCACCAGCAGTGTAGAAATGTTCCCTTCTTTCAGAATCCACCCCAACATCCATAGTTTTGGGATTTTGTGATGTGGGCTAATCTTACTGGAGTTAGATGATATCTCAAAGTGATTTTGATTTGCATTTCTCTGATGATTAAGGATTATGTGCATTTTTTCATGTGTTTGTAGGCCATGCACCTGTCTTCATCACAAAAGTTTCTGTTCAAGTCTCTTGCCCACATAGAAATGGGGTTATTTATTCTTTTCTTATTGATTAGTTTGAGTTCTCTGTAGATTCTAGTTATCAGACTTTTGTCAGAAGCATAACCTGCAAAAATCTTCTCCCATTCTGAAGGTTGTCTGTTTGCTTTACTAACTGTGTTCTTGGCTATGCAAAAGCTTTTTAGTTTGATCATATCCCAGTAATGGATTTTTGGTGTTGCTTCAATTGCCTGGGGTGGTGGGGTGCACCTCATAAAATATTCTCCCAGGCCAATTTCTTCAAGTGTTTTCCCTGCACTCTCTTCTAGTATTTTTATAGTTTCATGTCTTACGTTTAACTCTTTTATCCAGTGAGAATCAATTTTTATTAATGGTTAAAGGTGGGGATCCAGTTTCAGTCTTCTACAGATTGCCAGCCAGTTCACCCAGCACCATTTGTTAAATAAGGAGTCTTTCTCCCACTGAATATTTTTGATAGGCTTGTTGGAGATCAAATGACGATAAGTAGCTGGGTTCATCTCTTGGTTCTCTATTCTGTTCCATAAATCTACCGCTCTGTTTTTGTGCCAGTACCATGCTGTTTTGATCACTGTAGATTTATCGTATAGCCTGAAGTCTGGTAATGTGATACCTCCTGATTTGTTCTTATTTCTGAGTAATGTATTTACTAGTCAAGTTTTTTTCTGATTCCATATAAAATGAAGTAGTATTTTTTCAAGTTCTTTAACGTATGACAATGGTGCTTTAATAGGGATTGCATTAAATCTGTAGATTGCTTTGGGTAGTATAGACATTTTAACAATGTCGATTCTTCCCAGCCATGATCATGGTATGTTTTTCCATTTGTTAACATCTTCAGATTTATTTTCTCAGAGTTTCATAGTTTTCTTTATAGAGATCTTTCACATCCTTTTGTTAGGTAAATTCCCAGATATTAGGTAAATTCCCAGGATGCTCTTTGGCACTATTGTAAAAGGAATAGAGTCCTTGATTGTTTTTTCAACTTGACTATTGTTGGCATATATAAAAGCTACTGACTTATAAGTATTTATTTTGTATCCTGAGATGCTTCTGTATTCCTTGATAACTTCTAAGAGTTTTGAAGTTGAGTCCCTGGGATTTACCAGGTATAGGATCATGTCATCAGTGAAGAGTGAGAGTTTGATCTCCTCTGACCCTATTTGGATACCCTTGATTGCCTTCTCTTGCCTGATTGCAATGGCTAAGACTCCTGTTACTATGTCAAATAGCAGTGGAGACAGTGGGCATCCTTGCCTCGTTTCTAATCTGAGTGGAAATGTTTTCAATTTTACACCACTCAATATGATATTGGCTGTGGGTTTGCTGTAGATGGCCTCTATCAGTTTAAGAAATGTCTCTTCTATGCCTATTTTCTTAAGAATTCTGATTATGAAATGATGCTGGATATTATCAAAGGCATCAATTGAGAGAATCATATAGTTTTTGTCTTTTATTTTATTGATGTGATGTATTATATTTATAGATTTACGTATGTTGAACCAACCCTGTAACCCTGGGATAAAACCAACTTGATCATGGTGTGTCATTTTTTTGATGTGTTGTTGAATTCTGTCTGCTAAGATCTTATTGAATATTTTTGCATTGATATTCATTAATGATATTGGTCTATAATTTTCTTTCTTTGTTAGATCCTTTTCTGGTTTGGGCATCAGGGTTATACCCATTCTTCACAGAATGTGTTGGGAAGTATTCCTTCTTTTTCTATGCTTTGAAAAATGTTGTATAATATAGGTACTAGCTCTTCTTGAAAGGTTTGATAGTGTTAGGATATGAAGCCATCTGGTCTTGGACTTTTCTTTTTAGGGAGATTTTGTATTGTTGATGCTATTTCAGTGGTTGATATAGGTCTATTCAAGATTTCTAATTCTTTCTTATTGAGTCTAAGAAGGTGGCATGCTTCCAGGTATTGGTCCATTTCCTTCAGATTTTCATGTTTCTGGGAATAGAGATTTTTGTGAGGATTTTTTGAATTTCTAAAGTGTCTGCTGTTATTTCTCCTTAATCATTTCTGATTATCATTCTTTTTCCTTTTTCTTTGTTTTTTAAGACAGAGTCTCACTCTGTCTCCCAGACTAGAGTGTCATGGCATCAGCCTAGCTCACAGCAACTGCAAACTCCTGGGCTCAAGCAATCCTCCTGCCTCAGCCTCTTGAGTAGCTGAGACTACAGACACCCCCCACAATGCCATCTAATTTTTCTATTTTTAGGAGAGATGGAGTCTCACTTTTGCTCAGGCTGGTCTCAAATCCTGAGCTCAAGCAAAAAAACACTTTTGGCCTTTGTGCTTGTATCATTTGTATATATTGAATGACCATTTTACATCAAAGTAGTTGTTCAAGACTAAAATCTTTTAAAGCCTTGAATGTAGGAGAGCTGTCAGTTAGAAGCCAAACTTCACCATAAATACAGGCACAGATAATAAGAGAAACCCAATTTAAGTAATTTCAATTATTACATTCCCTTGTAAACGATACAAGAGAAATACATTTCCAGATTTAATACCAAACTCTCACAGAAAGAAATTCACAAAGTCTATTATTACTGAGAATAGCTATTTTGTCATTTCTTATAATATGGAATAAAGGCTCTCTATAAGAACAAAATGGTTTACCAAATGATGTAAAGTTATAGATTTAAAGGTAACCACTAACCACTAAAGTTACAGATTTAAATGGAACCCCTAAAAGTTCAATTTAAAGAGACAACAATTAAAAATATACCTCAAATGTTTCAAATTATTGGAAAGGATGCATAATCAGGACGATGTAAAGAAAACAGCATCAAATCCAGTTTCCAGAAGTAGCAATAGTTGATAATGTCAGCATTTCTGTCTCAGCCTGTTCTGTGGGTGAGATTTTGTCTGTGTTTCTATGTGTGGACCTTCCCCGTTTCTGGGCTTGATCATGTAGACTTTTTTTTTTTTTTTTTTTTTTTTTTAAATGAGACAGAGCCTCAAGCTGTTGCCCTGGGCAAAGTGCTGTAGAAAAACAGCTCACAGCAACCTCCAACTCCTGGGCTCAAGTGATTCTCCTGCCTCTGCCTCCCAAGTAGGTTAAGGTGACCAGATTTTAACATTGGTAAAGCGGTACACCATTGGGGGGGCAGGGCCTGGGAGGCGGGGCCTGAAAACAATGCAAACTTTGATAAGCAGTTCTCCATAATCAGTTCTCAACAATTATTTGTTATTATTAAAGTTTAACATTATAAAATTAACAAAAATAATATAAAATGCATATCCTGGTGAAATAGCCACATGGCAGCCAAAAACCGTATATTCTCTTCCTGTTCTTCTGTATTCCCTAGCTTGCCCCGCATTCTTTCCAGAAATTAGGGCGTTTTTAAAATGCCTCAGGATGCAGGACAAATTGTTAAAAATCGGGACTGTCCCACCAAAAGCGGAATATCTGATCACTGTACTCTGCGGGTGGGAGTCTACTTGTTTGTTCCAGACAGTTTGGCTCCTTCTGAGCTAATTGTCCTTGCCTAGAAGCAAGGGAGGGAGCCAGTCTCCTTCTGATACCTTGCCCAGGAGCGGAGTAGGGAGTTTACATTAGCCTTTTCATTTCCAAATGAAGTTACATTAACCTCTTCATTCCCAAATGGAGTTACATTAGCCTTTTCAGCAGCGGAAAACCGTATATTCCCTTCCCATTCTCCCTCTGTTCCCTAGCTTGTCATGCATTCTTTCCAAAAATTGGGACTTTTTAAAAACACCGACAGTCCCGCCAAAAGTGGGACATCTGGTCACCTTAAAGTAGGTGGGATTACAGGTGCCCGCCACAACGACTGGCTATTTTTTCGTTGCAGCCATCATTATTGTTTGGTGAGCCTAGGCTGGATTTGAACCTGCCAGCTCAGGTGTATGTGGCTGGCGCCTTAGCTACTTGAGCTACAGGTGCCAAGCCACACTTAGCCTTTTTAGAAATACTGTGAGTTGCTCTGTGCCTGTAGCTCAGTGGCTGGGGTGCCAGCCACATACATCGGGGTTGGTGGGTTTGAACCTGTTCTGGGCCTGCTAAACAACAATGACAACT
>NW_003852548.1:2038537-2059244 GCF_000181295.1 Otolemur garnettii | reverse complement strand
AAGAGTTTGAGGTTGCTGTGAGTTGTGTCACCATGGCACTCTACTGAGGGTGACATAGTAAGACTGTGTCTCAAAAAAAAAAAAAAAAGAAAGAAAGAAAGAAAGAAAGAAAGAAAGAAAGAAAGAAAAAGAAAAGAAAGAAATTCTGTGAGTGATCTGAGGCTTTTAGAAGATCTTTTTTTTTGACTTAAAGTCACCAGAGTTTATTTCTGCTGCTTTTGATGAATGCCTTTCACATTCAAAAATCAGTACCCAAAGTGATAGCACCCTTTGCAGACCCCCAGGAAGGTGTGAGATTTGATTATCTAGATAGGTTGGGGCTGGAAAGCAGGGGAAATTCAGTTGGTATTAGGAAGCAAGCTTGGGCATTCCTTGGCATGCAGTGGCAGCTAGCTGTTTTCATGATCATTTATGCTTCTGATCATCACTGAAAGCAAGGCATTGGGTAGTTCAGTATCCACCTCCAACCAAAGAGTACAAAGGCCATGAGGACTGTTTCCAGGGAGAGGCTGCTTCCAATGGGGCTGGTTGGTGCAAAGAGAAAGAATGACAATTTCAACTTCCTAAATTCTCTGCTCAAGACACAAATTGACATCCAGGCATTCAATAAAAAGATATTATTACCTTGTGTATCCATTAAATTCTTTGCTTAAATTCCAAGTCTGTCATTTGAAACCCAGGACTTTGATCATGAAATGGGATGGGGAGGCACTGGGAGAATTGTTATGTGGGGGTATGTGGGAGAATGTAAATACAGTAGAACCTCTGTAAGCTGACCACTCAAGGCATTTGTAACAAACTAGTCAACATACGGAAGTGGTCAACATAAGGAGCTGTGGGAACAAAACTAATTAACTCAAAGTCAAACTACCTCCTTTTGTTGTTTACTCAGAACAACAGGCCGCGGCATACCAAGGACCTTATCACATACCTAGGTGTTAGGCAAGCCCCCTTGTGCACTCAGCCCACATCCTGACCCCCTCCCCTTTTTGCACTCGCCACTCTACTCTGCACACGCCCCACTTGCAACCTTTATCCCTTCCTTCTCATTCGCTCACCTGAGACAAAGAAGACTCATCCCTGAGCCAATCAACCCTGAACATGACCACCCTGTACCTGTCAGTTTAGGACAGACATGGTTTACCTACCAATAAGGGGATGGGGTGGGATGGACTAATGGGAGGGAAGAAGGAGGGGTATAAAGGGACTTTCTGGATAGTCTGTAAGAGCTGTTCCCACTTTCTCTCAAAGGGACAGACCAGGCTCTGAACTGAAATAAATAAAATTCCTCATACCTTTACAGCAATGTTTGGACTCTCAGAGTAGTGCATGAATTGAATCTGGGGGCTTACAGAGCTAGGTCTACTAGACTGATATGTACATGTGGTACATGTCCGGTCTGTGAAAATCAGGTCAACTTAAGGAGATGGTCAGTGTAGGGAGGGGTCAACTATGGAGGTTATGCTGTACTTTAAACTGCTAATTCCTACTGAATTTCCTATGTAAGTTGAATCCTATTGGATTTGTTCTCCCATGAGGATATTGTTTCTGCCTTAAAAAAGACCCTGCAGGCTCGGCGCCTGTGGCTCAAGCTGCTAAGGCGCCAGCCACATACACCTAAGGTGGCGGGTTCGAATCCCCAGCCCGGGCCCGCCAAACAACAATGATGGCTGCAACCAAAAAAATGGCCAGGCGTTGTGGCGGGCGCCTGTAGTCCCAGCTACTTGGGAGGCTGAGGCAGGAGACTCTCTTAAGCCCAGGAGTTGGAGGTTGCTGTGAGCGTGATGCCATGGCACTCTACCCAGGGGGATAGCTTGAGGCTCCGTCTCAAAAAAAAAAAAAAAAAGGCCCTGCAGTGACCTCAACTGACAGTGATACATTTTAAGGGAAGTCAGTTTTCATATGTCCCCACCCTACTCCTCTATCTCCAAACCTGTCTTATATACCGCTGGGGTCCCACCCTGTGGACAGTTAAGACCTGTGGATCTGGCGGCCACCCAGTGAAGAAACCATGAGAAAGAAAGAGACAAGATACACAGAATAGAATTTTCTTTTCTTTTCTTTTCTTTTTTTTTTTTTGAGACAGAGCCTCAAGCTATCCCCCTGGGTAGAGTGCCATGGCATCACAGCTCACAGCAACCTCCAACTCCTGGGCTCAAGCGAGTCTCCTGCCTCAGCCTCCCAAATAGCTGGGACTACAGGTGCCTGCCACAACACCCGGCCATTTTTTTTTTTTTTTTGGTTGCAGCCATCATTGTTGTTTTGGTGGGCCTGGGCTGGGGATTCAAACCCGCCACCTTAGGTGTATGTGGCTGGCGCCTTAGCCGCTTGAGTCACAGGCGCCGAGCCCAGAATAGAATTTTCAAAGGTGGGAACCCAGGAGACTACTGCCAGGCTTGTGGGATTCTGATGGTGGCCCTGAGTATCATTTCCATTTAGCTTTTATTGAAGGCTATTTGGTCATTAGCCCAGAGGGTAAGCTGAGGAAGGGAACAAAGACATTAGCAGATTCTCTGAGCAAGCATATCAGCTCCTATTGTTTCTATAATCATTAACCTTAAGGATCTAAGTAGTCTTGAGAAATCTGGAACCTGAGCCTTGTGGGGAGGCAGCCTCCTGTTTGTGGTCACACACTTAGATTCTTTGGTGGGTGTTAATCCCATTAGTTCACTGTAGAGCAAAATGCCACTGGCGTCAATCTCCTCTTAAGGAGATTGGTGGGAGAGAGGAATTTTCCTCTCGTCACTACCACAGAGGGTCTTCCTCCCAGATAAGGGATATAAGCCCTTCTACCCATATTTCAGGGCTTGAGCTTTTCCCTTGATCTCTGCCCCAGCCAGATACAAAATCTCCACAATGGATATTTGCTTGGACTATTTACTGTGCAGGAAAACAGCCTAGTTAATGTATCTTGACAGTCCGTGCCACAGCATCTTCTGTGGCCATTATTCCTTCAAAGTGTTTACAGACCCAGCAGGGGAGTTAGTAAGCTGTATTCCCAATAGGCCACAGCTCTAGGAAAAGCAGGAAACTTGCTCAGACAAGAAATTTAGCAGCGGCTTGTTTAAAGGTAAACTAGCTGACTTTTCTTTGTTCTGCCTCATTCAGCTTACTCTTTTATATCCTCCTTTTTTCTTGGGGTGCTTTTCCTAGGCAAGAATGGGATCTTTAGTCCCCATTCTGCTTGCAATATACCAAGTACTTTATGTGCTTTACAAACATTAACTCATTTAATTCTCCCAGTGACTCCCTGAGGTAGTTACTATCATTCTTATTCCCATTTTACATATGAGGAAACTGAGGCACAGATAAATTAAGTGTCTCTTCCACTTATACAGCTAGTAAGTGGTAGAGATGGTATTTGAACCCAGGAGAACATACATTCTTAATCACTACACTATCCTCTTCTGCTCCACCCTGAATGATCTGGTATTTAGAGCGTTGAATATATGCAGGAAGTAATTGAGTGGGGGTAACTCCAGGCATTGGAAAAATGAAGAGTCAGACATCATAGCATCTGTTACATTGTTTATAGATACAATCCTTTATTAAATCCACAAAAGAAAGATAAGAAAGGAAAACAGAATCTTCATCTTTGGGAGTCCGAGTCATGAATGAATTTTCCATTCACTTTTCACATGCAGATCACACCCCTTGAGCCATTCAGATAAATCATGGCCAGAACAGTGCCGGCTCCAAGAATCCCTGGAAAATAAAGAGAAGGTG
Source organism: Otolemur garnettii (assembly GCF_000181295.1). NCBI lineage: Eukaryota > Metazoa > Chordata > Mammalia > Primates > Galagidae > Otolemur > Otolemur garnettii. The sequence goes on along the minus strand of NW_003852548.1, from coordinate 2,055,518 downwards.
AAGTGGAAAGGTTGATGGGGTGCAGTGCCACTATCCTTGGCTGCCCATGGTCCAGGCTATTCCTGTGAACTTACCAGGCAGTCATACTGTTCTGTGAGGACACAACCCGCTTGGCACACAAGATGTCATCCAGAATATGGCGATTGAGGAGGTCTGGGAGGAAAAGAGGGACATGGTGATCTGATGCATTGCAGACAGGGTGACACTGTGTGGAGGGCCCAGAGATTCTGGGTTACTTGGGGCCTGAATAACCTCGATCACTACACTGGCTGATTCTGGATGGCTTTGACTCTTTTGTCAGATGGCTATGAATTAATTCCATCACCATATTGGCTGTTTCTATATAGCCTTAACTCATGCTGACTGATCCTGGGCGACCTTGATTGTCATGTTGGCTGGTTAAGAATAAACCCAATCTCTGCAGGACATAATTATAAGAGGGACTTTACCTAACAAATTCAAACAGTGTAACCTAATTCTTTGTACCCTCAATGAACCTGAAACAATAAATTTAAAAAAAGAATAATCACAATCTCCATATTGGCTAGTCCTCGATAAGCTCAAACTCCATGTCTGTTAGTTCTGGATGATTTCAACGTCATTTTGTCTGGTTATGAATGATCTCAACTGCAATGCTGGCTGGTCTGACATCATGTGAACCACCACATTGGCTAGTTGGAAAACTACTCAACTGCCATGTTGGTCAGTTCTGGTGACTTCAAATTCTAGATTATCAGATACTAAATAAATTCAACTCCCTTTTGTTTAAGACAGAGTCTCACTCTGTTGCCCTGGGTATAGTGCAGTGGCATTGTCAAAGCTCGCTGCAACTTCAAACTACTGGACTCAAGCAATCCTCCTGCCTCAGCCTCCTGAGTAGCTGGGACTATAGGCATGCACTATAATACCTGACTAATTATTCTAATTGTAGTAGAGATGGGATCACACTTTTGCTCAGGCTGGTCTCAAACTCCTAAGTTCAAGCAATCCTGCTGCCTTGACATCCCAGAGTGCTAGGATTACAAGTGTGAGCCACTGTGCCTGGCCTCAACCCATTCTGACTGGTTACAAATGACTTTAATCTCCATGTTGACTAATCCTGTTCACCCTCAGCTACTACTGCCATGTTCTGGTCTACAGAACAGACTACAATCTCGCTATAGTCTGAGTAATGATATAGGATGATGTCTCTAACAGTCAAGGCAATTTTTCTCCTTTTTGCAATCATTTTTCTGTGTTGCAGAGAATAATAGCTTAAATAACCTTGTCCTCTATGTGTGTGGAAATGAGGCTAGGCAGGGCTTTGGTGTGTCCTCAGTGTTGCCTTACCACGACAATCCATGTGACAAAGGTTCTGGGTGGGTGTGATACCATTGTCACACCACCAGGCAGAGTTCAGCTGAAAAATGCCATATTCACTGCTGCCATCAGGATTGTGGTCCACGAAGGCGGTGTCAAAGCCACTCTCATAGTGAGCCATGCATAGCCCTGGGGCAGGGAGAAGAGAGGTAGGAAGTAAGTACAGAGTCTGGGATAGAGTGAGGGGGGAGCCAGGGATGGTTGTTATCTCAGTTGTGAGAGTAACGATCTTGGTTTGGCAGTGGTGATGTTGGTGATTATGGTGAGATATCAGTGATAGTAATGGCAATGGTATTCATGGTGATAATAGTGGTGATGCTATTGATTGTAGTGATGGTGTTGATAGTAGAGATAGAGGTGAAGGCAATAATGGTGAAGATAGAGTTAAACTATTCATCGCAGTCAGCAAGGGACTGAAAAAATCATTCTCTGGTCCAGAAATGTGAGGAATGGCCAGGGGGGCCTGGGTCTGAACGGCTCAGGGTAGGGATGGGACTAGGGGACAACTGAAGTCTCACAGTCTCCAATGGTGTAGCCCTTGTAGCCATTAAGGCCTGCCTTCTCCAGCTTTGCTGCCAGCTCGCAGCGTTCATAGATCTTGGCGTCCACAGTGGCAACCACCAGTGTGGCCAAGGTCACTACCACAGTGGCCCAGGCCTGCATTATGACTCCCACAAGCACTCCTGGCTGACACCTTGCTCCAGCCTTGTTCTGTGGTGTTCAGAATTATGGAAATTCTGGAACTCTGAGCTCTATGAGCAAAGGTCTAAGTGGTAGATTCTGGAACCCAGGTCTGGGCACCTTACCACATTCCCCAGTGCCAGCTTTGTTAGAGACCAAGAGTCATACACAAGGAGAAAAAAACATAGTGACATATATAGAGAGATGGAAGGTGACAAAGACAGGGAGAAACCTAGAGTTGTCTGAAAGAGATGCAGGGAGGGAAGGGTTGGGGGCACACGAAGGACAGACAGGATTCTGGTACCTGGCCCCACACTGGGCCCACTTTCCCCTACATTCCTTAACACCATTTCACTCTAGTCTAGTTAATCATGTTCTACCACTGGTTACTTCCATTTACACTCACTCTGCCCCCATCACCCCTAGAAACCCCCTCTGCTGAGTAGTCAAGGCTATTCGCCACACTTTCCCTCATGCTCTGCAAAATATGACCACTATGCCTTTGTCGCCTGCCCCTCGTTACTTCCACTTACTCATTGTCTTAGTCTGTTTGTGCTGCTATGAGGGGATCCTTGAGACTGGGTAATTGATGAATGAGAAAATTCTTTCCTCACAGTTTTAGAGGCTGGGAAGAAGTCCGAGATCAAGGGGCCGGAATTCGGTGAGCACTTTCTTGCTGTGTCCTCACATGGTGGAAGACAGAAGGACAAGAAAGAACGAACCCACTCCTGCAAGCCCTTTTGACAGTGGCACTAATCCCTTCATGAGGGTGGAGCCCTTGTGATCGAAGTACCTCCCAAAGGGCTCCCTTCCCAATACTGTTGTGTTGGGGATTAAGTTTCTAACACCCGAATTTTGGCAGGGACACATTCCATCATAGCACTCATCCTCGGCATCTCGTTCACCTTGCTGCACTTATTGTGCTGTCCCAATCCTAATTTAATGAAATCTTCCCCACTTGACACCTTACATATTACAAACGGCATATTACACATATATAGTCACACTCAAGTGGTTTGTCATTTTCACTCTCGTCCTACCTTTTATTCCCCTGTTCACTTATACTGCCTCTTACCCACTTACATTCACTCATAGCCAGCCTCTGCTATCATAATTTCCTAATCTTCTATTTTTCATCACCCAAATTCACTCCCGTCATCTTTCCTCTTCCTTCTCTTCACGCTCACTCAGACTCACTCCCTACTTTCATTCGTATTTCCTGATGACACATCAGGTGACTCCTGTTCACTCTCACATGACCCATCCTTCAGCGTTGTTCATTGACGGGGGTCTGCCTTATCTCCCCCGTTTTCTCCTTTCTGTCCCGTCTTCACCTCTATTCTTGCAGATGCTGCCCCCATCAGCCCCATTTCCTAGACCTCTGCCCCATATTCCTCCCAAACACTAGCTCCAGTTACCCACATATACTCACTCCACTCTTGTTCACCTCCATTCCTTCCCCCGTTTTCTGGTCTCCATTTATTCTCACTCTGCCTCTAATCATCTCATTCATTTAAATCCACTACCAATGTAACACCTAGTACCGTCTTCTCATTTATAGTCTGTTTCCAAGTCAAGTCTAGTTGCTTCTACTCTGCCTCTTAGCGCCCCCCTTTGGTCACACTTTGTCTTGAATTCATCACTTTTCACTCACATTGGGCTCTGTGTATCCCCACTGTAGCCACCTTGGCCACGTGACCTTCAGCCCTTCTCTGCCTCACGATACCCATCTTTACTCACCTTCTTTCTTTCTCTCTCTCTCTCTCCTTTTTTTTTTTTTTTTGAGGCAGAGTCTCACTATGTTGCCCCCAGCAGACTGCCGTGGCATCACAGCTCACAGCAACCTGAAACTCTTGGGCTTAAGCAATCCTCTTGCCTCTGCCTCCTGAGTAGCTGGGACTACAGGCACCCACCATAATGCCTGGCTATTTTTTAGTTGCAGTAGTTATGTTCAGCAGGCCCAGGCCAGGCTCCAACCCGCCAGCCTTGGTGTATGTGGCCGGTGCCCTACTCACTGAGTTACGGGTGCCACCCTACTCATCTCTTTTTACTTTCCTTCCTTCTCAGTCTGCTCAACAGTGCCTCCATTCATGCTCTTCTGCCCATTCTCACTTGCCAGTTCTCACTGGGGTTGATGTACCCCCCACATTTCTGGATCACTACCCGGCATTACCCCTATCTAATCCCAGTCTGCCCCTGCTCACCTCTCGTCTCTCTCTTCTCTCAGAGTACCTCCAACTCAAACCAACACAGCCTGGTTCACGCTCTACTATTTATTCAGCTCCATTCATTCCCTCTTCTTCTGCCCCTCCCGCATCCCGTTCTTCCCTTCATGCCCCCCATTACCCCTATTCACTCCTACTTTCTCCCCAGTTCTCCTCTCTTTACTCATGTCATCCCTCAAAGGCCACATTTATTCATACTCTAATCCTTAATGCTCACATCACCTCCATGTGCATTTGCTACCTTTCACTGCCCCATTCGCTCACCGTTTGCTCTCACTTGCACCTTTTAGCACCTAGATTGGGCCTCATTTTCTCACCATTCAGTCTCATTAAAATCTCCAGTTAATTCATAATCGAATGCATTGTCGTTCCTTTCCTCGGCCCCACGTTCACACCACTCTGCTGCTCACTCACTTCCATTCTGTTGCTCTTTGCTTCTTACATCCACTCACTCCCAATTTGTCCTTCAGTCACCATTACTCACGGCCCCCCCAGTCCCATGTGTCTCATGCTCACTGACACTCACACCGACCAGACAGAATAGTCCGATGCCTTGCTGTTTAGCATTCGATCTGTTCTCACGTATCAACACCACCACAGATCTCCGTGGCTTCGAGAGGGCGAAAGGGGATTCCTCTTTCAGTGGAAGGTAATTCAGGGCTAGTGTGGTGGTTCCAAAGTGACCAGAGACCTGGCTTCTTCTGTGCTGTTGCTCTGCCAACCTCACCTGCTGTCTCCTGGTTCAAAATAACTGCTCACAATTGGCAACACTTTCAGAGGTGTTTTTTTTTTTTTTTTTTTGAGACAGAGTTTCACTTTGTCGCCCTTGGTAGAGTGCTGTGGTGTCACAGCTCACAGCAACCTCCAACTCTTGGGCTTAGGCGATTCTCTTGCCTCAGCCTCCCGAGTAGCTGGGACTACAGGCATTTGCCACAAAGCCCGGCTATTTTTTTGTTGCAGTTTGGCCGGGGCTGGGTTTGAACCCACCACTCTTGGTCTATGGGGCTGGTGCCCTACTCACTGAGCCACAGGCACTGCCCTACTTTCAGAGTTTTGATAAGTTTTGATAAAATGTATCTTAAGAGCAATTGTAATGATGATTCACCAGTCAGATGGGGGGGGTTCTCATTGTCTTTGTGGGGGACATGCAGACTGTTGGTGGAACTGGCCACTTGTCAGCTTCCCACATCCCTTTACCTAGCCACCTGGGTTTAGGTCACTGAATGAGGAGATTCCACCTAAAGAGACTTATGGTAGAGGATGTCCAGGAGAGATAGTGCGGATCTTGGCTCCACCGCAGGAAAGCAGGCCTCCCATAGCTTGGGCATGTACCCTGAGGGCCTGTATCACTGATTTAGAAACATTTCTGGAGCTGGAAATCATTGCACCCTAATTCCTACCAACTCTGAAGGATTACCACCTTTTCTTAGGTGTGTGTATACAAGGTTGTGGGGATGATTAAGAGAGCTGGGAAATTTTGTACCCAGGAGGTACTGATCCTTTAAGGTAGTGGGTCTCAACTTTCCTAATGCCTCAATGTATTTTCATTGTTAAAAAGGGTTCACAACCCACAGGTTGAGAACTGCTGCTTTAAGGAGCAAAAGGTCTGAGTTCCTCTCTTGTTTTATCTTTTAAAAAATTAAAAAAATTTCAATTATTATGGGTGCATAATCGTTTTATGTATTTACAGGCTACATGTGATTTTTGATATAGGCATATAATCAAAGTAATTGGGGTATCCTTCACCTCAAGAATTTATTATTTCTTTGTGTTAGGAATATTCCAATCCTACCGTTTTAGTTATTCTAAAGTATACTATAATTTATTATTGACTATAGTGACTTTGTTGTGCTGTCAAATATTGTTCATTCTATCTAGCTATAATTTTGTACCCATTTTATCCTCCATCCCTACTACCCTTCCCAGCCTCTGGTAACCATCATTCTACTCTCTGTCTCCATGAGATTAATTATTTTCATATTTAACGCCCATGTATGCATGAGAACATGCAAGATTTGTCTTTCTGTGCTTGGGTTATTTCACTTAACATAATGTTCTCCAGTTCCATCCATGTTGTTGCAGCTTTCTCTCTTTGCCTTGTATGCCAGGACGCTCTATTCCTTCGCTTGTTTTAATGGTTCTGGAATGAGGTTCCTCATATACCTTTTGAAAGTTCTGTAGGATATTGAATAAACAAAAGAAGAGTATTATTGGGAAGAAGTTATGGATCTGACCTTGGGAAAATTACTTAATCTCACTGTAATTCAATCTCCTTATCTGACTGGTAGAAGTTATAAAACTATTGTGACTATCTGAGGCAGGTCCTGTCATGTACTTCACACAGTGTCTGGCACACAGGAGATCCTGAGTTATATTGCTTGCTGTGCCTGTTGGCAGGAGTGTCCTCACTGGTTTTCCTGTTCTCATCCTTGCCTTCTGCAGTCTGGTCTTCACAAAGGAACCTTCAAGTCATATTTTTATTTTTTCCTCCTTAAGAAACATATATATACATACATAAAATTTTATTTAAATAACAAACACTTCCATAACACTTGTTATGTGCTTATTATGTTCTAAACCCTTTATAATTTTCAACTTGCTACCATAACTCTATTGAAGTAGGTGCTACTACCATCATCCCACTTTTATAGTGAGGAAACAGTACAGAGAAGAGTTGTACCCCAAGTCACAGAGCAGGTACTACATAGGTGAGGGTTTGAACTCAGGCTGTCTCCATCATATTTGCTTATTTGTATCTGTTTGCTTCATTCTCAAAACTAGAACACTAGGTGGCATACAAGAGGTGCTTAAGCAAATCCCTGTGGAGGTCACATTATAGTGGGGCAAGACAGGCAATAAACAACTGAGTCCTATAGAGATGTGTTTTTCAGTTTTTTTAATATTTAAATTACATATGTGGCTTTTTAAAAAGACAGAATCTTACTATGTTACCCCCAGTAAAGTGCTATGGCGTCACAGCTCACAGCAACCTCAAACTCTTGGATTTAAGCGATTTTCTTGCCTTAGCCTCCCAAGTAGCTGGGACTATGGGCAACTGCTACAACGCCCAACTATTTTTTGTTGCACTTGTCATTGTTTTTTAGCTGGCCTGGGCTCGAACCCACCAGTCTGGGTGTATGTGGCCGGCATCATAACCACAGTGCCACAGGCGCCAAGCCGTTTTTAACGTTTTTTAATGCTAGATTTACTCAGACGGGCCTTTAAACATTTGACACCGTTTCTGCCCATCCATAAAAAGCAAACCTTTGGCCACACTTAATACACCCTCTTCATCCCCGGGGTGCGTGAGTGTGTGTCCCAAATCACCATTTATTTATTCTTCAGCTTGCTCGTCCGCATACCAACCTACAAACGCTATAATGTAAACTCCCAGCACTAGCCACTAGATGGAGCCAGTGGCTTTCTCCTACCTCTTAGCTAGTCTTCGTGCAGGCAAAGAGAGTCTGCCGCGCAGCCTGCAACCCCCCTTCCTGCCCTCCAAGTTCAAAACACGAAATTGCCACCAGCTAGAATCTTGTCTTTAATCAGGTACTTCCCTTCCCCGTCCTCTCCCAATACAAAAGTTGGTGTCTGAAGTCTTAGGATTGCCAGTCTCCGCAGAACAAAGTAAACACTGGCTCTCCTCTTTCGCCCTTGAAAAATTCAAGGTGGGCACGGCCATCCGTCTCAGGGCTATGGCGTCATCAATGAAATTACCTTCCTTCTGCGCCTGCGTCCCTGTTCGGGCACTTTCTCGGCCCCATGTTGACTGTTGGCGGATGCGACCTCAAAGGCACCACTGAGCGTGCGCAGAACAAGCGCTGCAGTCGTGTTTGGCTGCGGTGCCAAAGAGTCGGTCCCCGAAGCGGAAGTGCTTCTTGGGGCCAGTTCTTGTAACGGTCCTCTCATCAACGAACAGAAAATCTGATGTCGAGAGAGCGGGGTTGAGGGGGCAAGTGCTAGGGGTCGTGGGCTGAGTGATGGGGAGTTCTAGGGGATGAGTGAAGAGGGGTTTGAGGGGGTGAGTGGTGAGGCACCGAGAGTTCAGTGAATGAGGGTCTGGGGGCTAAATGGTGGCCAAAGTTACGGGGCTAGTCAGGATTGAATGGTGCCTATTAAACTGTGACTTTTACACATTTCCCAGCACGGTGACCGGCTCTAAAGGTTCACGCGCATCTTTCAGGCCCCTCAGTAGATGCACCCCGCTCCTCCTGCCCTCTTCTCTTGCCCAAGCCCAGAGATAAGGGCCTATTGTGAACGCTCCAGCTGAAGTGAACCTGCACCTGAAGGGCTCTTTTCGGCTCTCGGGCAAGACAGTCGCTGTGAGGTGAGCTGAAAGAGGCACGCACCTGTGAGGACTCACCTACCCGTGGGCCTCTCCCGGAGTCTGGGGCCTGGGAACGGTGGGCGGGGCCAGGCGCCACGAGGTTTGAGGGGTTTTGAGAGCAAAATGTCGTTGAGATAATAGTTTTCGAGTTAAGTTTTTGGCATTTAATAAATAGCACATTCGAATGATAGATTAAGTAGGAAATAGAAGAAAAGACAATAAAAGGAACTAATTCTATCCCCCATTTAAATTCCCATTCTTAGACATTTTTAGTGCATAGGGGTATACCTTTTAAACATTTAACATAAAGTTTTAAAATGGGTGTCTGCAGTTTTATAACTTACTTTGTTCTCATTTAGAAGTTTAATGTAAGTCATCTTAATTTTTTTCTGTACTGTTTTTAAAGTTTAAATTGAGATATGTGTACCACAAAGTACATGAGATATGTGTACAGTTAATTTTATATGACATTATTTTTAACATCCGGTTAACATTTAATCCCTATATTTCCTTATTATTAATCTCTTATTGTGGGTCATATAGGATCGCTTAAGTTTGGCATTATTAAAGTCAGTGCTGAGATGAAGGTACTTACAGAGAAATGATACAATATAATAAATTATTTGATTAAGGAAAATACTTTAGAAATATAATTTCTGGGTCACTACTCAATATATACGTATACACACATATACATAACCTTTTGTGTTTAGCGTTTACATTAAGAAAAGAGTCAGGACTATACTAGTTGTTAAAACCACATGGTTTCTCAAACTCTTTCACAGAGTGGCTTCCTGGCCTGCTAGTATGAAGGGATTTCTAGGTAGATAATTTGGGGTGTGTCCTCATAAGCTGTCATACACTCTTCTCCCCATTTTTCAGCTCAGTCTTCACAAATCTCTGCTTTTTCTCAAGAAGAGCAGGAAATGGCCAAATCCCAGGTATGTCTGTCTGTCTGTTCATTTATTTATTTTACTATGGATGTGATATGTAGGGGAATAGGAATAGTATTTGTAAATAAGGATTAGGATCAGGGAAAATAGGAGACTGAGGATCCAGGCCAGGTTAGAATGTGTCTCCATGTAGGACTTAGGGTATAACAGATATATGAATTAATATTCAGCTGTCAGTTTCTCTTTGAGCTTCTTGACAGTCAAAGGGAAAAATAATTGGTACCTAGGCTCACCTCCTTACCAGGAGAGAGCACACCAAGGCCTGGGGGCAAGTCAAGCTTTCCTAGAATTGCTCTTCAAGGCATTTTTTCGCCAAGTCTTCATGTGAATGGTGGAATTGTCTTCAACCCCAGCCTGGTGACAAGTGCAGTCCTTGGTTTCCTGCATATATTACCTACAGCATTCCTCAGTGAGCTGGAGATGCCATGTCAAAATGTAATTTGGGAATGAAATCTCTTAGAGTCCTGCCTGTCTTTTTTTTTTTTTTTGAGACAGAGCCTCCAGCTGTCCCCCTGGGTAGAGTGCCATGGCATTACAGCTCACAGCAACCTCCAACTCCTGGGCTCAAGCGAGTCTCCTGCCTCCGCCTCCCAAGTAGCTGGGACCACAGGCGCCCGCCACAACGCCCGGCCATTTTTTGGTTGCAGCCGTCATTGTTGTTTGGTGGGTCCGGGCTGGGGATTCGAACCCGCCACCCTAGGTGTACGTGGCTGATGCCTTAGCCGGTTGAGCTATAGGCGCCAAGCCAGTCCTGCCTGTCTTTCAAGTGATTTTCCTGAAGTAATTTTCTCAGTTGGACTTTGAATTATCTTTTGGCCAAGTGACAAAGTTCAGATACCCATAGCTCATCATCTTTTTTCTTTCATTTTTCTCTGTTTTTTTGTTTTTTTTTTTTTTTGAGACAGAGTCTAACTTCGTCACCCTCAGTAGAGTGCTGTGGTGTCATAGCTCACAGCAACCTCAAACTCTTGGGCTTAAGCAATTCACTTGCCTCAGCCTCCCAAGTAGCTGGGACTACAGGTGCCTGCCATAGCACCTGGTTACTTTTAGAGACGAGGTCTTACTCTGGCTCAGGGTGGTCTCGAACTTGTGAGCTAAAGTAGTCCACCCACCTTGGCCTCCCAGAATGTTAGGTTTACAGGTGTGAGCCACTGTGCCTGGCCTATCATCTTTTTTCTTTCACTTTTTAAATCTTTATCTTTAAAATTAACATGTAGAAAAATTGATTTTACTGTTGTATAGGTTGGTAAATGTTAACACATGTACATATTGATGTAACTAATCTGTAGGATGGATAATAGTTTCATCACTGCAACAAATCCCCAACAAACTGCTACATGCTATCTCTTTATAGTCACATCCTTCCCCATCTGTACCCTCACACAGCCACAGGTCTATAGTTTGTCTTTTCAAGAATGTCATATGAGTGGGGTCACATACTGGGTAACCTTTTCCTTTTTTTTTTTTTTTTGCAGTTTTTGGCCGGGGCTGGGTTTGAACCCGCCACCTCTGGCATATAGGGCTGGTACCCTACTCCTGTAAGCCACAGGCACCACCCGTAACCTTTTCCTTTTGAGATGATAAATTTACATGGGATTCTAAGAATAGTATAGAGAAATCCTGTGTGCCCTTTTCCTCAGTTTCCCGTGATAACATCCCACAGAACTGTAGTATAGTATCAAAATCAACACAGGATCATTCTACTAGCACAGGGAGATGTTATCCTCAAGTTGTCCTTTTTTTTTTTTTTTTTTTTTTTTTGAGACAGAGCCTCAAGCTGTCCCCCTGGGTAGAGTGCCATGGCATTACAGCTCACAGCAGCCTCCAACTCCTGGGCTCAAGCGAGTCTCCTGCCTCCGCCTCCCAAGTAGCTGGGACCACAGGCGCCCGCCACAACGCCCGGCTATTTTTTGGTTGCAGCCGTCATTGTTGTTTGGCGGGTCCGGGCTGGGGATTCGAACCTGCCACCTTAGGTGTACGTGGCTGGCACCTTAGCTGGTTGAGCTATAGGCGCCGAGCCAAGTTGTCCTTTTATAGCCACATCCACCACCCTTCCTCCCTCCTACCCGTTCCTAAACTCCTGGAATATACTAATCTGTTCTACGTATCAGGAATTTTGTCATTTCAACAATGTGATACTAATATAAATGGAATCATAGAGTATGTGACCTTTTAGAATTGGATTTTTGGGGCACAATTCCCTGGAGATTCATCCAAGTTATTTTTGTGTGTGTTAATAGTTCTTTCTTTTTATTGCTGAGTTGTAGTCCATGGTATAAATGTATCACAGCTTATTTATCCACTTACTTGTTGGAAGACATTTGGGTTATTTCCATTTTTTGGCAATTTGGAATAGAGCTACTTTCAGCAACCATACGCAAGTTTTTGTATGAACACATGTTTTCATTTCTATGGAATAAATACTGGGTTGGTGGGTCATATGGTAAGTGTATGTTTAACTATTTTTTTTTGAGACAGAGGCTTGCTTTGTCACCCTCGTAGAGTGCTGTGGTATCACAGTTCACAGCAGCCTTTAACCCTTGGGCTTAAGTGATTCTCTTGCCTCGGCTTCCCAAGTAGCTGGGACTACAGGCACCCACCGTAATGCCCAGCTATTTTTTGGTTGTAGTTGTCATTGTTGTTTGATAGGCCCGGGCTGGATTCAAACCTACCAGCTCCTGTGTATGTGGCTGGCTCCCTAGCTGCTGAGCTGCAGGTGCCGAGCCTGTCTGTTTAACTTTTAAAAAAAATTTTTTTTTTTGCAGTTTTTGGCCAGGACTGGGTTTGAACCCACCACCTCCGGCATATGGGGCTGGCGCCTTACTCCTTTGAGCCACAGGTGCCGCCCCCAACTTTTAAAAAATTTGCCAAATTGTTTTCCAAAGTGGTTGAACCATTTTTCATTTCACCCAGTAATTTATGAATTCTAGTTGCTCCACATTTTTGTTAGCATTTGTTATTTTTGGTATTTTTACTTTAGTCATTCCAATAGGAATGTAGTTGTATATCTCATTATGGTTTAATTCGCATTTCCCAGTGGCTAAACGTGTTGAGCATCTCTCTATATATGCTTATGTACTTTTTCTATATCATCTTTGATATATCATCTTCATCTTCATCTTTGATGAAGTGTCTATTAAAAAGTTTCTGCTCATGGGCAGCACCAGTGGCTCAGTGGGTAGGACGACGGCCCCATATATGGAGGGTGGAGAGTTCGAACCTGGCCCCAGCCAAATTGCAACAAAGAAATAGCTGGACATTACTGCGGGTGCCTGTAGTACCAGCTACTCGGGAGGCTGAGACAAGAGAATTGCCTAAGCCAAGGAGTTGGAGGTTCCTGTGAGCTGTGTGATGCCACAGCACTCTACCAAGGGCAATAAAGTTAGACTGTGTCTCTACCAAAAAAAAAAAAAGTTTCTGCTCATTTTAAAATTAGATTCTCTCACTCTTGAGTTTTGATAGTTCTTTGTACATTCTTCTACTAGTCCTGTATTGGCTACTTGGTTTGTAAGTATTTTCTCTAAGTATGTGGCTTGTCCTTTTATTCTCTTAACTGTGTTGTTTGTAGGGCAACTCTCTTCTAGCTATTTGAAAATATACAATAATCTGTTGCTAATTATGGCCATCCTGCAGCAGCTGTAGAACACTAGAACTCATGCCTCCTGTCTAGGTGTACTTATTCATCCGTTAACCAACCTTTGGCTTTCCTCCCCCCTCCCTATCCTTTCCTACCTCTAGTAACCACTCTTTTACCCTCTACTTCTGTGAAACCAACTGTTTTAGCTTTCACAGATAAATGGGAACATCAGTATTTTGCCTTTCTGAGCCTCTTATTTCACTTAGCATAATGTCCTCCAGGTTCATCCATTGTTGCAAATGACAGAATTTCCCTCCTTTTGAATACCAAGTAGTTCTTCTATTGTGAATAGGTAACTCTTTGACATACTGAAGAGTTAGTATACTTTTTGGATCCTTTGGATACTATATACCCAGAAGTGAGAATGCTGGATTACATGGTAATTCTGTTTTTACTTTTTTTGAGTAATCCTCTGTTTTCTATAATGGCTATATTAATTTACATTTCCTCCAACAGTGTGCAAGGGTTCCCTTTTTCCCACATCCTTGCCAATACTTGTTTTTAATAATAGCCATTCTGATAGGTATGAGGTGATATCTCACTGTGGTTTTAATTTATACTTCCCTAATTAGTAGTGATGTTGAGCATTTTTTTCATTTTTATATCTTTCTTTGAGAAATGTCTATTTGTATCCTTTGCCCATTTTTAAATTGGGTTATATACACAGCTATGATTTAATAAAAATAAATTGGGTTTTTCCTTGCTATAGAGCTGTTTTAGTTCCTTATATATATATTTTGGATATTAACCCCAAATCAGATGTATGGCTTGCAAATATTTTCTCCCTTTCCATGGGTTGCCTCTTCACTCTCTTGTATCCTTTGCTATGAAAAAGTTTTAGAAAAAAAATTATTTGTGTAAGTGTATGGGGTACAAATATAATTTTGTTACGTGGAGTATTACATAGCCACGAAGTTAGAACTTTTAGGTTATCCATCATTTGAATAATATATGTTGTACCCATTAAGTGATATCTCATCATCTACCTCCTTTCCACCCACCCTTGCGAATCTCCATTGTCCATCATTCAACATTCTGTGTCCATGTGTACACATTATTTAGCTCCCACATATAAGTGAGAACCTGCAGTTATTTGTCTTTCTGTATGAGTTGTTTCACTTAAAATAATGGTCTCCAGTTCCAACCATTTTACTACAAAAGACATTTTATTTTGTATGGCCAAGTAGTATTCCATTAGGTGTATGTTATCACATTTCCTTTTTTTTTTTTTTTTTTTGAGACAGAGCCTCAAGCTGTCACCCTTGGTAGAGTGCTATGGCATCACAGCTCACAGCAACCTCCAACTCCTGGACTCTAGCGAGTCTCCTGCCTCCGCCTCCCAAGTAGCTGGTATTACAGGCACCTGCCACAACGCCTGGCTATTTTTTTGTTGCAGCCATCATTGTTTGGCAGGCCTGGGCTGGATTCGAACCCGCCAGCTCAGGTGTATGTGACTGGCGCCTTAGCCACTTGAGCCACAGGCCCCAAGCCATCATATTTCCTTTATACAATCGTCTGTTGATAAACACTTATGGTTGAGTCCATATCTTTGCTATTGTGAATAGTGCTATTATACACCTATGAGGGCAGATATCTTCTTGATATAATTATTTATTTTCCTTTGTGTAGACACCATGTTTCCCTGAAAATAAGACCTACCCCCAAAATAAGCCCTAGCAGGATTTCTATGTGTTTGTTAAATATAAGCCCTACCCCGATAATAAGACCTAGTGATGGGCGTGGCTATGCAGATATGTTGCATAGCCACTCCATGCATTTGGGCGCTGAGCGGTAAGGAAGACTGGAATACCTTTTATCTGCCACAGCTCCTTTCTCCGAGCCATTAGCACTTGCCTGGGTATGCATGTGGTAACCACGGTAGCAGGCATCTTATAGCGCATGTGCCAATGGCTAGGGGAAAGGAGTTCATGCATCACTAGCACTAGCCCCACCAACAAGGTAGGCTCCACCTGTCAGGTTCCAGAAGAGATGACTTAACTGTATTTGAATAAATGTAGATTGCTGTATTATACTTAACAGAAATAAAACATCCCCTGGAAATAAGCCCTAGTGTGTCTTCTTAAAAAAAAAATAAATACAAGACAGTGTCTTATTTTTGGGGAAACATGGTCCCTAATACTGGGATTACTGAAACAAATGGTAGTTCTATTTTTAGTTTTTTTCAGAAATCTCCATAATGTTTTCCATAGCAATTGTACTAACTTACATTTCCACCAACAGTGTACAGGTGTTTCCTTTTCTCCATATCCTCGCCAACATGTTTTTTTGTTTTGTTTTGTTTTTGGGGTTTTTTTTGCTTTTTAATATCCATTTTGACTAGAGTAAGATGATATGTCATTGTGGTCTAATTTGAATTTCATTTGACAAGGGACTAATATATAGAATTTATAAGGAACTCAATAGAAAAATCCTAAATAACCCCATTAAAAAGTAGGCAAAGGACATGAATAGACAGACATCAGGAGATGACATACAAATAGCCAATATGAAAAAGCTTTTAGTTTAATATAATCCCATTTATATATTTTTGTTTTTGTTGTCTGAGCTTTTGGGATCATATCCAAAAAAATTGTTGCTCAGACCAATGTCATATAGTTTTTCTCCTATGCTTTATTCTAGTAGTTTTAGTTTCTCTATTCTGTTCTTTTGATATATGTGTCCACCCCTTCATCAATACAACACTGTCTTCATTACTGCAACATTAAAGTAAGTCTTAAAATCAGGTAATATTATTTCCCCAACTTTATTCTACTTTTTAAAAATTGTTTAGCTGTTTTCATTCCTTTGCCTTCCTATATAAATTTTAGAATAATCTTTTTTTGTATCTCTAAAAATTATCTTGGTAGGATTTTGATAGAAATTGAGTTAAACCTATAGATCAATTTGGGAGAATTGACATCTTTACTCTGTTGAGTCTTCCAGTGTTGGGGACCAGCCCCAAACTACACTGTGAGTTCTTTCCCAGTGACTGGCAGAGATGAGAGGATGAGGGAAAATGAATAGTCAAGACACAAAGAGAATGTTTTTGTAAAGAACTGGGTCAACTGTCCATCTCTAAGTGTAAGGACCAGTGGAAGCCCCTTGCTTCAGGCTAGCTCTGTTTTTATTACACACATCACTGTTTTAATCATCAATCTAATGGAGGAAGGTTAAACCCTTATGTCATGGTTCTTGCTAGGCTTGCATTTTCTAACTAAACTATTTCTTTAACTAACTACGTTAATTAGACTGATTTACTATTATTACTTTAAGTTATTTATGATCTTAACACAAACAGAGACATGGGACAGAGAATACGGTGCAGGAGCAGGATGCCAAAGCAGACCCTAATTAAACCATGACACAAATCTCAGGAGTGGCAATTAACCCCTGGGAAGCCTTGTGCTCAGACAAGCTGGCGCTTCTGCCCATGCCAAGATGACAGGAGAAAGGACATATTTTTCTCCTTATCTTTTCCTGAGAGACTTTTTCTCTCTTAACAAGGTTTAGATACTTGTCCTGTCTCCAGTGCATTCTGTATTCCATAACTCTCTGACACTGAGCCGAGTTGCACTGGGGGAGGGGTGAAGCTCTAGCAAGACAGTTGGCCTAAAAATACGCCAGGCTTTTGAACAGGTCTTGGGTTTCTCTGATCCATTTTCCCCCTGTTTCTGTTCCCTTTTGCACATCGTCTGCAATCATTTTCTTTCTTTCTTTCTTTCTTTTGAGACAGACTCTTACTGTGTCACCCTGTGTCACAGCTCACAGCAACCTCAAACTCTTGGGCTTAAGCAGTTCT
>NW_003852548.1:2036657-2038457 GCF_000181295.1 Otolemur garnettii | reverse complement strand
TCTTTCTTTCTTTCTTTCTTTTGAGACAGACTCTTACTGTGTCACCCTGTGTCACAGCTCACAGCAACCTCAAACTCTTGGGCTTAAGCAGTTCTCTTGCCTCAGCCTCCCAGGTAGCTGGGACTACAAGCACCCACTCAACGCCTGGCTACTTTTTTGTTGGAGTCGTCATTGTTTAGCAGTCCTGGGCTGGGTTTGAACCCGCCTGCCTCCTTGTATGTGGCTGGCACCCTAACCACTGAGCTACAGTTGCTGAGCCATGCGATCATTTTCTTAATTCAGTTCCTAACCTACTTATAATAAACAATTGAATATGGGTTTTAAGCTTATCAAATCCTTATTTCTAGCAATGCAAGCACATCAAGATATGACTCTTCCCTTAAGTACCCACATGTCCACCTGCATTCCAGTCTATAAATAACGGTATGTCTCTTCATTTCTTCTTTAATTTATTTCATCCACATTTTATAATTTTCAGCATACATATCTTATACATATATGTTAGTTGCTCAGGCTGCCATAACAAAGTATGATAGACTGGGTGGCTTAAACAACAAACATTTATTTCGTCACTGTTTTGGAAGCTAGATGTCCAAGATCAAGGTGCTGCCAGAGTTTGTTTCTGGCAAGGTCTCTCTTCCTGGCTTGCTAACAGCTGCATCCTTACATAACATTTCCTCTGAGCACAAGGTGAGTAGGGATGGGGAGGAAACTCTGGTGTTACTTCCTCTTCTTTTAAGGACACCAGTTATATTAGATTAGGGTTGTACCCTTCTGATCTCATTTAACCTTATTTACCTCTAGGGCTTCAACATAACGAATCTGCAGTCTGCGGGGGACATATTTCAGTCCATCATGATGTCTTTTAAAGCTATTGTAAATGGTTTTGTTTTTAAAACAAATATGATTGGTTTTAGTTTGTTGACTTCATATCCTTGATCTTGCTAATCTATTTCACTTACTAGTCATAATTATTTTTGCAGAGATTTTCTGCATAGACCAATTGTGTTTCATGAATTGAGACATTTATTTTGTCTTTCCAATCAGAATGCCTTTTATTTCTGTTTTCCTGCACTCTTGCACTGGCTAAAATTTCTAGTTTAAATACTGAATAGGAACGGCGAGAGTATACATCCTGGCCTTGTTTTTGATTTGGGGGGGGGGAAACATTTAGACTTTCACCATTCAGATTGATGTTCTCTTGAGATATTTTATAGATGCTTTTTGTTAGGTTCAAAAAGTTCTTTTCTTTTTCTAGTTTCTGTCCAATTTTTATCATTCCTTAACTTTTTTTTTTTGAGACAGAGCCTCAAGCTGTCCCCCTGGGTAGAATGCCGTGGCATCACAGCTCATAGCAACCTCCAACTCCTGGGCTCAAGCGAGACTCCTGCCTCAGCCTCCCAAGTAGCTGGAACCACAGGCCCCCGCCACAATGCCCGGCTATTTTTTGGTTGCAGCCATCATTGTTGTTTGGTGGGCCCAGATTGGCTTCAAATCTGCCAGCTCAGGTATATGTGGTTAGCGCCTTAGCCTCTTGAGCCACAGGCTCAGAGCCTGTAGCGCGATTTTTAATTAAAAAAAGGAAACAGATTGTATAATTCATCAAGAGCAAATTAATGTCTTAAGAAAAACCTTGTTGGCTCGGCGCCTATGGCTCAACCGGCTAAGGCGCCAGCCACGTACACCTAAGGTGGCGGTTTCGATTCCCCAGCCCGGACCCGCCAAACAACAATGATGGCTGCAACCAAAAAATAGCCGGGCGTTGTGGCGGGCGCCTGTGGTCCCAGCTACTTGGGAGGC
>NW_003852548.1:2031651-2035353 GCF_000181295.1 Otolemur garnettii | reverse complement strand
CCTCACCCTCCCTAGTAGCTGGGACTACAGGTGCCCGCCACAACACCTGGCTATTTTTTTTTTGTTGTAGTTATTATTGTTTTGGCAGACCTGGGCTGGATTTGAACTCACCAGCCCATGTCTATGTGGCTGGCACCCTAACCACTGAGCTACAGGTGCTGAGCCTGAAAAGATTTTAAAAAACAAAAATTTTATTCTTGGCTGGGCGCCTGTGGCTCAAGTGGCTAAGATGCCAGCCACATACACCTGAGCTGGGGGGTTTTGAATCCAGCTCGGCCCACCAAACAACAATGATGGCTGCAACCAAAAAATAGCCGGGCATTGTGGTGGGCGCCTGTAGTCCTAGCTACTTGGGAGGCAGAGGCAGGAGACTCACTTGAGCCCAGAAGTTGGAGGTTGCTGTGAGCTGTGGGGGACAGTTTGAGGCTCTGTCTCAAAATAAAAATTATTCTTTGATAGAGAGGAGATTGTGTTTTTAGAACAATATAAGACCTAATATAGACAGCTGAAGTAGTATATGGGACATGCGGTGAGCAAAAATCTTTTGTTATTTCTCTTAACATCATATGAAAATCTTGTTCAAAAGGAAAAATATCAAATTTCTCCATTGTATTAGGGTATTAATTATAAAACCAATTTTAATGATGTCTTATAAACAAATTTACCTAATCAATTTTAGTATAAGTTAATTTTTATAAATCTTTCATAAGCTTTATTCTTAACTTTTATATCCATTTAGTTTTAAACATTACTTAATTTAAAATAGTTTTTATAACCCATAAATTAGAGAAAATTATCTTTTTCAATAAAGCTATTAATATTTATCTTATAATACCTTTATTTAAAAAATCTTATTTGGGTATCAGAACTGTTCTTTTTTTATTTAGTAGTTTTAATTACATAAAATAATGTCAACTCTTGGCTTGGTGCCTGTAGCACAGTGGTTATGGTGCCAGCCACATAGACACTGAGGCTGACGGGTTCAAAACCAGCCCAGGCCATCTAAACAACAATGACAACTGCAACAAAAAAATAGCCATGCATTGTGATGGGCACCTGTAGTCCCGGCTACTTGGGAGGCTGAGGCAAGAGAATTGCTTGAGCCCAAGAGTTAGAGGTTGCTGTGAGCTATGACACCACGGCACTGTACTGAGGGCAACATAGTGAAACAGTCTCAAAAAAAATAATAACATCAACTCTTAGAAAAACCTAAGTAACTGAAACCAAAGTAACTGAACTATCAGTCCCTAATTTTTATTAGCATATCTAAATATATTTGGTTTTATGTATCACATAAAAATAAGATGTCAAGGTAATAAAAATCTTGGCTAAAACAACAAGGTTTTTCTTAATATATTAATATAATATTGTTCTTTTTTAAGATATTGTTCTTCAGACTTTTGTTTAACAATTACTGTTTTAGCATTTTGTGTTACAAATGACTCAGACATTTTATGATTATCTTTTGTTTTTTTTTGAGACAGGGTTTCACTATGTTGCCCTTGGTAGAGTGCCATGGCGTCACAGCTTACAGCAACCTCCAACTCTTGGGCTTAGGCAATTCTCTTGCCTCAGCCTCCCAAGTAGTTGGGACTACAGGGACCTGCCACAATGCCCAGCTATTTTTGTTTTTTGATGCAGTTGTCATTGTTCAGCAGGCCCGTTTGAACCTTTCAGCCCTGGTGTATGTGGCCAGCACCCTAGCCACTGAAGTACAGGCACAGAGCCCTTATAATTATCTTTTTTAACTTAACATAACATGACTTTAAGATTTTAAGCTACTGAAAAGAATTTTGAAACCACACAACATAGTCATCATCCCTAATGTCTTTCACACTCCTCCTGGGTGTCATCTAACTAGGTAGCATCAAAGATGGCTAAGGACAAGGCCTGTGTCCTTAATTCATTTACCAGGTGCAGAATTGAAGGCAGAATACAGGATGACTAGATAATCATATTTCTTCTATAATAGGTGGGGGCAAATCTGGGGAAGGCAAGAAGGGGCTGTGTGGCTAGATTATGCCTTGTAGTTGCTAGTCTAGTCATTGAGAATATGTCTCCAGGCCTCACCATGGCCACCTACAAGACCCCAGAATTCAGAGGTTCAAAACTAAGAATATAAGCTCACAGTAAAATCCAGCAAACTTTAGAAATACTACAGAGGCAGCAGTTTTATGACCTTAGAACATTTGAGACTCGGTGTCTATAGCTCAGGGGCTAGGGCTCTGGCCACATGCACCGAGGCTGGCGGGTTTGAACCTGGCCCAGGCCTACCAAACAACAATGACAACTACAACAACAA
Organism: Otolemur garnettii; assembly: GCF_000181295.1. Classification (NCBI taxonomy): domain Eukaryota; kingdom Metazoa; phylum Chordata; class Mammalia; order Primates; family Galagidae; genus Otolemur; species Otolemur garnettii. Next base: position 2,033,051 of record NW_003852548.1, on the reverse strand, counting down.
CAAAAATAATAAAATAGCCAGGTGTTGTGGTGGGCCCCTGTAGTCCCAGCTACTTGGTAGGCTGAGGCAAGAGAATCGCTTAAGCCCAAGAGTTTGAAGTTGCTGTGAGCTATGATGCCACAGTACTCTACTGAGGGCAACATAGTGAGACTGTCTCAAAAAGAAACAAAAATTGAATGTTAATAACAATTTTAAAATTGGTTCCATTTATCAAAGATTATTAAAGCCACATGAATGGAAAGGCATTTGAGTTCTTTTCTATTTTCCTGATAAAATATTTAAGTGCCTACCTTTTTTTTTTCTTTTTAAGCCAATCATTTAAAGCTCTTTTGTGTATTTTGGTGGCGAACTGTCACATACACACGACATGTACAGATACACAAACATACAAACGTGGATAGAAAAAAGAATTTATATTTGCCAGCTTTTAAGTAAATATATACATACATATACACACACATATATATACTATTAATCTTTTTTAAATTAAATCATAGCTGTGTGCATTAATACAGTCATGGAGTACAGTATGCTGTTTTAAAATACAATTTGAAAATTTTTCATCAAACTGGTTAACATAGCCTTCATGTCATTTTCTTAGTTATTATGTTAAGACATTTATATTCTACATTTAGGAAGATACAGATGTACCCTTATAAGATGAACCATAGGTGTGATCCCACCAGTCACCCTCCTTCCACCCATCCTCCCCCTCCCCTCCCCTCTCTCTCCCGTTTCCCCATATTCTTGGGCTATAATTGGGTTATAGCTGCTATAAGTTAGTTTCATAGTAGGGCTGAGTACATTGGATACTTTTTCTTCCATTCTTGAGATACTTTGCTAAGAAGAATATTTTCCAGCTCCGTCCATGTAAACACGAAGGAGGTAAAGTCTCCATCCTTCTTCAGGGCTGCATAGTATTCCACAACCTATTTTATTTTCCTAAGCAATTGTTAGCTAAGCAATGATTTGCTTTTCATTTATTTATTTTTTTTAAGATAGAGTCTCACCGTATTGCCTTGGGTACAGTGCTTTGGCATCATCATAGCTCACAGCAACCTCAAACTCTTGGGGTCAAGCAGTCCTCTACAGGTGTGCACCACCACGCCCAGCTAGTTTTTCTATTTTTAGTAGAGATGGGATCTTGCTCTTGCTCAGGCTGGCCTCAAACTCCTGAGCTCAGGTGTAGGGAAAGCTTTCTCCTATAAGACCTGGCAGCTAAAGTCTGTCATTGTCATTGATTGGTCCTTAAAAATCACATAAAGGTTTTTAGGCAGGAGCTGGACTCCCAAGAGGAAGGACATTCTCCTGTATTATGAAATTACCTTTAACACACTGAGAAAGTTACCATTGATGTGATGCTATTGTGTAGTATATAGTCTTTATATATTTTTTTTTTT
>NW_003852548.1:2027045-2030976 GCF_000181295.1 Otolemur garnettii | reverse complement strand
GCCCGCCACAACACCCAGCTATTTTTTGGTGGCAGCCATCGTTGTTTGGCGGCCCGGGCTGGATTTGAACCTGCCACCTTAGGTGTATGTGGCTGGCACCTTAGCCACTTGAGCCACAGGCGCCGAGCCACTTCCTAGGTTTCTTGACTGTAAAATTCCTATTTTTCCCTTTATAATTTATAAGTAATTTGTGAGGTGATAATTTGAGACTGCATAACTGTCCTGTTCCTCACCACACTTTCACCTATTAGTATTAGTATTCGTTGATGAATCTTGCTTAAATCAGTTATTGTGATAGTTGCCAAATGGTAGTTTTTAAACTCAGATCATTTCTTCCTTATTTATTGTCATTTTTCTATAAGAGGTTCTTCTTTTCCTTTATTTATTTACTTATTTATATCAATAATAAACCTTATTTTACTTTGTTTGCATGGGTTTTTATTTTATTCATTGGATATTGCGGTCATTGTTTATTTTGATGCTTAATTGTCCCTGAGTTGGCCATTGGGAGCCCCTTTAAGCTGGATTTTGGGTCCTTTTGACATATCCCTGTACTTTCCTGAGCACTGTCGTACTTTCTGGCACAAGATATTCCAGCCTTCATCTTTCACTTTACTTGCCCTGGCCCTGGAATCAGCCATTTCTCCAAGGAGCTCTGGTTCCTGTTACTGGATGATGATATTTAGAAATCAAAATCTGGGTGCTGAATGTGTTCATTGCTGCAGGAACATCATTACTTCTAGGCTCTTTCAGTGAACAAAGATGTATGTTTGTGTGCATATGTGCACAAGCATGTATCTGCATCTGTATAATAACTAATGTGTATAATCAGAAACAACACACTCATACATACTCAACCTTGAGTTCATGCTGTATCCCGGGAATCTTCCAAGTCATCCCTCATTCCATATTTGCATCTCCCTTCTCTTAACAGTGAGAGTATCAGTTCCTAGGATATGATGGTAGCAAGTCGTTTGCTCAGTCTACAGTATAGAGAAAGAGTCAGAATTCCTGCAGAATTCCTAAAATAATCCACCTGTATTACTGTGAAAAAACCAGCCTGTTGTGTATGGTACATTATTTGTTTGCATATGTTGTACCTTTAGATTAAAGATATGTAGTCAAAGTATTCTGTTCAGAAGTTACTTGAACTAGTTTTTCTTTTTAATTTCTCTCCCCCCCATCCAGTGTGGTTATGTTATTTATTTGGTATATACTTAGGTTCATGTTTTTGTTTTGTATTCCATCTTGCATTTTATTTCTTTCAAACTCTGATGATTTAATTTTATTCTTTGTATGTAAAATTTTAATGTGACTTGAAGAGAGAAAATTATATGTACCTTCTACTCCATTCTCATTCCTCCTTGAAGATGACCTATCGTGTTAGCTTCTAATTTATACTTATAATGGTTCTTTTTTAAAAATAAGCAGATAGGTATATTTTTATAGGTATATTTTTTATGTATACTTGATTTATAGATTGTTGTGCACTTTCCTTTTTGCCCATAATCTATCCTGTAAATCACTCCATGCATGTTTACCAATATCTTCCTCATTAATTTTTATAGGTGCATGGTATTCCATTGGTGAATATACCAGTTTGTTTAATTGCTCTCCTAGGTATGTGGGAATTTCAGTTGTTTCTAGTATTTGACAATTAAGAATGATGCTATAGTGAAATATCTTGGGCATATGCTTTTCTGTTTTGAGTAGGTGTGTCCTTCTATATAAATTCCTATAAGTGGCATTGCTCAGGCAAAGGGTAAACAAATCTATGGTTTTGTTAGATATTGCCATATTCCTTTCTACAGGACATGCACTATTTTCTATTCCCACTAATGATAAACTAGTGGGAATGGAAATCTGTGGTTTATGTCTTTCTAATCTGATAGGTTTGAAATGGTATCTCTGTGTAATTTTTGTTGGTGTTTTTCTTACTGTGAGTGAAGTTGAATTTTTTAATATGTTTAAAAGCCATTTTTACCTTTTTTGTTAATTATCTTTTCATGATTTTTTCTGTCAGGTATTTTCTGTCATGCCTAGTTTTCTGTCAGGTATTTGGTCTTTTTTCTCCTAATTTTTAAGAGTTTTTTATATATTATCTGTGAGATATGTTACAGCAGGTTTTTCCATCTAGTTTATCATTTATTTTTAGACTTACATCTGTGGACTTGCAAAAATGTTTTCATATTTTTGTGGTTGTAGTTATCCATCTTTTATTACATCTGGAATTTTATTCATAGTTAGGAAGTCTTTCCCTATACTCAAGTCAGAGGGGCATTTACCCAAGCTTTCTTCTAGTACTTTGTATGGTTTCATTTTTGTTCATTTAGCACTCTGATCCATTTGTTTACTCTTAGACATGATGTGAGGTATGGATCTAATTAACCTTTTCCAAATGTTTCTCCAGTTGTTCCAGTGCCATTTGTTAAAAAGTGAGTCTTTTATCCCATGTTTTGAAAGACTATCTTTATTAGAGAATGTTTTGGTATTTGGTAGGGCTACTCCTTTCCACAGGTTTTCTTTTCCAGTATCTTTCTAGGTATTCTTAGACATTTGTTTTTCAATATGATTTATAGTATTACCTTCTTTACCTCAATTTAAAAGCTTATTTCTTTATTTAGATCACACTAAATTTATAAATTAACTTAGGGATAACTAACTGTGACATTCTTTGAAGAGTTGACAGCTCCAAAGTTGGAAGGAACAAGTGCCCACAAGAGATGACCTTCACTTCTGACACTAACTGCAAATTTAGTTGTTCCAAGACCGTTGTTAGATTTGATAGTTTACTGGGAGAACACACAAAACTCACCAAAAGCTGTTACACTCACAGTAATGGCTTATTCCAGTAAAAGGTTACAGGCTGGAGTCAACTATGGGAATAAGTACATAAGGCACAATCCAAGAATGTACCAAATGCAGAGCTTCCATTTTTGTCTCCCTCTTTGGAGTCAGGGCATATTTTTAGCATTAGTGTGTGGTAGGACTCATGGAATATTATCAACTAGGAAAGCTCATCTGAGCCTCGGTATTCAGAGTTTTTATTGGTACTTTATCATGTAGGCATGATTGATTGTCTATGTGTCTGGTCTGAGTGTCCAGCCCCTCTGACAGTGACCCCAAGCCCCTACTCTAAATCACATGATTGGTCTTTCTGATGTGGCCAGCTCCTATTCTAAATCACATTATTAGACTATCCATAGTGATTCAAAGCCCCCATGCAAACAAAAGATTCTTATCAGGCAGGACATCTTTTTTTTTGAGACAGAGTCTCACTATGTCCCCCTTGGTAGAGTGCCATAGTTTCACAGCTCACAGCAAGCTCAAACTCTTGGGCTTAAGTGATTCGCTTCCTTTAGCCCCCCAAGTAGCTGGGACTACAGGTGCCTACCACAGTGCCTGGCTATTTTTTGTTGCAGTTGTCGTTGTTTAGCTGGCCCAGGCTGGGTTCGAACCCACCAGCCTCGGTGCATGTGGCCGGCACTATAACCACTGTGCTATGGGCCTCGAGCTAGGAAGGACATTTTTTTTTTTTGAATGGTAACTATGTACATTAATGTACTTCTGGGGTAAAGTGTGGGGTTGTCACACACAATCCGAAATACTTACATCAAGCTGGTTAACATAGCCTTCATGTCATTTTCTTAGTTATTGTTCTAAAACATTCACATTCTACTCTTAGAAAGATTCACTTCTACCCTTGTGAGATAAACCTCAGAAATGATCCCTCCAATCCCCTCCCTCCACCCTCCCTTCCCCCTCCCCGTATTCGTAGGCTGTTATTAGGTTATAGCTTTCATGTAAAAGGTACAAATTAGTTTCATAATAGGGGTATGTACATTGGATACTTTTTCCTCCATTCTTGTGATACTTTGCTCAGAAGAACATTCTCCAGCTCCATCCATGTGAACATGAAGGACGTAAAGTC
>NW_003852548.1:2024382-2024972 GCF_000181295.1 Otolemur garnettii | reverse complement strand
CACTAGTTCCTCTTTAAAGGTTTGGTAGAATTCTGATGTGAAGCCATCTGGTCCTGGGCTTTTCTTTTTAGGGATATTTTGTATAGTTGATGCTATTTCAGAACTTGATATAGGTCTGTTCAACATTTCCACTTCATTCTGGCTGAGTCTTAGTTCAGCCCCATCAGAGTAGGTGGGGGGAAGCAGGGGACTCCTTCACCAATGCCCGTTAGACGCGTGCGGCACTAGCAAGCTGATCTGTGCCTCCCAGTGTGGGAGCCCGGAGTGGGGAACTCCTCTACCTCTGTCTGAGGGACGTATGTGGCTCTAGCAAACAGTTCTGGGCCCTCCAAGAGTGGTAGACCCCTCCACCACCACCTGCAGGGCGAGTGTATTCTAGCAAGCAGTTCTAGCAAGCAGTTCTAGGCCCACCCAGCTTGAGTGCCTGGAGTGGGGAACTCCTCCCCTGGCCCCTGTGGGGTGTGCATGTCTCTAGCAAGCTCTGTTAATCACAGGTTGCATTCAGCTCTGTGCAGCAGACAGATAGCAGTTTACCCTCAGGTGTCAATTCTAGCCTCTGCCCACCCACTGCCTTTGTCTCAGCTGCATTA
>NW_003852548.1:2013075-2024305 GCF_000181295.1 Otolemur garnettii | reverse complement strand
GGAATCTCTGCTTGCCCAGAGAGACGGGGCTGGAGTGGTGTCAGTTTGCAGCTCAGGATGCCACTGTTGCTGTATTGGCGTCCTCTGAGCCGACTTTCTTCTCCTCATGCCTGTTCCACAGTCAGCACAGAACAGCACCAGCCCTTTCCCCTCCACTTCTCTCAAGGAGATGCCCAAGAATCTGGACTCCGTACCGCCAAACCTCGGAGTGAGTGGGTAGGGACTCCTCAGAGTTCAATGTTGCAGGTGGGGAATATATACAGTTTTATATAGTTCAAACCTTCCCTCAACCATACACCCGGGGTGCCCCTTTGAATAGTCCTTGGGTGGTCTACCAGGTTTGAGGGGTCCAAATCAGTTGTCCCAGTCACCACCCGTTTCAGGTGGAAGAGTTCAAATGTCTCTGGGAGCTAGATAAGAGGGATCTGCTTGCAGTTCAGATATAACTTGCTCCAGTGCTCTGTGAGGGCAAAGGGACCCACCTGGCAAATGGGTTAGTCTGGGAAGGTTAATGCCTCCTTCCCCACCTTGCACCCAGTCACTTGTAATCCCCCAGGTCTGTGGCCCTATTCACTCCAGTAGGCCACTGCTCCCGGGGTTTACCTGGCAAAATCAGCCAGAAATCTGAGTTCGGCAGGGGGGCCTTGCATGTTTAAATTAGGCTTCTGTCGGCTAAATTTCTCTGTACATCAGAGGTTGCATTCAGCTCTGGGCAGCAGACAGATAGCAGTTTACACTCAGGTGTCAATTCTAGCCTCTGCCCACCCACTGCCTTTGTCTCAGGGGGATTACTTCCTAAGGGCTGGCGCTCCACCCATGAAAGTTATCCGCGCCTTGCCTGTGGCTGCTGTCTGGAACCTCTGTTTGCCCAGAGAGACGGGGCTGGGATGGCGTCAGTCTGCAGCTCAGGATGCCACTGTTGCTGTATTGATGTCCCCTGAGCCGACTTTCTTCTCCTCACGCCTGTGCCACACAGCACAAAACTGCACCAGGCCCTTCCCCCTCCACTTCTCTCAAGGAGATGCCCAAGAACCTGGACTCCAAACCTCCAAACCTCGGAGTGAGTGGGTGGAGACTCCTCGGAGTTCAATGTTGCAGGTGGGGAATATATACAGTTTTATATAGTTCAAACCTTCCCTCAACCATACACCCAGGGTGCCCCTTTGAATGGTCCTTGGGTGGTCTGCCAGATTTAAGGGGTCCAAATCAGTTGTCCCAGTCACCACCCGTTTCAGGTGGAAGAGTTCAAATGTCTCTGGGAGCTAGATAAGAGGGGTCTGCTTGCAGCTCCGATATAACTTGCTCCAGTGCTCTGCGAGGGCAAAGGGACCCACCCGGCAAATGGGTTAGTCTGAGAAGGTTAATACCTCCTTCCCCACCTTGCATCCAGTCACTCGTAATCCCCCAGGTCTGTGACCCTATTCACTCCAGTAGGCCCCTGCTCCCGGGGTTTACAACTGGCAAAATCAGCCAGAAATCTGAGTTCAGCAGGGGGGCCTTGCATGTTTAAATTAGGCTTCTGTCCGGCTAGATTTCTCTGTAAATCAGAGGTTGCATTCAGCTCTGGGCAGCAGACAGATAGCAGTTTACACTCAGGTGTCAATTCTAGCCTCTGCCCGCCCACTGCCTTTGTCTCAGGGGGATTACACCCTGAGGGCTGGCCCTCCACCCACACGTTTTGCCTGTGGCTGCTGTCCGGAACCTCTGTTTGCCCAGAGAGATTGAACTGGAATGGCGTCAGCCTGCAGCTCAGGATGCCACTGCGACACTCCTCTCCTCACACCTGCACCACAGTCAGCACAGAACAGCACCAGCCCTTTTCCTCCTCCACTTCTCTCAAGGAGATGCCCAAGAATCTGGATCGCATAGGTAACAAACCTCCAGACCTCGGAGTGGGTAGGTGGGGACTCCTTCGAATTAAATGTTGCAGGTGGAGAATATATACAGTTTTATACAGTTTTACAGTTTTATGCCTGGCCAGAGGGTGCTGTGGCACGCCAGCAAGGATAGGAGGTCCAGTTTTTATGGGGTCTCTCCCGTAGGATAGAGTGGGAGGAAGTTTGAACTCTGCTCGCTTGTTTGCATGGAGTAAACTGCGAGCCCTTGTTGTGGAGGAGGGGACTCCCATCCGCTTGGTGGTGGATTTTGTACCTTTTGGTTGTAGTTTTGGGGCCGCAGCTTGCCTCAGGAAGGTTGAAGTGCGCTCTTCAATCTTCTTTCTTGGCTCTGCTGCGAACCATCAGCTAACTTGCTAAACTTCTGTCCTTTAAGCCTCCTTCTGGACGGGAGTTTCTGTAAAAAGCTGGCTGCAGTCTGCCATCTTGGCTCCGCCCCCAGGAAGGACATCTTAAGGATAATCTACTAGAAGCCAATAAGAAAGGCCAGACAGCTTTTTAAGAAAGATTAAATTGTTTATTACAGGCTATCAGGAACAAGTTTTTATTTTTATTTTTTGAAATTGAATTTTGTCTTTTATGAGTGTTTTAAAGTTTTCCTTTTATAAGTTTTTCACATTTCTTTTGAAGATTGTTCATAAGTATTTTATATTTTGCTATTATTTTCTATAATTTATATCTTCTATTTGGCATTTGCTTGCATATATGAAAGTTATTGATTAATATATGTTTATTCTATATAATGTGACCTTTCTAAATTCTCCAAATGATTATGTTAGTCTTATGATTGATTCTGTTTTTCAGATGCTCTTATACTCTATATAGTCTGCAAATAGAATTTACTGATTTTCAGTTCTTATACCTCTGATTGTTTTGTCATGTCTAATTGCAGTAGCTAATTCTTACAGTACAATACTACATAGTAGTGGTGACATTAGGCTTCCATCTTTGTCCCTGATCTTAGTGGAAGTGCCTCTAACAGGGGTGTCCAACCTTTTGGCTTCTCTGTGCCACTTTGGAAAAGGAGTTGTCTTGGGCCACACATAAAATACACAAACACTTATGAAAGCTGATGAGCAAAACAAAAAGGTTTGTGTATAATTTACCACCACAGACAAGTAAAAATGTTCTCACATAATATGCATCGGGCAGCTTAGATGCACCTGCATCTAGATTTTTGCCATGGCTTGATATCCAATGTGTCCCCAAAGTCACTGTATGTAGGGATATTATAGCTTTATTTATAAAATATTCATTAGAATTTTTTTAGTTATTTTCTTTTTATTTCAGATTAATACAAGGGAATATATAATTGGGTTACACTGTCTACATTTGTTAGGTAACATCCGAGTTGGATTTGAGTCAGGTTTCTAGATATTTCTTCATCTATAATTTTCTCTATGTGTTGGCCACCTTTTTGCAAAATTTCATATAATTTGTATATATTTTATTCCATTCAACAGATTGTTCACTCTATTGGTTATTTTATTTTCTGTATAGAAGCTTTTTAGTTTAATTAAGTCTCCTTTGTCTGTATTTTGTTTTTGTTGCCTGTGTTTATGAGGTCATAGTTATAAATGTTTTGCCTAGACCAATGTCTGTGAAAGTTTCCTATAGGTTTTATTCTAATATTTTTATAATTTGGGTCTTATATTTAAGTCTTTAATCCATTTTAATTTGATTTTTGTGTATGGTGAGAGGAGCTGGTCAAGTTTCATTCTTCTGCATGTAGCTATCCAATTTTCCCAGCATCATATTTTGAAGAGGGTATCATTTTCCCATTGTAAGTTCCAGTAGGCTTTGTCAAGGACCAGTTGGTTATAAATTTGTGGCTTTATTGCTGGATTCTCTATACTTTTCCATTGATGTATGTATTTATTTTTATATAAATACCATTTGGCTATAGCATCAGTGCTAATGGCATCTGTGATTTATGAAGGCGGTCATGAAGTTGTCCTGGGTTGCCAAATGGCCCAGTCTTCAGGGTCCAGTGGTGGCAGCTACGGGCTATGGGCTAAGCATTTCTAACCTTGTGTCCCAGGGTGGTACATACTGGTATTGGTAGTTACTATCGGGTTGATTCTTGAGTTTCTAGGAGGCTTACTTGGATGCTGGTAGTGACACCAGTGGATGAGGAGAGTGGGCAGGACTTCCAGGGAGTGGGAAAAGTGAGAGTGGGCAAGTTCTTGGCCCCTGGTCATCAGCATGGTGTGGACATAGTACTAGCAGTGGTAAGATGATTCTCTGGATCCTGAGCAGTGTGTATTGATGTTGGTACTGACTGAAATGGGCTGGGCAGGCCAATCTCCAGACCTGCAGGTGATGCTTATAGGTAGGTGCCTACAAGGTGCTGAGGTGGTGGTTAGGAATTTAGGCCCAACTTCATGCCCCCAGGAGGAGTTCTTAGATACCCAAGGTGGTAGATTGGGTTAGAAAGGGCAAATAAAAATGCCAAAAGCTTTCCTACCTTCTTTAAGTTGCCTGATTTTTTTTTTTCATTTTATGTTGTTTGGTTGCTGTAGACATTTGACTGTGTTCCAGAGTTCTCGCAAGGCTGGTTCTGACAGTTTCTCCTTGTTTTTCAGTCTTTCTGGAGGGAAGGGGGAATGAAAGCTTGGAGCTGCCTACTCTCCCACTTTGTTCTCATCATTGTGGGGTGAATTTTTTGTCACTTGATATGTTTTCACATTTTACTTAGTTCTTAAAGAATTTTTTTTTAATTTTTACTTTCAATTGGCTTTCAGTTGTCTTAGTATTTGAAGTTTTTTAAAATTTTCGTTTATTTATTCATTTTTTATTGAGACAGTCTCATTTTGTGGCCTTTTGGTAGAGTGCATAGCTCACAGCAACCTCCAACTCTTGGGCTTAGGCGATTCTCTTGCCTCAGCCTCCCAAGCAGCTGGGACTACAGGTGCCTGCCACAACACCTGGCTTTCTTTTTTTTTTGGTAGAGACAGGGTCTCTCTCTGGCTCAGGCTGGTCTTAAACCTGTGAGCTCAGGGCAATCCACCTGCTGTGGCCTCCCAGAGTTCTAGGATTACAGGCATGAGCCATCACGCCTGGCCTAAAGAATTTTGAATGGATGCAGACCATTCTGCATTTTTTTATCTTTATCTATTTGTTGTGAGGACAGGGTTGGGAGTTGGGGTTGCTTACATGATTCTTAGTTCAAGAGCACCATGTTTTGATAGTCAATACTGTGTTTTGATGTTTTGACAGTTTTGATAGGTGGAGAGTGTAGCTTCCTAAATGGATGACTTTTTCTTCTGGCACTGTGGGAGTGGCTGTGTGTGTGTGATTTGTTTTAGTTGTTCTTTGTCATACATGACCCTAAGTTTCTCCCTCTAGTATTTTTCCCTTCACCATCCAGTTTCCAAATGATACTGCCTTGTCCTTTTACCCTCTTCTCCCTCAGAAGCAGTGCCTTTTTGTGACTATCACCTTGGGTTCCATATACCTTTCTGATAACTGGTGCTCCTATACCTGACCAATTTGCTTTTACATACTTATGGTAAATTTTATCTTTCTAAGCCTGATTTCAGCTCACACTTAGGCTCTCTACCCGTCCTGTTCTATTTGCTGTTTTGTCAGACCATCCTCATATTCTAGAAAAGTTCATAGCAGGAGTTTGAAAGACAGCTGAGCTGGAATTTGACATTTTTTTTAACTTATAGGTAATTAGACATTTATAGTAGTCTCTATTTGCTGTTATAATTATAGTTATACTGAAGGTATAGGTTATATGTGATTTTATATGTTCATGTTGATCTGTATAGTTTTTTGGAGGATATATGGAGAGATTTGGATTTATACAGATGCAGTTATTCTAGATTATCTAGAAGGACATTAGTAACATGGACTTTTTAAAATGTACACTTCTCCAAATTTTGACAAACCCATACAGTTATGTTACCACCACCATAATGAAGATATAGAGGAGTTTTTTCACCTCCCTGTGTGTACTCTTTATAATTAAACCCTTGTTAAACCCTGGCCTTTGGCAATCACTGATGTATTTTCAGTCTTTGTAGTTTTGCCTTTCCAGTAATATTCTATAAATGGAATCATAATAGTGTGTAGACTTTTGAGTCCAGCTCCTTTCACTTACCATAATACACTTGAGGTTCATTAACCTTGTTGCATGTATTGTAGTTATTTCATTTTTATTACTGAGTGATATTACATTGTATGGATTCCAGGTTGTTCATTCACTGGTTGAAAAGCATTTGGTATGTTTCCAGCTTTTGGTGATTAAAAATATAGCTGCTGGCTCAGCGCCTATGGCTCAAGTGGCTAAGGCGCCAGCCACGTACACCCAAGGTGGCGGGTTTGAATCTAGCCCGGCCCGCCAAACAACAATGATGGCTGCAACCAAAAAACAGCTGGGCATTGTGGCGGGCACCTGTGGTCCCAGCTACTTGGGAGGCTGAGGCAGGAGACTCACTTGAGTCCAGGAGTTGGAGGTTGCTGTGAACTGTGGTGCCAGAGCACTCTACCCAAGGGGACAGCTTGAGGCTCCTGTCTCCAAAAAAAAAAAATATATATATATATATATATATAGCTGGTATAGGGCAGTGTCTGTGGCTCAAAGGAGTAGGGTGCTGGCCCCATATACCAGAGGAGGCAGGTTCAAACCCGGCTCCGGCCAAAAACTGCAAAAAAAAAAAAAAAATATATATATATATATATATCTGCTATATAAATGTTCCTGTGCAGGTTTTTGAGTTTACATTAAGTTTTCATTGGGATAAATACATCTGGGAGTGAGGTTGTAGGATTACATGGCAGTATATGCTTAACTTCATAAACACCTGGAAAACCGTTTTTCAAAGTGGCTGTGTACTGTTTTGCATTCCTACTTATGATAGGAGAGGTGCAGTTGCTCCACATCCTCACAGCACTTATTACTGTTAGGTTTTTTCCTTGATTTTAATAGGTATGTTGTAGTACCTCATTTTGGTTTTAATTTGCAGTTCTCTCATCACTAATGATATTGAACATCTTTTTATGTGCTTATTTGCTTATTTGAACATCTTTTTATGGGCTTAATTGATATGTATATCTTCTATGGGGAAGTATCTCTGTTTTGCCTGTTTTTTGTTTTGTTTTGAGTGTTTCCTATAATATTCTCAAAGCAAGTTCTTTGCTAGTTATTTGATTTGCAAGTATTTTCTTCCACCCCATGGCTTGTCTTTTCAGTCTCTTCATAGTATCTTTTGGATTTTGATGTCACATCTAAGAAATATTTGTCTAAACCAAGGTTAAAGAGATTTTCTCCCATAATTTAGAGATATTATAGGTTTAGGTCTATAATCCATTTTGAGTTCATTTTTATATATGTTGGAGGTATTAATTGAGGTTTTCTTTTTTTTCTTGAGACAGAGTTTCACTGTGTTGCCCTTGGTAGAGTACTGTGGCATCACAGCTCACAGCACCCTCAAACTCTTGTGCTTAAGCAATTCTCTTGCCTCAGCATCCCAAGTAGCTGGGACTACAGGCACCTGCCACAATTGGCTATTTTTTTGTTGTTGTTGTCATTGTTGTTTAGCTAGCCCGCACTGGGTTCGAACCCACCAGCCCATAACCACTGAGTTATAGGCACTGAGCCAGAGGTTCTTTTTTTGACTATAGATATCTGATTGTTCCAGAACTATTTGTGAGATGGGAAATCCTATTTTCCATTGAATTACCTCTCTGATTTTGTCAAAAATAATTTTTATGTATAAAGAGGTACATTTAAGAATAGCATACACTCCCAGCTACTTGGGAGGCGGAGGCAGGAGACTCGCTTGAGCCCAGGAGTTGGAGGTTGCTGTGAGCTGTAATGCCATGGCACTCTACCCAGGGGGACAGCTTGAGGCTCTGTCTCAAAAAAAAAAAAAAAGAAAAAAAAAGAATAGCATACACAGTGTACAATTTAAAAGTGTATATCTTGATGAATTTTTACAAAGTGAACACGTGGTGTAGCCACCATAATTAGGACCTCAGAATCCTCTCCCATACCCTGTCCCAAAGTCATGGCCACACACAAAATAATTATTATTCTGGCTTCTAACATTATAGATTAGCCTTACCTGTTCTCTTACTACATATAAATAGAATCATGCAATATGTACACTTTTGTTTCTTGTTTCTTTTGCTCATAAGTATATCTGTGACCTTCATCTATGTTGGACATGTGCAAGACAGTTCTCTGGGTAGCCTTGGACTGATCTAGTTCTCCCACCTTACTTGTAGTTCTCAAGAATAACTGTATCATGTGTAGGCAGCATAACATCTTGAGATAAGGGAAGAGCTGGCTAAAATAGCCTGAGCTCTGTTCTGGTCACCTCTTGGAAAATGAATGTCCTCAGTGCCTCAGCCTAGTGTGCCATGTGGCCCTCAAGGTATAAAAGTCAAGGAAGGCTGATTTTGGGGGGGTCTGTCAGTTGCAGTGCAAGTAGGGTACACACAGAACGCATCCTAGGTTTCTATTGTCCTTTTCTGCTATCTTTAAGTAATAAACATGCTCCATGTTACTTGTGCGTAGGGGTATTCTGTCTCACTGGACTCAGACAAGTTGGTAACCACCATACAGTGCACCTGCTTCACACCGTGCAGTTGTGATTTATTCATTTTTGTTACTACACAGCATTCCATTGAATCATTGTGCCACAATTTTATATATGTTGGACATTTTATATATGATGGACATTTGGATTTTTTCCATGATTTAGTATCAGAAATAGTGCTGCTGTGAGCATCTCTGCACTTGTTTTCTAGAACAGTAATTTTCTCTAAGGTGTGTACCTAGAAGTAGAATTACTAACTCATGGTATACAAATCATTAATTTCGGTAAATAAGGCCAAACTGTTCACGAAACTATCACACCAGCTTACATTCTTACTAACGGTATATAAGAGTTCCCATTTCAACACTGTTGTGGTATTTTACTCTGCTTGATTATAACCTTTCTGGTAAGTGCCAGAAATAAGGCCAAACTGTTCACGAAATTACTAACTCGTGGTATACAAATCATTAACTTTGGTAAATAAGGCCAAACTGTTCACGAAACTATCACACCAGCTTACATTCTTACTAACAGTATATAAGAGTTCCCATTTCAACATTGTGTTGTGGTATTTTAGTCTGCTTGATTATAACCTTTTTGGTAAGTGCATATTGGTGTGTCTATATGGCTTAAATTTTCATTTATCTGAGTACTAATGGGGTTGAGTACATTTTCTTATGTTCATAGGTCACTTGACTTTCCTTTTGTAGTGAAGTACCTGTTTGCTTGTCTATTCTTCTGGGTTGTTTGTATATTTCTTACTGATTTGTAGAGGTTAATTTATGTATTCCAGATAAGATCCCTTTATTCCCCATTAATATTGCTAATAATCTCTCCATCTGTAGTTTGCCTTTTTACTGTAGTACTTTTTTTTTTTTGATACAGAGTCTCACTATGTCACCCTTGGTAGAGTGCTGTGATGTCACAGCTCACAGCAACCTTAACTCCTGGGCTTAAGCTATTCTCTTGCCTCAGCCTCTCAAGTAGCTGGGACTATAGGCAGCTGCTTCAGCACCTGGCTGTTTTTTTTATTGCAGTTGTCATTGTTGTTTAGCAAGCCTGGGCTGGGTTCAAACCCGCCTGCCTTGGTGTTATGTGGCTGGTGCCCTAACCATGGAGCTACGGGCAGTACTTTTACTCTTGTAACACTTAACAAGTCTTTTTGTTTATGAGTGGTGCTTTTCATGCCTTTGTTTAGAATTCTTTTTCTATCCCAAAGTTATGAAAACATTTTCCTGTATTATTTTTTTTAACATACTAATTTTATTTCCTTTGGATGTATACCCCTAGCGAGATTGTTGAATCATGTGATAGTTCTATTTTTATTTTGTTGAGGAACTGCCATACTGTTTTCCATAATGACTGCACCACAGTGTGTTTTCCATATTATTTTATGGATACTTTATTGGTTACCTCTCATATTAGATTTACAGTTTACCTGTAGCTGATTTTTGTTGGTGAGAGGGGCTTAATTTCATTTTTTCCTATATAGATATACAATAGCCTATCTACATTTACTGAAAAGATCATTTTTTGCCAATTGCTTTACTGTGCCAACTTTGTCATAAATCAGATATATATACATGGTCAGGTTCTCTTTTTAGTTCCCCTGCACTATTTGTCTATTCTTGTGCTAATATCATATGACTTGATATTAATGGAATAGTACTCTCACAATAATTTGTGATTCTTCCACAAGGTAGGTCACAAACTTGATATGAAATAGACATCCAGTATTAAGACATTATGATGAACTGGAAACCCAATCAGAAATTCCCCTACATTCTATCTTTATCACCCAGTGGTCAGCACTTTAAAATAAAAGGAATGTATCATTACAGGGACTAGTGACATTTGAGGATGTGGCTGTAGATTTCTCCCAGGAGGAGTGGAAGTACCTGAACCTTCCACAGAGGACCCTGTATAGAGACGTGATGCTAGAGACCTACAGCAACCTAGTCTCCGTGGGTAAGGATGGCTTCTTCAGGTAATTTTGCTGTTTATGATTATTGTATCCAAAGGAGGGCTTTTTCTTTCTCAGTCCCCCCCTTTATCTCTTGTGACAAGGTGTTTGTGAACTCAAAGCCCAGGTTAAATGGTTTGACTTTATCATTGTGTCAGTGATAGGTCCCTTGTGCTGCCCCCAAACTGCAACTGCTTCTGTCTCAGTGGCTGAAGACCAAGTCAGTATATCTGTCATTTCTCATTAATAGGGCAGCAGGTTACTAAACCAGACCTCATTCTCAGGTTGGAGGAAGAATGTCCAGCAGAAGGAAGAATCCCACTTTGGAGCTTTCCAGGTAAGTGGGATTGACCCAGGCTCTAGGGACAAGATTTCAGCCCATCAGTCAGAGGTAAGGCCCTCTGAAAGGACTTCCAGGAATATCTTAGGAAAAGGTTGTAGCTCTTTGGCACAGCTAGAGGACAGGAACACAAAACCTCAAACATAAGACCAATCACTCCCTCTCCTGTTCCCCACAAACCAGACCACTCTCCTTAAGTTGGTGCTCACCTGTAAGTTTCTGTGGAGTTACTTTTGTCCCATATATGTCTATTAAATGCTGCCACCCCATCCCTGCCAATTCCACAATTCTCATCTATCACTTATCTGAAGCTAGTCCCACATTAGTCACAGGCTTGGACTCTAATGCTCTACTTCCAGATTGGATAATCTGAGTCCTTTCTTCTTGTTCAGCTTAAATATTCCTGTCAAATTTGCTTTCCTGAAACATCTTGATATTTTAAAAGTAGCTTTATTAAGATATAATTCATGGCTCGGCGCCT
>NW_003852548.1:2000584-2012752 GCF_000181295.1 Otolemur garnettii | reverse complement strand
TGCAGTTTTTGGCTGGTGCTGGGTTTGAACCTGCCACCTCCAGTATATGGGGCCGACACCCTACTCCTTTGAGCCACAGGCACTGCCCACAAATTTACTCTTTAAAAGTCTACAATTTAATGGGTTTTAGTGTATTTACAGAGTCATCTAACCATTACCACTATCTAATTTTAGAACGCTTTCATCACACCGTAAGAAGCCCTTACTCATTCCTTAACGGTCACTGTCCATTCCCTCTCCCCCCATTCCTTGGCAACCACTAATCTACTTTCTATCTCTATGATTTTGCTTATTCTGGACATTTCATATAAATGGAATCATATAAAATGTGGCTATATCTGGTTTCTTTTACTTGGCAGGTTTTCAGCATTCATCCACACTGTAGCACACATCAGTTCTTCATTCTTTTTATGGAGGAATAATATCCCATTGTATAGATAGACCACATTTTGTTTCTCCATTCATCCATTGATGGATACCTTTTTGTTTCCACTTTTTTGGGCTATCATGAAAAATGCTGCTATTTCATGTACAAGTTTTTGTAGTAATATATGAGTATGTTTTCATTCCTTTTGGGTAGATCCATAGGATCAGAATTGTTGTACTGTATGATAATTGTATGTTTAACATTTTGAAGAACTGTCAAACTGTGTGAATGTCCTGTTTCTCAAAAACTTTTGCCCAGTGGTTTTCACATTCAGTAATAATTATTGCCTGAATCAGTTATTAATAAGATGGCCAATTTTAATTTTCTCGGTGTTATCATCCATTGTCATTCATTTTCATATTCAAATTATCCTCAGTTTAGTTAGTATGAGTCCCTTCAGTCTGGCTCCTTTGTCCTTTTGACATGTCCCTATTATTCTTTGAGACTTCCTCACTTTCTAGCAGAAACATATGTTCCAGGCTCACCTTGTACATTCTCCATTTTAGACCTGGAATTAGCAGCTTCTCCACTGATTCCTATTAGTAAGTATGATATTTAGAGATCAGGATCTAGGTGCTAGGTATGCTTATATCTACTCAGAGTCTTGTCTCTTATAATTTACAGATGATTCCCCCTCCATCTACCTTTTTCCCTCTAATATTTATTTTTTAAGTAATTGGGTCATTTGGCCTTTAGATTTCCACATTCTAGATTTTCCTGTTAAATGTCTCATGGTGGTATTCAATATAGTCCTCTGTCCTCTGTATTTCTTGTAAATTGATAGATCTAGAACCTGGATAAGAGTCAGATTTTTAGTTTTACTTTTAGCAAGATTACTTGCTAGCTACTTCCCCCAGGAGGTTCATAATACATAGTGGTCACTCTTTGTTCTGTTACTAGTCATTGAAGATTACTGCTTAGATCTATTAATTAAAAATAGTGATATTCTATTATTTCTTCATTGTTGATTAGCTGGTATAATTCTACAGAGAGAAATTGCTTCTTTTTATTTACCATGAGTTACATATTTTACAGAAAAGACAGGCAAAGTGATTGTTTTTTTCTTTTAATTACCATTTTTCAAAATAGTAAGTTGGCTTTGTAGCATCATCCAAAGGTGACCAATAAGTTATATCTTTTCTTGTGTATCACTCTTATGGATTTAAACTTTTTTTTTTATGTTTTAACCCATTGCCTTATTATACTTCTTATAAATCAAATTTTCTTATCTATGGCCAGTGGAAACTCCTTCAGTTTGGCTCCTGAGACTTTGGTAGCTTCCTTGCTTTCTGGTGTTACAACATGTTCTAGGCTCATGTTCTAGGCTCTAGTTTGTATATTTCCTGTCTCTGACTTGGAATTGCCATTTCTCCCAGAAGCCTTGGTTCTTTTTAGTGGAAAATAGTCTTTTAAGCTCATAATTCAGATGTTAGGGAATAGTTTTTAGGGATTTTCATTGATAGGAGGAGGGACTAGGTATATATTTTTTAGTGAGAAAGTACCTCATGTCTTCAGATTGGTATTTCCGAATCAAATTCTGGACTTAAAGGTTTTTAAATTATTAATCTCATGTTTGATAGTAGTATTCTTAGTATTCTTCTGAGACTGTTGCATGTAGGTAGTGATGGAATGAATTGAGATAATCATGTTTTTTCTCTCAGTCACTGAGAATGTGTATTCAGTGTTACTATAAGACTTGGCTCCAGGAATTAAATGTGGATTTCTACCTAGTTGGAAATAGTATAAGTCAGGTACAGTTAAAGAGTTCATATACTAACTAAAGATTAAGGGCACTAACATCCTCAGAGTTGATGGAAGTCAGAAATGATGTAAAAGTAGTGGTAAGAAAGATTGAGTGTTGAGGTAAGATTGTTCTTGGTATCAAAAAGATCAGCAGGGGGCAGTGCCTGTGGCTCAAAGGAATAGGGCGCCAGCCCCATATGCTGGAGGTGGTGGGTTCAGGCCTGGCCCTGGCCAAAAACTGCAAACAAACAAACAAACAAAAAAGATCAGCAGGAATTTTGTAAAAGATTCTTTCTCCAGGATCATTAAATGAGATGACAGTATCAGCTTTCATATGGCAGGACATTTCTATAGAAGGTCCATTCCATGGTGTCAAAGTATAAAGATGGTTTATTGTACTTCTTTCTAGGA
Source organism: Otolemur garnettii (assembly GCF_000181295.1). Taxonomy (NCBI): domain Eukaryota; kingdom Metazoa; phylum Chordata; class Mammalia; order Primates; family Galagidae; genus Otolemur; species Otolemur garnettii. Next base: position 2,010,171 of record NW_003852548.1, on the reverse strand, counting down.
GTCTGCCAAGTTGATGAACAGATTGAGAGGCATCATCAGGATGACCAACACAAATGTCTGTTCATGCAAGTTGGATTTCCTGACAAAAAAACAATTATCACCAAGAGTGGACATGACTGTAATGAATTTGGAAACACACTTCATATGAGTACAAACCTTGCTGCTTCAATACAAAGACCCCATAAATATGAATCACTTGGAAGTAATATTGTAGATAATTTAGACTTATTTAGTAGAAGTTCTGTGGAAAAGAAATATGATAGTGGATGTGTGAAATTATTTTTCCATACTGAGTATGAGAAAACAAATCCTGGAGTTAAACCCTATGTGTATAAAGAATGTGGGAAATCCCTCAGGCGTAAGAAAGGCCTTAGCTTACATCAGAGAATTAAAAATGGAGAGAAACCCTTTGAATGTACTGCATGTAGGAAAACCTTCAGCAAGAAGTCGCACCTCATTGTACATTGGAGAACTCATACGGGAGAGAAACCCTTTGGATGTACTGAATGTGGAAAAGCCTTTAGCCAAAAATCTCAGCTCATTATACACTTGAGAACTCATACAGGAGAGAGACCCTTTGAGTGTCCTGAATGTGGAAAAGCCTTCAGAGAAAAGTCAACTGTCATCATACATTATAGGACTCACACAGGAGAGAAACCTTATGAATGTAATGAATGTGGAAAAGCCTTCACTCAGAAATCAAACCTCATTGTCCATCAGAAAACCCACACAGGAGAGAAAACCTATGAATGTACTAAATGTGGGGAATCTTTCATACAGAAGCTTGATCTAATTATACATCATAGTACCCATACAGGAAAGAAACCCCATGAATGTAATGAGTGTAAGAAAACTTTCAGTGATAAGTCAACTCTCATTATACATCAAAGAACTCATACGGGCGAGAAACCACATAAATGTACCGAATGTGGGAAATCTTTCAATGAGAAGTCAACCCTTATTGTGCATCAAAGAACTCATACAGGAGAGAAACCATATGAATGTGATGTGTGTGGAAAAACCTTCACCCAAAAGTCAAACCTGGGTGTACATCAGAGAACTCATTCAGGAGAGAAACCCTTTGAATGCAATGAATGTGAGAAAGCCTTTTCTCAAAAATCCTATCTCATGCTACATCAAAGAGGTCATACAGGAGAAAAACCCTATGAGTGCAACGAATGTGAAAAAGCATTTTCCCAGAAATCATATCTTATTATACATCAAAGAACTCATACAGAAGAAAAACCCTATAAATGTAACGAATGTGGCAAAGCCTTCAGAGAAAAGTCAAAGCTTATTATACATCAGAGAATACATACAGGAGAGAAACCCTATGAGTGTCCTGTGTGTTGGAAAGCTTTTAGCCAGAAGTCACAGCTCATAATACATCAGAGAACACACACAGGAGAGAAACCTTATGCTTGCAGCGAGTGTGGCAAAGCCTTCAGAGAAAAATCTACATTCACTGTACATCAGAGAACTCACACTGGAGAGAAACCGTATAAATGTGCAGAATGTGGGAAAGCCTTTACCCAAAAATCAAACCTTATTGTACATCAGAGAACCCATACAGGAAAGAAAGCCTATGGGAGAGGCCACACCCGGAAGTCAAAGCTCATTGCACATTAGAGAGCAAATCAGCAGTGTCAGTTATTACCCTGCAGGAAAGTTGTATCAGTTTAATTAACATTTTAAAAATATGTTCTGACTTCTGGTTTAAATATAGGGAGTAAAGTAAAGTTGACCTTTCTTCTTTTCATCTCAGTCTCTACCCAAAGCTATAGGAGAAAAAGAAGTAGAATTTTAATCTCTGTATCTGACAATATTAGGAGACAGCTGAAACCCTCACAGGAGGGCTGGCATAGGAAATGAACCACTGATGCAGGAGATTTCAGAGAGCGAGAGTGCTCAAGGCCGCAGATGTGAGACAGCACTGGTAAGGACTCTTAGCTGAGGTTCAGGATATACCCCAAGGTGCAGAATCATAAATAAAACAATGGTAACAGAGTGCATAGGAAGGTAGGAGGTTTCTTAGACCACTGTGGTTCGAGAAGAAACATGCAGGGACCTCAACAAGGAATCACTCAGACAAGCCATATTTGTAAAGTATTTTCTGTACTGATGGGAGCACACTTGAGAGTGGGTTTTAGGGGAAGAGAAGGAACTTTTCTTTGTGAAGAGCCCTATATATGCCTCTATTTATGGACTCAGGAAGAGTAAAGTCTGAAAGAAGTAACAAACATGGGGAAAAAAATACCAGCTGTTAGAAAAATTGATCTCACTATAATGTGGCCTTGGTTTCTTCCCCCACATGAACCTCCAATGAATAGAAAGTCCAGGAAAAAACTCTTCTCATTCAAAGAGGAATGACTCAAAACCACAAATGCACATGGTTTTTGAGCCAGCAGTTCCACTCCTAGGAATGTATATACTCACATGTGTACAAAATGAACATATAGAGGTATTCATTGATGGACTATTTGTGAAAACAAAAGATTGCAGGCTGTATAAATGACACCACCAGGGTTTTAGTTACCAAAATTGTGGTATATTCACATAGCATATGCCTAGGTAGAGGTAGACTAAATAAATAAAGAGAACTTGGATACCATTTATGTAGCGATGTTGGATAATCTCCAAGTTATGTTATTAGGTAAGAAAAGCAAGGTGCAGCATAGTCAGTATGATATGCTACTGTTTGTACATAAAAAGGGAAAAAATGGTAAATACATGATTGTATATGTATAAATTATCTCTGGAAAGAGACATAGGAACTGGTAACCCTGATTACCTCAGGGAAGGGGCAGTGAGGGGGGGATGGAATTGGGAGGGAGATAACTGTGTATCCTTTCATAGCTTTTGAAAATTGTACTATGTGGTTGTACTGCCTTTTCAAAAAAAATAAAACATTTTAAAAGCATAAATTATCCCATTGTTATAATAAAGAATAAAATTAAAATCTGGATATAGGACTTTATAGCATTATGAAGATATAGATATGCTTAATCTGGAGTTTTAATTTTTTGAATGAATAAGTTAAATAACCAGGAATAGAGAACAACAGATATTCCATAAATTTCAAAGTTATTTAGGCATTATATTTTATTGAGGGTGCCAAATAAGGTGATTTCCAGGTCGGCTGGGACTGCATTAGGTAAGCCTAAAATAGTTGAGACTGAAACACATTTCTTACTCAGTATGTATGGTGACATCCATGAAAAGATCTTGTTATAAAGCCTACCAATGTCTTCCTATATTTTAACAAAATGATTTAAATTATTTCATTCTTTTAAATTATTATTTTATTTTTACATATACATGTGATTATTAGGTTTCCACTTTTTGCTTTCACAGAATTAAAAAGGCTTAAAATTTGACAACAATAACAATGTTTAAGATAGAAACTAGAAACAAAAACCTCATAAAGAATGAATGAAGATAAATACATTCAGAAAAGAAATCAGATGATTGCAGCAATGAAGTATTAAGCAGTAATAATAATAGTAATGCAAAAAAGTAATATCCACATTATCAAGAGTATGACTATTATAGAATGCTTTGACTCTGAGGTTCAGTATAGAATCATCAATTAACTTATTTTTTTCCCAACGTCTCAAAAAATAGACAACTAATATTTATAAAAATAAAACATAATTTCAAAAAACAGATTGTGCCAAATCTTATAGACAATAGAAAAAGAAGAAATACTTCAAAATCATTCTGTTTAATCTGGATACACCTGATACTAAAATTGGAAAAAATATATTATTATAAAGGAGAAATTACAAACATAATTCACTTTTAAATGAGGATGCAGTATCCTGTATCCTAAACAACATATTAACAAGTTGAAGTAAAAATTAATGTTTAAGTAATGTACTTTAGTAAAAATCAAATCCAATTTATGTGAAAATTAGTCACTATTTTCTTTCTTTTTTTTTTCCTTGTCCTTACCCTCACCCTCCTCTCCTCCTCCTGTGTCTGTTCACCCCTTCCCCCATACCCCACCATGTCATTAATTGTCCTCATATCAAAGTTGAATATATAGGATTCATACTTCTCCATTCCTGTGATGCTTCACTAAGGATAATGTGTTCCACCTCCATCCAGGTTAGTACAAATGCTGCAAAATCTCCAATTTTTTTAATAGCTGAATAATATTCCATGGTATACATCTACCACAGCTTGCCAATCCATTCCTGGGTTGAAGGACATTTAGGCTGTTTCCACATTTTAGCGATTGTAAATTGGGCTGCAATAAACAGCCTAGTACAAGTATCTTTATAATAAAAGGGTTTTTTTTTCCTTCTGGATAGATGCCCAGTAATGGGATTGCAGGATCAAATGGGAGGTCTAGGTTGAGTTCTTGGAGGTTTCTCCATACTTCCTTCCAAAAAGGTTGTATTAGTTTGCAGTCCTACTAGCAGTGTAAAAGTGTTCCTTTCTCTCCACATCCACACCAGCATCTGCAGTTTTGAGATTTTGTGATATAGGCCATTCTCGCAGGGATTAGATGATATCTCAGGGTGGTTTTAATTTGCATTTCTCTAATAATTAGGGATGATGACCATTTTTTCATGTATTTGACAGACATTCGTCTATCTTCTTTAGAGAAAGTTCTGTTCATCTCTCTTCCCCATTGATGTATGGGATTGTTGGTTTTTTTTCTTGTGGATTAATTGAAGTTCTGTATAGATCCTAGTTATTATACTTTTGTCTATAGACACATTTTTTACAAGAGGTATAAAATATGAATATGCAGGATGAATCAATCACTCCCAAGGTCATATCACTGCTGGTGACACAGATTTTCCTGGGTTAGTGACAGATTGAAAGTGATGGTTCAATGGACATAGCCAAAGACCACATGACAGGACATTTGATCCAGAATGAGAGGTTCTTTTTGTTTATTACTGTAATTGTGGCCCTCACGCTTCTGTGTTTTTTCAGTAGGGCCATCTCTGTAGTAGAACTAGACAACCCAAGCTATATAAAACCTGGGGATAGTCAGTGTTTGGGTTATCAAAATAAGTGGGTGAATTAGACCCGAGACCTTGTCTGTGCCCTTCCAGGCTGCCTTTCCCCCTACCCTAAATTGGCCTATAAGAAAATAGGATCACTTTTTAAATGAACTATGTAAGTCAGAATGTCACATTTAGAGGCTTTTCAGGGAGAGGAAATGTGGGGCTGACTGAAGTTAACTAGAAAAGAAACAGTCAAGTGTAAGTAAACCTGAGTAGTATTGGGGAGAGCAATACAGAGTAGGAGTGAGTGAGTAGGCAGAATGGAATATATTGGGAGTAATATGATGCAAATACGAGTGATGATGGTGAATGTGGCCGAGTGAATAGCATTGCAGGCCAGTGGGTGGCCAAGGCATGGTAAGGCATTAGTGAGTGAACAGGAAGAGTTCTGTGCAGTCAAGGTGGGCAGATTGTGCTGGAATGGGGGGTACTATTTAGGGTGAGTCATGGGGTTCTGTGATATCAGGAGGTAGAGTGTCTCCAGGTCTCAGCAATGTACAACCTCATGGTGGTGGCAATCAGGAGTTGAATGGAAGAGGCAGAAGGTGGTCATAAGGGTTTTTGCACAAGGGCGAGCTACCCTGGGAACCACACAGTGACCACGGGTGTACAGGATGGGAATAGCATACACTCTGGACATAGTGGTCAATGAATATCACCTCTGTATTTCATGTTCTTATTATTTGTATACACTTAGGGGAGAGGCCCCACCACGAGAGGTGACACCTCCCCCAAATCAGCTCCATTGTGCCCTGAGGCCAGCCCTACTCCCACCCGATATTGTTTATGCCAGTTATTTTTCTTATTACTGTAGCTAATATTTCTAGCATAAAATTATGACCCTTTACTTATTACCTAGGGCTTTCAAGACTACCCTGGGATCCCTAAGATCAGCCCTGGGACTGTTGACTGGCCCTCAAACCACCCAGATCAGTACTGGGCTCACAGTATTTTAACCAATTATTTCATAGTATTGCCTTTATTTCTTTAGGTAACATCTCCAAAATATAAATTATGATCCCTTTTCATCTCATCCTATAAGGGCCTGTTAATGTGAGAAGTTCTGTTGATAAAATGATAGTGGCCAATGTACTACTAGGCAAGTTACCCCAGAGGTCCCAGAACAGAAGGGCGCACAGATCAAATTAAAATGCTCAAGTCTCGGCTTGGGGGCTTCAGAACGCCAGAACTGGGATGGCCGCGCCCGATGCCTCTCCTGCCCCTGGCGAGTCCCCAGTTTTGAGGCGATTTCCAGGCAGCCGTGCAGCTTCGGCACTGGGTGCACCGATGCTGCGGTTTACAGCCCTGAAGAGTCTTTGTCCTTCCTATTTTGTCCCCATTGCTGTAATAAATCCCATTATGGAGACACTGCAACTTTATAAAGGGATATAGTTTGAATTCCGTGGAGTGTAATTTTGTGAATGAATTGTATCTTTAAAATATTGAAGAGTTTTCAGAAAGAGGGCTAGGAGAGTTAATTACTGGGTTATTATGCTAAGCATCAAATTCTGTTGGTAGTACAAGATTTTGTTAGGCATTTTTAGTAACACTAGAAAGGACAGTCTGTATCTTTTGATAAAACTCATCTTTAATTACAGCATGACTGATATTAAAAGTGAATGGTTCGTAAATGAAGAACAGATTATTTAATTTTTAAATGCAGCATACAAAGTATGTGCTGTGGAAATCTTATGGTCAACAAGTTGATGGAGAAAATGCCTTCAGTTGCTCAAGTATAAAAAGTGGTATTCAAAGTGAGGGAGACTAAATAATGTTGCTACAGGAAATGGAAACAAATATAGATATTTAACAAAGATGAAAGAGTCTACAATTTGTAAACTTCAAGCAAAATTCATTTGACATCGTGCACACCATAACAGGCACAGGTTCAACAAAGGTGGCTGTTACCTTCCTCGGAAGTTAACAGAAGCTAATCTAGCCTCTTAACTAAATACTATGATGATAAGCTCTGTGAAATTAGCTTTTAGATAGTATTACCATATGCGGGGAGATGTTGTATTAAAGTGTTTGTAGGGAAAGAAGTCTGCAGGTAATTTTTTACTCTTGTGGCATAATCAGTAATTGGCCTGATATCAAGGCTTCATATCTTGTAAACTAGAGGCATAATTTAGGTATTCTATAGTTGTTTAGAATTTGAGAATATAGATCTTGAAAAATCAAGGTGTTGGCTCGGCGCCTGTGGCTCAAGTGGCTAAGGCGCCAGCCATGTACACCCAAGGTGGCGGGTTCGAATCCAGCCCGGGGCCGCCAAACAACAATGTCAGCTGCAACCAAAAAATAGCCGGGCGTTGTGGCTGGCATCTGTGGTCCCAGCTACTTGGGAGGCGGAGGCAGGAGACTCACTTGAGCCCAGGAATTGGAGGTTGCTGTGAGCTGAGATGCCACGGCACTCTACCTAGGGGGACAGCTTGAGGGTCCTGTCTCAAAAAAAAAAAAAAAAGAAAAATCAAGGTGTTTCAGAAGGGCATCAACATATTTAGGCCTTTAGGTTAATATTATGCCAAATTATGAGCAAACAGCACTTGAATTACCTAAGTCTATTATAATCCTGAGGAGGTCTAAGTAGTATCTTGATAATTGAGGAGAGCTTTTCATTCTACCTGAGTGTAAATGCAGATGGAAATTCAGTGAAGGTGTAATAAATTCTGTATAAGTAAGATTGTATCACTTAATTCCCTTTTTGTGGTAAAAATATAATTTAGTGTGAAGAGACAAATTTCATGGGAAGGTTTTTTAGCCATCAAGAAGTACTGTCACCTACTCATGCACAAAACTATCTCCCAAAGACTTGTCCTAAGTCCCTTACCTCAAGAAATTAATGAGTATAATGGAAGATAGCCCGATCTTGTCAAATTGGACAAATGACAACAAACAAAAGATGAACTGTGACCTTTCCTGTGAACTGTACAGAATGTTTACATATTCAGCTTTCCCCGCTGGTGTTCCTGTCTCAGAAAGGAGCCTTGCTCATGCTGGTTTTTATTACAAGGGTGTGAATGACAAGGTCAAATGCCTCTGTTACAGCCTGATGCTGGATAACTGGAAACAAGGAGACAATCCTATTAAAAAGCATAAACAGCTGTATGCTAGCTGTAGCTTTATTCAGAATCTGGTTTCAGCTAGTCTGGGATCCACCTCTAAGAATATTTCTCCAGTGAGAAGCAGTTTTGCACATTCTTTATCTCCCACTTTGGAACATGGTGGCTCATTCAGTGGTTCTTATTCCAACCTTTCACCAAACCCTCTCAATTCTAGAGCAGTCAAAGACTTCTCTGCATTGAGGACTAACCCCTACAGTTATGCAATGAGTACTGAAGAAGCCAGATTTCTTACTTACCATTTGTGGCCCTTAACCTTTCTGTCACCATCAGAATTGGCAAGAGCTGGTTTTTATTATATAGGACCCAGAGATAGGGTAGCCTGCTTTGCTTGTGGTGGGAAGCTAAGTAACTGGGAACCAAAGGATGATGTTATGTTAGAGCACCGGAGACATTTTCCCAACTGTCCATTTTTGGAAAATTCTCTAGAAACTCTGAGGTTTAGCACTTCAAATATGAGCACGCAGACATATGCAGCTCGAATAAGAACATTTATGTATTGGCCATTTAGTGTTCCAGTTTGGCCTGAGAAGCTCGTAAGTGCTGGTTTTTATTATGTGGGTCGCAATGATGATGTCAAATGGTTTTGTCGTGATGGTGGCTTGAGGTATTGGGAATTTGGAGATGATCCATGGGTAGAACATGCCAAGTGGTTTCCAAGGTGTGAGTTCTTGATACGCATGAAAGGGCAAGGGTTTGTTGATGAGATTCAAGGTCGATATCCTCATCTTCTTGAACAGCTATTGTCAACTTCAGATACTCCTGGAGATGAAAATGCTGATCCACCAATTGTTCATTTTGGATCTGGAGAAAGTGCTTCAGAAGATGCAGTCATGGTGAATACACCTGTGGTGAAATCTGCCTTGGAAATGGGCTTTAGTAGAAGCTGGTAAGACAGACAGTTCAGAGCAAAATCCTAACTACTGGAGAGAAGTACAAAATAGTCAATGATATTGTATCAGCTCTTCTTAATTCTGCAGATGAAAAAAGAGAAGAGGAAAAGGAAAGGCAAGCTGAAGAAATGGCATCAGGTATTTATTGAGCATGAACACCAGTGCTAAATATTCTACTAATCATTGTGATTATTCTCAAGGAGCATGTCGATTAGCGTGGGAGATGACTTGTCACTAATTAGGAAGAATAGAATAGCTCTCTTTCGGCGGTTGACGTGTGTGCTTCCTATCCTGGATAATCTTTTAAAGGTCAATGTAATTAATAAACAGGAACATGATATTATTAAACAAAAAACACAAATACCTTTACAAGCAAGAGAACTGATTGATACCATTTTAGTGAAAGGACATGCTGCAGCCAACATCTTCAAAAACTGTCTAAAAGAAATCGGTTCTACATTATATAAGGACTTATTTGTGGATAAGAATATGAAGTATGGCTCGGCGCCTATAGCTCAGCCGGCTAAGGCGCCAGCCACGTACACCTAAGG
>NW_003852548.1:1996653-2000386 GCF_000181295.1 Otolemur garnettii | reverse complement strand
AATATGAAGTATATTCCAACAGAAGATGTTTCAGGTCTGTCACTGGAAGAACAGTTGAGGAGCTTACAAGAAGAAAGAACTTGTAAAGTGTGTATGGACAAAGAGGTTTCCATTGTATTTATTCTTTGTGGTCATCTGGTAGTGTGCCAGGAATGTGCCCCTTCTCTAAGAAAATGCCCCATATGCAGGAGTATAATCAAGTGTACTGTTCATACATTTCTCTCATAAAAGAAAAATAGGCTGTATCTTAAGTTATATTGAAAAGTCTTTAACATATTGTTGAACATACAGTGCTATTTGAATGAACCATTGGTTCTTCAATTAGTAACATTTGTGTTGTAATCTGCTTTGGTGCCAATAATCTTATTTCTAAACAGGTTGTTTATATCATATTTAATCTTAACCTGTGTGTTTACAAGAGAGGATTTATGTTTGATGAGCTATATAAGTATACATTGTTAACTGTCACTTTAGGTGTTACTGGATTTGCTATTCTTTCTGAAAGCTTTGAGTACCACTGCCACAATATAGCATAGATTAAAAGAACTGGAAACGTAAACTCTGGAGTTCAGTTACTATGCCAAATTCTTTTTGGTGCTTTTCTCATATGTTATAAAATAAGGATTTTTCTCTTCCTAGTAAATAAGTTCCCCTGTTCTCCTTTAGTTTGTGAGAAACATCTTAATAAAGTACTTTAAAAAGAAAAAAAAATGCTCAAGTCTCATAGCTTATTAAATCCATTTTTTAAAAACACAAAATATATACAAAAAAAAAGAAGCAAAGGAAAGAGATGGGGTAAGTTAACACACTTAGGATAGGATACAAATAGGGTGAAGGACCACGTTTCCTGAATCCTATGCTGTGCAATGTTCAAAGACCGTTCCTCCGTCTCCATCTCTGTCTCTGTTGCATCACCCTTGCTAGTTATGAGAACCAGAGCTGAGGTTTGAAAAAGGAGCCCAATCTGACTGAAGGTGCTCAGGGGCAGGGACATACCCTGCTTACCTCAGCTGTAGCTCACTATCTAGCCTCCTGGACAGTGATGAGTTTTATCTCTTTTGAGGGGAACAATACTGAGTACCACCAAGTGGTGGCCAATTTATAGTATACTATATAGCCCAGGTGGCAGGATACCTTATGACTTGGTGTTCCCATTCCTTTCTATCTGAAAGTAATATCGTTATTTGTTATATTATCCTTATATTTTATTTATCTTTATTTATTTATTTTTTAGAGATGGGTCTTGCTCTTGCTAAGGCTGGTCTCAAACTCCTGAGCTCAAGTGATCCACCTGCCTTGGCCTCCCAGAGTGCTAGGATTACAGGCATGAGCTGCCGCACCCGTCCTCTATTTATCTTTAGTATATCTTACAAGTTACTAACTTTCTTGCTGACTATACATGATTTCTGTGTATCTCAAAGCCTTCGTCATGAACTATGTATTTAACACATCTTATGAATTCTGCGTATGTCTCAAAACTTACTTGTTTATACTTGTTACCTATACTTCACACATCCTATGACTTTTGCTCATATCTTGTAAGCCGTTAGCTTACTATCTATGCTTGGCACAGCTTGCAAATTTCCTCCTTCACATTGGTTTTTGTGACCTCTAGCAGACAAACAATAGAGAAAATTAAAGCTAGCTCTTTGAAAAGATTAATAAAAGCAAGAAACCGGACTGAACAAGGAAAAAAACCCAGAAATTTTCAAATTTCCATGATATAAGGGACATCACTACAGATTCTGTAAACATTGAAAAGACAATAAGAGAATTAGAACAAGATTTATGCCAATAAATTTGACAATTTAGTCAATGTGATTAGTAATGGAGAAAGATCATATAATCTCTATAGATACAGAAAAGAGTATTTGGTAAAATTCACCCACTTACAGCGTAAATTCTTAGCAAATTAGGAACAGAAGAGAACCTCCTTAGTCTGATAAAGAAGTATGTTTCTTTTTTTAAAGTAAAAACACTTACTGGTAACATGGGAAAAACTTTCCTCCTGAGATTAGAATTGATACAAGAACAGGTGTAGGTACTGTTTCCACTTCTACTCAACATTGTACTGGAGGTTTGAGGCAGTGTGACAAGAAAAAGAAAAACATAATGCCTGGGTGTGAATAAATAAAACTTTTGCTAGGTGTAATGGTTTGTGACTATAAGCCTAGCACATTAGGAGGCCAAAAGAGGAGGATTGCTCGAATCCAGGAGTTCAAGACCAGCCTGAGCAACATGGTGAGACATGATCTCTGCAAAAAATTAAAGAAAATTAGCCTGTTATGGTGATGTGTATCTGTAGGTCCAGGTACTTGGGAGGATGAAGGAGGATGATCACTTGAGCCTAGGGATTAGAGGTTTCAATGAATTATGGTGATGACACTGTACTCTAGCTTGGGCAACAAAGTGAGACCCTGTCTTAAAGAGACAAAAACAAAATAACAACAAAACCCACTTGCAATCTGTGCAGCTGATGTGTACATAAAAAATCCAAAGGATCTATAAATAAAATGTTCAAATTAGTAAGTGAATTTATTAAGGTTGCTTAATAGAAGCTCAAACTTCAGAAATTGTTTTTTCTTTGCATCAACAACAAACAACGAGAAAAGAAAGATACTATCACTTCAACTTGGGAGAACAGAGAGAAACAATGAGCCCACGATGGAGAAGGAGTTTAAAAAGAGGAATTTAAATTTGGATGGGGTATGATCTGGTTGTGAAACACTAGAAGAAAACACTTTCAGGCTTTTTAGAAGGATGAGAGAAGGATATATAGGGAACACAAGTCTCAAATTTGGAAAAGGGCAAATCTATAAATGTCTTGAGCACATAAGTAAAGGAGTTGATGACAATTGGAGGGAAAGTGAAAAGGCCTAGGAAGGGAAGACTAGCCTGGAAAGGCACATTCCAGTGGAAGGAGGCAGGGATCAGATCCTGAGGATAAGGAAGGGAGGCAGCATTCTTCTTAAAGCTAAGCAAAGAATCAGGGGAGATGTGGAGATGTTCTTTCATCTCTTTAGCTCATATCCATGACCTGTAACCACCAGAGGCCTACTTCCTTTAAGAAAGACATGAACATAACCAGTTTGATGAGAGTATTTCAAAATGTGTATGAAAACAGCACACTGTACCCCATGATTGCATTAATGTACACAGTTATGCTATAAGAAATAAAAAAGAAAGAAAGACATGAACATGATTTATTGATGGCATGTCAAAGGGGTCAACCTCCCACTCACCAGATGGAATTTTCCTTCCACCCACCATAAACAATCTTTCTAGTGCTCCCTCACCTATACAACTTGAGATTTTTCTCTCTGCCATCCAAGGCTCTTCTTTCTCAAATGTGAAAATGAGTTCTGGTTTGGTAACATGAACCCTGTAGGACAGCGGTTCTCAACCTGTATTAAAGGGCCACGGCATACAGAAACTGTATTAAAGGGCCACGGCATTAGGAAGGTTGAGAACCACTGCTGTAAGAGTACATGACTCAGAATTTAAGGCCACCCACTTGGACTTGGGGGCCTCTGAAGACTGAAAAAAAGTTTCAGGGGCTGCACAGCAAAGCTGCCCATTTACATCTTGGCAAAGTCTGGCTATTTCGCTTAGGAGGTGAGAGAACAAATGCTTCCTCCAGGGTCAAAAAAGATAAGAGGAATCTTCGACCTCTGAACATTTTCAGCAATTAAGTGGCAAGAAATTTCTTCTCTTTCTTTTTTTTTTTTTTTTT
>NW_003852548.1:1994329-1995961 GCF_000181295.1 Otolemur garnettii | reverse complement strand
AAAAAAAAAAAAAAAAAGATTCTGTATGGACATGATACTGAGCATTGCAGCCAGCTGGTCTCTGTGAAGGAAGGCTTGCCCAGGTAATTTGATATTTATGATTACTGGGTCTAGATTTTGAAAGCTATCTTTCTCATGCTCCAGTGCCACTAATCCTGCAGTAACACATGATAGCTCCATCTGAAGCAGTCATCCCTGGGTGATGAAGGAAAGATATATAGGAACTTCTTTCTTGCTCACAGAAAGGATGCCTGCACCCAACCTAGGTTTTTTTACATGTTGGAAGAGAAACAAAAACCTTATTAGAAAAACTTCTGCTTTTGGTGATGACAAATAGGCTTTTATCAGACTAATGTTCCTACTGAGAACAACTTAAGAAAAAAAAAAAAAAAACTGGATAGAAGACCAAAAACTGGAAAGCTGCTGAGGTACCTGAGATTTGAGAGACAATAATGCTAGAAAATTAAAAGACCAAGGTTGTCAAAGCAGATGAAAGCCAAGCCTGAGTATAGCTTTTGCCACATGGCCCTTAAGTGTCCTGGCTCTCTTCAGTGCTGTCTTTGGTAGACCACAAGTGGGGGCTCCAGGCTCTGTGGAAGGGCCTTCCTCTAAGTATTCTAATTCTCTCGCAAGTGCCTTAGACTAGCTGGGGACCACTGCCACTGAAACAGGTCATTGAGCCTGGTTCTGATACAAGAAGATTGCTCTTGCTACATGTTCCATATTTCTTTCATGTGATCTTGTGAAATTAAGCCACCAGAATAGTGTTGACATGCCAGTTTGGGTGATAGATGGAACACAAAATGTGTTCTAGGCTCTGGGCTTATTATAGGGGTCAGCTGCTAGCCCTTGGGCTTGACCTACGTGTGAGTCCACGTATTGGCTCATCCATCAGTGTTCTAACTATAGTGCTTCCTGTGTTCTGCATCCAAAGACAGCAAGGTGTCTTTGTTATGAGCATGCAAAGAAGCAGAGAGCAAGGATGGAGAAAGATACATTATCCAAAGGCTAATCCAAGAAAGTAGGTGTGTCTATACCAACTATCAGGCCTAAGAACATGAACCTCCAAGTTTAGGACAGTCATGATGAACTCTATGGAAAGAACAAGGTAAAAGAGAGAAGAGAGATTTAAATAGCGAGCTTCAACTGCACTTATCTAAAATGGTGTGTGTGACCGGCCTTCGAGCGACAGCAACGCAAGATGGCAGCCACCACGGGCTCGGGAGTAAAAGTCCCCCACAATTTCCGACTGTTGGAAGAACTTGAAGAAGGCCAGAAAGGAGTAAGAGATGGCACGGTTAGCTGGGGTCTAGAAGATGACGAAGACATGGCATTTACAAGATGGACAGGGATGATAATTGGGCCTCCAAGAACAATTTATGAAAACTGAATATACAGCCTTAAAATAGAATGTGGACCTAAATACCCAGAAGCACCCCCCTTTGTAAGATTCGTAACAAAAATTAATATGAATGGAGTTAATAGTTCTAATGGAGTGGTGGACCCAAGAGCCATATCAGTGCTAGCAAAATGGCAGAATTCATATAGCATCAAAGTTGTCCTGCAAGAGCTTCGGCACCTAATGATGTCTAAAGAAAATATGAAACTCCCTCAGCCACCTGAAGGACAGTG
>NW_003852548.1:1992478-1993912 GCF_000181295.1 Otolemur garnettii | reverse complement strand
TGATTACCTGGCCTGGGGTCTCTGCCTTCTCTCATTTCCCTTGCCCCTGTCTCCTCCCCTCCCTGCAACAGCCCTCTAGCTTGGGGGCTTGTTAGAGTAGACATGAAGGTTTCAGGTCACAGCCTGTGGGACTACTGCTGAGTGTGTGGGGTGCTTTGTCTGCACTCCTGATTTCTTTAAGTCTTAAATGATGCCCCCTTCCAAGCCATCATCCCCTTCCCACTCTCCTCCACTCCCACCCTTGGCCAAAGCATAGATTGTAACCCCTCTGCTCCCCTCTGAGATTGGCCTTTGGTGAGGAATTCAGGGCTTTCCCCGTATCTTCTCTCCCCCACCTTTATCAAGGGGTGCTGCTTTCTCCTCCCTCCTCCTCAAGTCCCTCTTTGCACTGTCACCACCCAACACTTTCCATGACACTTCCTTGCTTTGGCCAAAAGTCATCAGGTAAGGGTGGAAAGAGTCTCTGACCTCCCTTGTTTAGTTTTGGAATCGCATTTATTCACTCCACCAGCCTAGGAAATGAATTGGGTCCTCAGCCCTGCCACCTCTGCTGTCATCATCAGCTGATGCATTGTTTTAGCTCAGGTTTTGATAAGGTGAACAGTCACCAGGGTTACGCAGACCTGCCAGCGAGTCCTTGGTAACTTGGAGAAAGCCCACATGAAGACACTTGTAAGCACACACCCTCTCTCTGAATTGTTTTATTTTCCTGTAATTGCTTTTGCTTTTAAAAATCAAAGAAGTTTTAAACAGGGCTTTCATTTTGTCATCCTTGCAATCAATTGGGGTCTAGTTTGGAATTTGACAACTGGAACAAAAAAACCTTGAATTCAGTGCATACTTTGGTTTTGGTGCTGCTGCTTCTCACCAATCCTCAGCAGGGATCCAGAAAGAACTGGTGAGCACAGCTGATCCCCAAAATTGGTGGGCTTGACTTCCTGGCAAATGGCTGCATTCTTTCACATTCTGTTCAGGACCACTAAATGCTGAAATGTGGATGCGTACCGAAATAAAAGCAATTCATTTGTGTACTAAAGGTTTTTTTTTTCTTTCTTTTTTTTTTTTATTGAATGGTAACTATGTACATTAATGCACTTCCGGGGTACAGTGTGGGGTTTTCACACACAATCCAAAACACTTCCATCAAACTGGTTAATATAGCCTTCGTGGCATTTTCTTAGTTATTATTTTAAAACGTTCACATTCTGCTCTTAGAAAGATTCACTTGTACCCTTGTAAGATAAACCTCAGAAGTGATCCCTCCCCCTTCCCGTATTCTTAGGCTGTTATTAGGTTATACCTTACATATAAAAGGTATAAATTAGTTTCATAATAGAGGTGTGTATATTGGATACTTTTTCTTCCATTCTTGTGATACTTTGCTCAGAAGAACATTTTCCAGCTCCATCCATGTGAACATGAAGGACGTAAAGT
>NW_003852548.1:1989929-1991090 GCF_000181295.1 Otolemur garnettii | reverse complement strand
TATTCCTTGATCACTTCTAGGAGTTTTGTAGTAGAATCCCTGGTGTTTTCCAGATATACTATCATATCATCTGCAAAAAGTGAAAGTTTAATCTCTTCTGACCCTATATGGATGCCCTTAATCGCCTTTTCTTTTCTAATTGCGATGGCTAAAGTTTTTTTTTTTTTAATTTAGTATTTGTATCAAACCACCTTTTGAGCAGCAACTGTCAAAAGTCTGGAAAGCAATTGATGTTTCCATTAATCTTTTTCTGGGGAAACTGTTAGTTCTAAGGATTTAACATCCTGTAAGTAAAGTTTAACATAACAGTATTCCATAAGCAGCCTTTTGATTGTCAGACCATTGCCTGATTTTAATATAATAAACAAAAGTGTGCATTAATATTTAAAAAAAATGGTGTGTGTGTATGCCTGTGTGTAGTATAAACAAATTATATATCATATATAAATGTATATAATATCTGAAGTAAATATGGCAAAATATATTTAAAGATCTATTAAAACTGGGCAGAGAGAACCTGTCTTAGCCATCTTGGGCTGCTATAATACGATAGTAGGGACTGGGTGGCTTAAACAACAAACATTTATTGTTCACAGTTGTGGAGGCTAGGAAGTCCAAGATCAAGGCACCAGCTGATCTAACGTCTGGTGATGGCTAGTTTCTTGGTTTGCAGATGGCATCTTCTCATTGTGTCCTCACATGACTAAAAGAACAAGCTCTTTTTCTCATCTTATGATGACACTAATCTCATCATGGGGGCTCCACCCTCATGACCTCATCTATTCCTAATTACTTCCCAAAGACCCCACTTCCTAATACAATCTCATTGGGGGTTAAAGATTTCAACATATGAATCGGGGCGGGGGAAACAGGCGTGTAGTGTGTAACAGTATATTACAGAATATTTTTCTCTATACCTTTGGGGTTGTTTGAAATATTTCATAATTTTGAAAAATTATGTAAGCAAGAAAAAATTTGGCAGATGCAAACAAAATGAAAAATGGACATAAAATCTGGAGGCAAAAACATTAAGCAGGACAAAGAAGGATATTTTAATAATAACAAATGATAGTGTTCATTAAAAGACATGATTTTTTTTTTTTGAGACGGAGCCTCAAGCTATCCCCTTGGGTAGAGTGCCATGGCATCATGCTCACAGCA
>NW_003852548.1:1984785-1989753 GCF_000181295.1 Otolemur garnettii | reverse complement strand
GGCGCCTTAGCCACTTGAGCCACAGGCGCCGAGCCACAAGACATGATTTTAATTCATGTTTATGCACCTAACAGCACAGGCTTAAAGTCTATAAAACTGCTAAAAATAAAAGGATGACTTCATGAATCTTCAATTAGAGACAGAAATTAATACAACTCTTTTAGATCAGACAAAAATCAGTGACTCAAATAACAATTATTAAGCTTTATCTATACATAATATGTGGATATGGGTATATTTATTAAATGTAGGTATAAATATTAAAATATATAAATATATTAAATGTAAATATACATATTAAAACCCAGTGGTAAATACACAGGAAACATTTACAAATATAGTAGATCCTCCATAGTTGATCAGCTCTCTACACTGATCACCTCCTTAAGTTGACCTAATTTTTATAAACCAGACATGTGTATTATGTATCAGTATAGTAGGCCTAGTTCCTCCACCTCCATATATTGAAGAGTTTGTTACAGTCCCTTGGATGGTCAATTTACAGAGGTTCTACTGTATAGATGACTGAGTAGATCACAGAGAAAATCTCAATGCACCAAAGGACCACTTTCTTTAGGCACAATGCAATAAGAAATGGAAAAATCTGCCTTCCTCAAGTATTCATGTATTTTTTAAAAATTAAAAATAAAATTATGAACATATTAGAAGTAGAATGAGTACATTTTGACATATGTGACCAAAACTAAATTAAACGGAAGATGCACACGTTGAGTAAATTATAAGTGGACTCTAGAAAGAAATGACCCCAATATTTAATGCAAAAACAGCAAAATTAGTTCTAAAAAATGTAAAAAATAGTAATTGATAAGGATTAAAATGAGATATTAACAAATAGAACAACATATTAGATTTCATTAACAAAATCACTAGATTTTAAAAGTAAATAGATTAAAGACATCTGATTTAAAAAAAGATAGAAAGAAACAACATTAGGAATGAGAAAGGGCATGCTATTATATATGTGGTCTGACAATTAAGTTTGTAAACTTGCCTCTGCACACTTACATTGGAAGTACTGTACAAGCAACTTGGTAAGGTTCCATAACCTTGGTATATTAGTGTCTTTCACAGTTCTTTGTGTTGACATGTGGCATCTTGCTGTATGGTATTCATTATTGTTGCATGTTTTTATGTGCCATCACAAGAATGTCAGAGCTTGAATTAGAGCAATGAACAAATAAATGAACCAACAAATAAATTTCTTATTAAGCTTGGCAAGAGTGGAAGTGAAATCAGGGGCATGGTAGTCTAAGTTTATGAGGATAGTTCCATGAAGAAAATGGCAGTGTACAAATGGATTAAATGTTTTTCTGAGGGAAGAGAAAGCATCACTGATGAAGGGAGGTCAGGGTGGCCATTAATGAGCAGAACTGACAAAAACATTGCAAAAATTCATTAAATTGTGCATTAAAATCATCAGCTGACTGTAAGAAGCATGGCAGACCAAGTAAACATCGATAGAGAAATCGGAAAATCTTAACTGAAAATCTTGGCCAACAATTCATGGCTTTTGCATTATGACAATGCACCAGCTCACACAGCACTGTCTGTGAGGGAGTTTTTAGCCAGTGAATAAATAACTGTACTGGAAGACCCTCCCTACTCAACTGATTTGGCCCCCAATGACTTTTTTTTTAATCCAAAGATAAAGGAAATATTGAAAGGAAGACAATTTTTTATGACATTCAGGATATTAAGGTTAATATGACAGCTTTGATGACTGTTCCAGAAAGAGTTCCAAAGATTGCTTCAAAGTGTGGACCAGGCACTGGTGTCAGTGCATAGCTTCCCAAGGGGAGTATTTCAAAGGCAAACATAGTGATGTTCAGCAATAAGGTATGTACCACTTCTTGGGGGATGAAGTCCTGAACTTAATTGTCAGACCTCATATACAGGAGAGATTTTAAGTAAGAATCTAAGGTTTCTAGTTTAAAAATGTAAATTGGCCACAAGCATTTATCCTTCTCTCTCCTGAGACAAATATGCTGCCCTTAATATATTCTAAAATGTATAAATGTATCAGAATGAGGGGAGTGGCAGAGGCATTTCCATTAATGTTAAAAACTTTGCAAACAAGAACTAGAGCTCCCTTAGTCTTACAAAGGGTATCTATACAACACCTACAGCAAACATCATAGCTAAAGGTGAATGAGTGAAAGTTTCTCTTTGTATTAAGACCCACTCACCAAACATAGTCACATTCTGAGGGGGTTAGGACTTCAACATAGGCATTTGGGGAGGCACAATTAAGCCCATAACATCAAAGAAAGATATGAGGAGCTCCTTTGTGTTAGAGAAAACCAAAGATGTATGGCAAGTAAATGGAATATGTGATCCCAGACTGGATTCTGGACTAGTGAAAAAAAAAAATAAGTCCTAAAGATGAAATTATACTTTTGTATTGTGTTAAATTTCCATCATTTAATAATGACTGCACTGTATTGGTGGTTGTTATAGACAGAATGTTCATGTGCCCTCAAAATTTGTATGTTGAGGCACTAACTCCCAATAGAGATGTATGTGGAAATGGAGCCTCTAATTATGGTTAAATGAGGTCATAAGGGTGAGTCCTGATCCAATAGACCTTGGAATGTGTTGTTGTAAGAAGAGACAACACAGAGCTTACTTGTTTTCTCTCCTGACAAGCATGCACTGAGGAAAGGCCGTTGGAGGACACAGTGAGAAAGTGGCCATCTGTAAGCCAGGAAGGGAGCCCTAACCAAACCCCACATCAGGTGGAACCTTGATCTTGGACTTGTAGCCTTTAGAACTGTGAGAAATAAATTTCTGGTTAAGCCACCCAGCCTATGGTACTTTTTAATGGCAGCCTGAGCAGACTAAGATAGTGCTTATGTAGGAGAATAAAGTTGTCTGCAGGAAATGCACACAACCAGGGGTAAGAAGGAAATGTGACTGCAACTTATACCCAAATGGTTCATAAAAAAAAGATAATATGTATATATAAATGCACATATGTAGGGAGGGAGGCCCAGAAAGATAATCATAAGCAAATGTGGTAAAACATGAATTGTTGCATCTGGTTGAAGGGCACCTAGGGTCTCTGGTTCATGGAAAATCTAAGTTTGAAATTATTTCTAAGTTTAAACAAGTGTGGGTCCTTTTTGTTCTGTCAAACAAATAGGATAATTAGGAATTAGAGTAGTATATTAGACCAGTAATATTTATGGAATCTTTCCAATCTGTGGTTAGGCTTGCTTTATCAAAGACTCTCTCCTTACATGGACGCAATATTGGTCCTTTGTTTCCATAGCACTTGAAGATGCCCTAACTCACTTCACTCTCTTTGTAGACCTGTGTCTGTATGACAAGTGGTTTATCATCATTCTCAAGATGCGGCTGTTGCATCTGAGAGTGGGCTGCCTGGGTTATCTTCACCAAGTATCCCAGACTGTTAGAAGGGCCACTGCACTGAAATTTATCCAAGGCCCTTGAAATTATTTCCCTTTCCCTAAAGGCATGAAAAACTGAAAAAAAATCTCTTTTCCTTGTTTTTTTAAAATTTTACACTTTTACCTTTAATTATTATACAAACAAAATATGTTCATTTTAGAAAAATTAGATAAGCAAAAGAGAAACTTTGAAATTACTTGAAATTCAGTATTCCAAAACAAATTATAGTCACATACTGGCATGAGAAAGGGACCTCTTGTGACCCTGCACAAGGAGGGAAAGTTGACCTGAGTGGAAATGGTGGGAAATTGAGAAATACAAAGCTGGAAGATATGGGGAGAGAAGAAAGACAGGTGATGGGAGAGGATGGCGTCGGGAGGGCGAACGCAGCTGATGACTGCAGCCAGCCCCTGAACTGTGGAAACAGCTTTATTTATACAGTATCTGATTGCATAAATCTTTATTTTTTATTTTTATTTTTTATTTTTTGCAGTTTTTGGCCGGGGCTGGGTTTGAACCCACTACCTCCGGCATATGGAGCTGGTGCCCTACTCCTTGAGCCACAGGCACTGCCCCTGATTGCACAAATCTTAACACATGGGGTAGAGATCAACCTTAAAGAGGAAAAACTGTGTGCTTGTCAGTAACAAAGTCTGCATGGGCTGTGACTTTTGGCAAGTGAAAACAATGTTGTTAAGGGAGGAGCAGTGGTTGGGGGTTGCTCCCTGAGCATTACCCAGGCTGTGGGGGCCCTGCTGGCCACAGCCTGCTGCTCCCCACAGATTATCATAACCAGTAATATTCAAAAAGAACTTTTTGAAAATATGTGTATATTTTTGAAAGTGTCACAGGTACCCCAAATCTTTTGCAAATGTGAGTTTGCATTGTTGTTTTGTAACCTGCTTTTTAAATGGAACAATATTCATATAACTTATCCTTTATTCTACAACATAATTTTTTTTCTATATATATATTTGTTTACAATGGATCACTGGGGAAGTTGGATAGCCACATGCAGAAGAATGAAACAGGATCCATTTCTCTCACTACTTGCGGGAAGAATGGGGACTGAAGACCCCATTCTTGGCAAGGGAAAATACCCCCAGGAAAAGGGAAAAACAGAGAAATAAGCTGAGCAAGTCAAAATAAAAACAGTTTAGCTAGCTTACTTTTAAATCAACAGCTAAATTTCTTATCTGAGAAGTTTCTGCTTTTACTACGGGGCCTGTAAGGACTACAGCTTGCAAATATCCCTACTGGGTCTGTAAACACTCTGAAGAATAATGGCTATAAACAAAGCTACTTGCAAGGCCTAAGAAGGGACATTAACCAAGCCATCCCTGCCCAGTCAACTGTCAAAGCAAATACCCATTGTGGGGATTTGTATTATGGCCAGAGCAGAGATCAAGGGAACAGCTCAAGCCCTGAAATATGGGCAGGAGGGTTTGTATCCTAATCACAGAGGAAGACTCCTCTGGGTGGAGATCAGAGAAAAATTATTTCTTCCACCAATTCTTTTTTTTTTTTTTTTTTTTT
>NW_003852548.1:1969495-1984553 GCF_000181295.1 Otolemur garnettii | reverse complement strand
CGCCTTAGCCACTTGAGCCACAGGCGCCGAGCCAGTCTTCCACCAATTCTTCAGAGGAGCCTGACGCCATTGGATCTGCTGCACAGAGAACTAATCGAATCTGTGTGTGTGACCACAAACGGAGGCTCCCCCCACACAAGCCTCAGGTTTCAGATTTCTCAAGGCTGCTCAGACCCTTAGAGTTAATGATTATAGATAGAATAAGAACTAACATGCTTACTCAGAGAAACTGCTGATGTTTTTGTCCCCTTCCTCAGCTTACCCTCTAGGCTAAATGAGAAAATAGCCTTCAATAAAAGCTGAGTGGAACAAACACTCAGGGCCATTTGCTGAAGCTCCCCAAGCTAGAGGTAGTCCCCTGTGTTACCACCTTTGAAAACTATTCTGAATGTCCTATCACTTATCTCTCCTGCTTTTAAATTTATTTTTCTTCAGTCAACTGCCAAGGGAAAACACCCCCAGAAAAAGGGAAAAACAGAGTGTCTATAGACCCAGTAGGGATATTTGCAAGAATCTCTGTTCTTCCCTCTGGTTGCCTAGAACTCAGATGGGCTGTGGCCCAGTTTCCCCATGCAGATGAGGAAAGTGCCCCTGGGGCAGGACCCCACAACCACTCACAAAAATTACTTCAAGATGGATAGAAAACTTAAATGTAAGGTATGAAACCCTAAGAATTATAGAATAAAATGTTAGAAGAACTCTTCTAGATAGCAGCATAGGAAAACCCTCTTTTCTTTATGTGAGATGGAACCCAAATCCCAAGTCATGCTCATCCAGAACATGACAGTGACTGAGGACACTTCTTCTTACCATTTCCTACCTCTGCCTCACCCAGAGAAATAGTACAAAGCCCTGACCCTAGCCCTCACCTACCATGCTCTGTCTCCTTTCCATGGGGAGGCAGAGCCCAAGGTCTCTAATGCAGGCCACCCAGGAGAGCTGACTGGGGGCGTGGGGTGCACTCTAGACTCCTCTAGGTAAGCCCAGCTGGTCCCCAAAATAGCAGGCTTGCTGCTGGCCTCCGTGTTGGTGTTAAACTCCTCCCTGCTTCTGAGGGTGGCAGGGCACCCTCTTCTACTCCCCTAACTCTGGGGGCCTCTTGAGGTCCATTCCCTGAGAGCCCACCCAGCCCTGCTGCCCTCCCTGCATTGCCCCAAACTCTTTTGGAGGAGTAACCCCAGCCAGCCCTGGGGTTGCTTTGTCCCAGCCTTTCCTGTTTACCCCCTCACCACTTCTCACCATCTGCAGTGGGATATAATTCCCAAATTGCGGCTGCAATTTCTACTCCCCAGGCCCTTCTCTGCACCCCACCCTCCCCATTCTCAGTTGCAGCAAGTCCCCCACTTGCTCAGGGCCTACCCTGAGCAGTGCCCAGGTGGAAGGCATACATTACTTTTGGGAAGATGCTATACTTTCATTCTTGGAGTCATTCATCAATTTGCAAAGGGCTGGATCCTGCACCAGGCACTAGGGGTCAGCCTCTGTCCTCAGGGCCCTGAGAGTCTGCACTACAAGAGGACCTTGTGTGACACAGTTCCCTGGGTGTTCTCTATCTAGGAGTCAGTTCCAGCCATTCCCTTGTCAGTGGGATCTCTGTTCTTCCCCCTGGTTGCCTAGAACGCAGGTGGGCTATGGCCCAGTTTCCCAATGCAGTGCCCTGGGGGACAATAGTGCTGTCCTATTACCCTCCCCCCACAGAGGGCCCACTGCCCTCCCTGGACTTATGAAAGGGAAAAGGAACCTCTACCTCATTTGGCCCTAAGCCAGCGGTTCTCAACCTGTGGGTCGCGACCCACAGGAATTGTATTAAAGGGTGCGGAATTAGGAAGGTTAAGAACCACTGCCCTAAGCACTTTGGGGTCTCTTGGTTCCAGAAGTTCTGTCTCCACCCTAATTCTTCCCCTGTCCCAGTGCTAGTAGCCTTGGCCACATGGCCCTCCTGAACAGAGAGGACTTTTGTCTTCTTGGTGCCTCTTGCACTGAATCCACATGTTGATGGGGGTATCCATCACATCAGACTTCTACGCTCCTCCAAACAGGCTCCATTTTATACTTGTCTGCACTCCTGCACTTAGCATAATCCCGGAACAGATATCCAATGAATGAAACATTTCTAGTTGCTTCTCATTATTTCTATGGCTGCTTTTCAGGACTCATCTTAGGCTGTCTATGCTTCCTAACAAGTTAGGGCAGCTACATATACATTCCACCTTCAGTGACCCTCCAGAGTATTCCAAGAAAGATCTCCACCCCTGTGAAGAGCTCTGCCCAGGGCTCCTTGTCTTAAATCTCATGAGTCACCTTAAATGGCCCTCCATTCTCCAAACATATCCCACACATTCACCTCTCCTTGGCCTTGTCCGCATCAAGCCTGTGGCCTAGAATTTCCCTTCTCTGGAGTCAGTCTACTAAATCCTTCTCTTTCTCTAAGAACAAACTCAAAACAACATGGTCTGACTCCCAGGCCATTACACCCATATCCATCCTTGTCTTGCACTGATCATATCCTACTTTATTTATTTATTTGGATATAGAGTCTCTGTCACCCTGAATAGAGTGCTATGGTATCATAGCTCACAGCAACCTCAAACTACTCCTGCCTTAGCCCCCCAAGTAGACCACATTGCCCAGCTAGTTTTCCTATTTCTAGTAGAGATGGGGTCTCACTCTTTCTCAGGCTGGTCTCAAACTCCTGAGCTCAGGTGATCCACCTGCCTCAGTCTCCCAGAGTGCTAGGATTACAGGTGTGAGCCACTGTGCCCAGCCCATATTCTACTTTATGTCACTGGTATTCTTACCTTGTCTCTGTCGTGTCTACCATAAAGTCCGAAAACTATGACTATGCCATGTCCATATCTCTCAGAGCGCTGACCACTGGCTTGCCTATTATTCTGAATACTTGAACTAAAGATAGCTAATGTGTCCTGGTGGATCACTAGGTGCAGACACAGTGCTGTAGATATTACATATTTCCTACCACTTAATTCTCACAGCTCCTTTGTGATGCTGGCAGCAGGTCCAATTGATGTGAAATCAACGAGGGCCACAAGGTCTGCTATGAAGGTGGATGTGAAGGAGCTGCGCTGCCCGCAGGTGACCTGACTCCTGCACCAAATGGACTAACGACTTCCACTGCATGGACTCTGCTCATCACAAGAGGGACATAATTATGGTCAAAGGCTATCCTCAGCACCTCTTACCTCTCGCTGTGTTATCCACACTGGCACCTCAGGCAGGTGTCACTTACTGAGGGTGACAGCTCTTTAAATGCAGGCTTTAGGGACTCTTCCTTGGTTGAATGGCCTCATACAGGAATTCCCATTTCCCAGACAAGAACTAGATTGGCCTGTGTGAGCAGAGTAGGGCAGGTGTCTTAGTCTGTGTTGCTGTGATAAAATACCATTTATAAATATTAATAATGAATAAATAATAATAGACATTAATTTCTCATAATTCTGGAAGCTAGGAAGTCCAAGATCAAGGTGCTGGCAGGATTGGTGTCTAGTGAGGGCTGCTCTCTGCTTTCAAGATGGTGCCCTTTTGCTACTTCCTCCAGAGAGGATGGACATGTGTGTCCTCACATGGCAGAAGGGACAGAAAGAGCAAAATGGGTAAACTTGCTCCATAAAGCCTTTTTATAAGGGTTAATCCCATTTATGAGTGCAGAGTCCTCATGGCCTAATCACCTCCCAAGGGCCCACCTCTTAATACCTTTGGGTTTAGTTCTAATATATGAATTTTGGTGTTTCATTTTGTTTTGTTTTGAGACAGAGCCTCACTCAGTAGAGTGCTGGGACATCACAGCTCACAGCAACCTCAAACTCTTGGGCTTAAGTGATTCCCTTGCCTCAGCCTCCCGAGTAGCTGGGACTACAGGCACCCACCACAACGCCTGATTATTTTTAGAGATGAGGTCTCCCTCTGGCTCAGGCTGGTCTCAAACACGTGAGCTCAGGCAATCCACTTGTCTCATCCTCCCAGAGTGCTAGGATTATAGGCGTGAGCCACTGCACCCCGCCTCAACATACGAATTTTGGAAGAACACATACATTCAGACCCTAGCAACAGGGATGTTGTTACTCCAGCCTCCTCCCATGTCAGTATGCCAGGGACATATGAGGGAGAGCAGGTGACCTGAGGCTCTGAACCAGTGAACAGGAATGTGGAGCTTACTGCTGTGGACATACACAGTGGGAGACAAAACAGGCACTGAACAGATGGTTGCGTACTTCAACATCCATTATGTGTAGTTTTTTTAAAAAAAAATCTGGCACTTTTTCTCTTCATATTTCTGTGTATGAGTGAAGTAGAAACTGTTGGGGCCCTGCCCAAATCCCCTTTAGGAGTCAGGGTCCCCCTCTGTCATTCCTTCAGAGGATTGCCCTTGGCAAACAGAAGTCACCTGGCTAAAAGTGCCCTCCCCCTCACGCGCCCCCATTCCTGGGCTGGGCGGCACCTATAACCAATTACTAACTGATGGCAGGTGCATGAGGCTCAGCCCTTTTGCCTTAAGTTGGATCAAGCTGTGGAGGGTCCTTTATGCTCCAGAGCAAGGGTCCTCAAACTTCTTAAACAGGGGGCCAGTTCACTGTCCCTCGGACCGTTGGAGGGCTGGACTGCAGGCCCTGGGACAAGTTGGGGGCAAGCAGGACAGACAGCGGCAGCAAAAACACCCGGCGGGCTACATGTGGCCTGCGGGCTGTAGTTTGAGGACGTCTGCTCCAGAGCTCCTGTAGATCAGGCCGAGGGGCACTGGAACAGAGATCATATGCCTGCTGGGCTCCTTTCCCCGCCCTCCTGTGCTTCCCTGGTACAGAGACCCCATGCCTGCTGGGCTCCTTCCCCCCACCTTCCTGTGCTTCCCTCACTCCTCTACATGTTTCTGTCAAGCCTCCCCCGTTAAATCACCCCGGCAAGAATTTCCATCTCAGGACCTGCTTCTTGGGAACCAGCCTCAAACAGTAAATAAGCACAACTCCAGTGCCTTTCACGTCTTCGAGGCCCTGTGTATAGATAGATATGTGTGTGCAGGTACATGAATAAAATAGAGCACAAGATGATAGATAGGTCTCTGGAAAGCCTGACTTCATAGCTCTACTTCTTTGCCAGCTGCTCCAGCCCTGCTGCCCGGAATCATCAGACAAGCTCCCATCTCAGGGCCTTTGCACTTGCTTTTCCCTTTATCTTCGCCTGCTTTTCCTGCAGGTGTCCACGTGTCTCATTCCCTCATGTCTCTGAAGCGTGTGCTCAAGTGTCTCTTCTGGTAAGACCTCTCCCCACCATTCACAATGGCCCCTCAGGCGTGGGGCCCCTCTCTCCCCTTCTCTGCTATATATTTCTCCAGAGTAACGACCACCTTCTGATATACACATTCTTTATATTTGTTTAAGTTGTTTATCATTTCCACCCCCCCCCCAGAATATAAAGTCCCTGAGCGCAGGGGTTTTATCTGCTTCGTTTATTACTATATCCCCATCCCTAGAACAGTGTCTGGTGCACAAGTACTTAAATACTGTTTGGGCCTGGCATAGTGGCTTATGGCTGTAATCCTAGCACTCTGCGAGGTTGAGGTGGGTGAATTGCTTGAGCTCAGGAGTTTGTGACCAGCCTGTGCAAGAGTGAGACCCAGTCTCTACTAAAACAGAAAAACTAGCCAGGTAGTGGTGAGTACCTGTAGTCCCAGCTACTCGGAAGACTGAGGCAAGAGGATTGCTCAAGCCCAGGAGTTTGAGGTTGCTGTGAGCTACAATGATACTGTTACTGGGATTTCTTTCCTCAGTAAGTCCTTGGTCTCAGGGATTTGAAGAATGAATCCATGAGACCACAGATCGGTGGTAAGATAGGATATTATTACACAGAAAGGAATACAGAAGGAATAAAAAGCACCAGAGCTTCTGGCAGAGGGAAAGATCCAAGGAGGAAATCTCTACATGGGCTCTTTGTCTAGGGCAGTGGTTCTCAAACTGTGGGTCGCTGCCCCTTTGGAGGTCAAATGACCCTTTCACAGCAGTTGCCTAAGACCAGGCGTCCTCAAACTATGGCCCGTGGGCCACGTGCAGCCCGCCTAGGACATTTATCTGGCCCAACAGGTGTTTTTGCCGCCGCTGCCTGTCCTGCTTAGCAGCCGACTTGTCCCGGGGCCTGCATCCAGCCCTCCAACAGTCTGAGGGACAGTGAACTGGTTCCCTGTTTAAAAAGTTTGAGGACTCCTGCCTAAGACCATCCTGCATATCAGATATTTACATTACGATTCATAACAGTAGCAAAATTACAATGAAATAATGAAAATAATTTTATGATTGGGGGTC
This sequence comes from Otolemur garnettii, assembly GCF_000181295.1. NCBI lineage: Eukaryota > Metazoa > Chordata > Mammalia > Primates > Galagidae > Otolemur > Otolemur garnettii. Next base: position 1,978,245 of record NW_003852548.1, on the reverse strand, counting down.
ACCACAACATGAGGAACTGTATTAAAGGGATGTAGCATTAGGAAGGTTGAGAACCACTGGACTAGGGGTATTAGGTCTTGAGAATTACACTTTGCCAGGACTTGGCAAATGGAAACACGTTTTCATCGGTAATGAGTGTTATCGACAAATGAATGAATGCAGTCCCCCCAGCTCAAGGCAAAAGGTCAGGACGTTTACTTCATGAAATTGCCCAGGCCTAGGAAAACTAGGGTCCCATGTCCAACTTTGAATGGGAGAACCCTGTATCAATACCATTGCACTTTACCCAGGGTGACAGAGTTAAGACTCTGTCTCAAAAAAAAAAAAAAAAAAAAGAAAGAAAGAAAAAGAAGAAGAAATTCTGTTTGATTAAAGGAGGATGGGAGAATCAAAAGTTAACTAATTGTCCCTATTCCAGTACTACTTAAACTACTTACTAGAAGCCAACATGTCTCAAGCAAATACAGCTCCAAGGATGGCCACTCTACACCAGCTGAGAGCAGTTAAAAAAAACTCTTCAGCTAATAAAGCAGGGTGGACCATGCTGAGGGACACAGCTTATTCTGGTACAATAAGCATATTTATAGTATGCCCATGTGTGCATGTGAGCATAGAGATAGGGGAGACAGGCCCCCATTGCCCCCAGTGGCGAGCTCCTGAGGGGCAGAAGGGAGGAGAGAAATGGTGATGTTGCCTGTTCTCTGTATCAGGATCTCTCTTTCACAGACGACTTTGAATTAAACTCTCCAGGGAGCTTGAAATGGAACATAACTGAAACTTGAGTTCATCATCCGCCCTCTCCCCATTTCTGCCCACAGTGCCAGCAGTTTCTCAGGCGCCCAAACTCAACCTTGAATTGCACCTTCCCTTTCCCTGTCCCAGTCTGCCCTGGCATCCAATCAGTGGCCAGGTCCTACTCACTCTGCCCTGCATCCTTGCTGTCCATGCCATACTCACACCTGTGGCTTCTTCCCTTCCCCCCCAACAGTGCCATACTCAAATGCTGCCCCAGACTCTTGGCCCTTCTACCTTCCACCCACAATTTGAGGCCTCTGAGGGGAGGTTTAGACCCTTCCCTTAAGTGCTTATAAACTTTTAATGATTCCAAAGGCCTGCTGTGTAGAACTCAACTCAAATTCAACCTAGTAATCAAGAAACCATCCTACTCACTCTCAGATACTGGAAGTCTCTTAGAGTGCCTCACACATAGCAGGTGCTCTAGTGACCTTAGCATAGGGTGACCAGATTTTAACATTTGTAAAGTGGGACAGCATGGCCGGGGGGCAGGGCAGGGCAGGGCCTGACAACAATGCAAACTTTGATAAGCAGTTCTCGATAATCACTCCTCAACAATTATTTGTAATTATTACAGTTTAACATTATAAAATTAACAAAAATAATATAAAACTCATATTCTGGTGAAATAGCCACATGGCAGCCAAAAACCGTATATTCCCTTCCTGTTCTCCTGCCCGTTAGTGCATTCTTTCCAAAAATTGGGACTTTTTTAAAACGCCTTGGGACAAATTGTTAAAAAGCACAACTGTCCCGCCAAAAGTGGGACATCTGGTCACCCTACCTTAGCAACATTGGTCTAGATTAACACTCCCCTGCAGAAGTGATCAAAAGGGAGGGAAACCAACATTTGCTGAGCACCTACTACACTCCAGGCAATGAACTTGGAATCTAGTATATGTTTTATTTTCTTTCACAATAAGCCCTGTTCAAAATAAAGATCCTCTGACAGTGAGTTTCCCAAGTGCACCTTTTTCTGAACAAAGCACATGCTCTCCACAATCACCTACAATTCTCTAATTCCATGATATAATTGCATATGCCAGACAGGCTCACCATGTGGCACGTTTTACAATACTCTATGCTACAACGACATTCAGTAATTCTATTAACTGGAGTATTCCATTGACCATAAAAGCCCACTCTCTCTGTTGCTACCAGCGTCACTGCAACATTATGACACTAAACAAAACTTAAAGAGGAATGCACCAGGGAAAATACACCCACCAGATTAGACACCCCAGATTTATATTTTAGTTGGGATCCTTGGAGAACTTCATCTGGGGACTGGAGCCAATCCAGAAGCTGGCCAATCCTCACAAACACCACAGGCCAGCCTTGCATCAGCTCAGTCCCTGAGTGGTTGAGGTACTCCACTCCTACTTTGATTGCCTGCCAGAGGACAGACTGTATCCTCTGTGGAGGGAGACACAGACTTCCAAAGCATCTAAAATTTTCCACTTATAATTTCCAGCATTCAATTCAAATACTATTCATACTAAGAACTTGGGCCAAGAGAAGAAAGGACAACAGATACTAGCCCTCTATTGACCATTCTTGGACTTAATAGGTAGGCAATGACTTTAAAATGACCAGAAATCTGTATGTTCAAGTTAAGGTATGGTAAAATGGAGAATATCACCAGACAATTGGAATGTGGTTTTACTTATTTATTTATTTGAGACAGAGTTAATAGCTCACAGCAACCTTAAACTCCTGGGCTTAAATGATTCTCTTGCCTCAGCCTCCCAAGTAGGTGGAACGACAAGTATCCACCTCAACACCTGTCTAGGTTTTTTCTATTTTTCAGTAGAAATGGGGTCTCGCTCTTGCACAGGCTAGTCTCAAATTAACTTTTGAGCTCAGGTGATCCACCCACCTCGGCCTCCCAGAGTGCTAGGATTTATAGGCGTGAGCCACCGCACCCAGCCTGGAATCTAGTTTTAATAATCCCCACAGGGAAATTCTATAGCTAAAAAATACAGTAGCAAAGTAAGCGGTTAATAGATGGCTTTAGCAGCAGATTGGAAACAGGTGAAGAGTAGATTCAAGCCAATAGAAAATATCATGACTGAATTACAGAGAGGGGGAAAAAAGGAAAACAAAGAAAATAAAGACACCCAGGGCACATGGTGAAAAGGTCTAATATATATATGGCTAACTGGAGTCGCAGAGAGGAAGGACTTTGCTGCCAAGTGTTGGCAGGCAACGATGTGCATAGGTGGAACTCTCCTGCCCTGCCAGAGGGAGTGTCAGACAGTACAGGCACTTTGGAATACATAGACACTTCTGAATAAAATAGACTACAGAAAATTATTTCTCATGGTTCTGGGAAGTCGAAGATCAAGGCATTCAGTGTCTGGTGAGGGCCCACTTCCTGGTTCATAGATGGTGCCTTTGAGTTGTGTCTTCACATAGTCTCCCTCATAAAAAAACTCCTGTGGCCAGATGCGTGGTGGCTCAGGCCTATAATCCTAGAACTCTGGGAGGCCAAGGGGGTTGATTTGCCTGAGGGTTGAATTCAAAACCAGCCTGAGCAAGAGTGAAACCTTCCTACCATCTTTACAAAATGTACAAAAATTAGCTGGGCATGGTGGCGCCTATAGTCCCAGCTACTCAGGAGGCTGAGGCAGGAGGATCACTTAAGCCTAGTGTTGGAGTGGAGCTGGAGGCTGCAGTGAGCTATGATGATGCCACCACACTCTAGCCCAGGTGACCGAGCAAGACTCTGTCTCCCACACACAAAAAAGAGCTCCCTTCAGTTTTTCTTATAAGGACACTAGTCAGATTCATAAAGAGTCTGCCCTCATGACCTTAAGGCCCCACCTCCTAACACCATCATCTTGGGCGTTATGATTTTGACACATAAATTTGAGTGTGTAGGGGGATGACTGACAGACATTCATCCCATAGCAGATACCCAATCATAGGATCCGCCTTGCTTTCTGACAGCCTCCAACCCAGCGCAAAGCCCTGCTTCTTTAGCTCTCTCCCAAATCACTTAACAGGGGCCCAAATCCCATTAGTCTTTTATAGCACCCTTTTAGGGAAATACCCCACAGGTGCATCTTTCCGTGCCATAGTGAGTAATAAATCCAACTTGTTCGACTACAGGTGTGTTCCTGTTGACCTTTGGCTGTAAGGCTTTGACGCTGATAATGTTCTATTCCCTGAAATCGATGGTGGTTATGTGGATGGATGTCTTCATTTTGTGAAATCCACCATGATATTCACTTATGCCTTGTGCCCCTTTATCTATGAGCTCTGTAGTTTCACAAGCACTTTACCTGACAAATATAACAGGATCAATAATACAACAGATGATCATGGCAAGTTACTTACTGTATTGAATAAAAGCCCTAATAATAGAATCATATAACAAATATTGAGCCACTGAGTATTCATATAACAAAGCATTTCTGAACTCATATTATGTCCCTCATGTTTTCCTGGGTGGTAGGGACACAGAAATGCACAATATACATTTCCTATCCTTGAGGGATTTATAGTCTAGCAGTGTGGGCACCTAAATGCTGCAAAGTTGTAGAAAAGCTGTAAGTTTTAAAAGGTGTATTGTGTTCTTCAAGCTGATGTGGAAAAAGCATTTCCAGGTGGACAAATCCTGGAGGGACAGAGCACAAGTGGCAGGTAACTATGGCTAGCAACTGCAAACACCTGGGAATGAGGAGCCTGATGCATGGAGGGTGTAAGATCACAGGCCACTGCCTGATGTGAGGCAGAACAGGAGCAAAGGTGAAGTTTTCAGTGCCCCATTTGTCAGCAGGACAGCTGCTGGCATTTTGGGTGGGCCAGTTCTGTGCCTGTCAGACACATCACAGGATGTCTCATATCCCTGCGTCCGCTTGACCAGTGACTTCAGTCACTGTCCAGTATTGTGACAACTGAAAATGCCTCCTCACATTTCCAAACCAGAACAGGTATAGACCATGGGAGCCCAAAAGGGCCCTTCTGGGTCATTGAAATGTTTAATAATTAACATTTAACTAACTTTGACTTCTAGTTTCTTAAGTATGGCCTTTTGACTGAATCCAAATTTTACAGAACAAATCTTAGATTTGTTTTCACAATAATATAAAAGACAAACAAAAATCTATTAATAAAAATAAAAGGAATAAAAGACCGCATGTTCCCCACCCCTGGTTTAACTTTTTGATCTCAGTGGTAGTTACAGGCTATGTTCACTTTCTAGATATTCATAGAGTTATACTCTTAAAATGTGTACATTTTCAAGGGGGCAGAGCAAGATGGCAGCCAAGTAACAGCTTTGCAACCAGGCATGGCGAGACTGGGGAGAAAAGAATTTAGGCATCTCTGGCTTGTGGGCTTTGCCCAGAAACATCCCTTTGAGGACACAGGGAGACAGAGAGACTTCTGGACCCCAGGAGGAGTACAAAAGCAGTGGAGAATGGGCATCTGGTTGCGTCTGGGTCATGGCTGCCACTGCTCTATCAACCACAGCAGCAAAACTGCAAACAGGAAAGGACTTTTCTGTGGGTTGTTTTGTTTTTTATGGACTTGGGCACTCAGTTGAACTACCTTGGGAAAACTTGGGCGAGAGTGCGGATGACATTAAGTGCTGTCTAGGGCCCCGGACTGGGCCCCTGAGCTGGCCGTGAGCCACATGAGCAGCCATTGTGGGAGAACTGCCCCTGCAGGCTCTGCCCTCAGGGTTGCAGAGCTAAGCTCTGGCTGAGACCTTGGGTGAGTGATCTTGTGACTGACCAGGCCAAAGGTGAGGACTGAGACACTGGGAAAGAGTGGAGCGTTCAGGGTTTGGCAGTAGAAAGGCTGCCTTGCAACCTTGGCCATCAGGGGCATAGAGTGAGACAGGTTTTGGCACACTGGATAAGCAGGCAGTGTCTTCAGGAGAGATTCCAGCCACATATGCTTTCTTGGGAAAGCTTCTGCTTAGCCAAGATTAACAGTTTAAAGTGTCTTTTAAGTGGACTGAGGAGATATTTAGGATGTCAACCCAGTGGAGTTTGAGAAATCAGCAGAGGCCTCCAGTCTCCACCTCATACAGCTGTATAAGCATTGTGATTAACAACTCATACACCAGAAGATCACCTGTTGCCCAGACACTAGATAATATTCAGCAAGATGCATATACTGCTTTGGGTATTTTTTTTTTTAATTTCAACATTTTTCCTCTAGATTTTTCTTTTTAAAATTTTCTTTCTTCATTTTTCTAGTTTAAATATAATTTTCCATTGTTGCCCTCTTTAATAATAAGAACTTCATTTTTGCTAGTATTTCTGCCACTGTTATTTGGTCCCCCCCCCAATTTTATCCTGTAAGTTTTTTTGTTTGTTTGGTTTGTTTTGTTTTTTGTCTTTCCTCTCTATTTGGTGGAGGTGGGTTACTGTGTCTGCTCAGTCCGGCAAAGAGCTGATGACCTCAAGGGAACCACCCAACCCAGCACCCCCAGAGGTTGGGGGTCTTTAAGGGTGGGTCAAAGTACCCTACTGTACACCTTCACTACTCCTGTCTCCTTCTTTGTGTGCCTCACTTCTTTTTGTCAAAATTCACTTTTACTCACCCTCTCTCCTTTCTCTTTTTTCTTTTTTTAAAATATTTTCCCCATTCTTGCTCTTCAATCTTTTCATCCCTTTGGTCCTGTACCAAAAGGACTCATCAAAATCTTAGGCCAGAGGCATGGTAACTTAAAGAGCAAGAGAAAGTGAAAGGGAAATTAGGGCAAATAAACAGATATAAGAAAACACTCATGAGGAAGAATCAGCAGAAAAATCCTGGCAACATGAAAAACTAGTCCAGAGTAACTCCCCCACCCAAGGGACCATGAGATAGCTACTGCAGAGGATTCCACCTATAAAGAAATGTTAGAAATGACAGAAGGGGAATTTAAAATACATGTGATGAAAACAATGAAGGAAACTGCTGATAAAGTGGAAAATAACCAAAAGGAAATCCAAAAACAGAATCAAATAAGAGACAAATGATATGAAGAATATAGAAAAGATATAGCAGAGCTGAAGGAATTGAAGCAGTCAATTAGAGAACTTAAGATACAATAGAAAGTATCAAAAATAGATTAGACCATGCAGAAGAAAGAATCTCAGAGGTAGAGGACAAAGCTCTTAAGATAACTCAGATAGTTAAAGAGGCAGAAAAGAAGAGAGAGAAGGCAGAATGTTCACTAACAGAATTATGGAACTTTATGAAGCATTCAAACATATGAGTTATAGGTATCCCAGAGGGGAAGAAGAATGCCCCAGGGGAATGGAAGCCATACTGGAGAATATGATAAATGAAAATTTCCCAAATATCATCAAATATTCTTTCACACTCATTTCAGAGGGATATCAGATCCCAAATCACCTCAACTCTAATAGAGCTTCTCCAAGACACATTGTGATGAACCTGTCCAATGTCAAGATAAAAGAAAAGATTCTGCAAGCTGCCAAGAGTAAGTGCCATTTGATCTTCAGGGGCAAACCCATCAAGGTGACTGCAGACTTCTCTAATGAAACTTTTCAAGCCAAAAGACAATGTTCATCTACTTAAACAGAACAATTTCTAACCCAGAATTTTATATCCTGCTAAGCTAAGCTTTAAAATTGACGGAGAAATCAAATCTTTTACTGATATGCAAACACTGAGGAAATTTGCAACAACAAGACCAGCTCTATAGGAAATACTTCAACCTGTTCTACACACTGAATATCACAACGGACCGCCAGCAAAGTAAACACCCAGAAATTAAAGGACAGAACCTAGCTTCCACAATGATGCAAAAGATAAAACTAAGCAATGGACTCTCACAAAATAAGATGAATAGAACGCTATTACACTTATCAGTTATCTCAATAAATGTTAATGGCTTGAATTCCCCACTGAAGAGACATAGATTGGCTGATTGGATTAAAAAACACAAGACACATTTGCTGTCTGCAGAAAGCACACCTAGCTTTAAAAGACAAATTAAAACTCAGAGTTACGGATTGGAAGACAATTTTTCAGACAAATGGAATTCAAAAGTAAAGAGGGGTTGAAATCTTATTTTCAGATACATGTGGATTTAAAGCAACTAAAGTGAATAAAGACAAAGATGGTCACTTCATATTGGTCAACGGAAAAATACAACAAGAAGACATTTCAATTCTGAATATTTATGCACCCAACTTCAATGTTCCCACATTCTTGAAACAGACCCTACTTAGTCTGAGCAACATGATCTCCTATAACACCATAATAACAAGTGACTTTAACACTCCTCTCATAGAGCTGGACAGATCCTCTAAACAGAAATTAAACAAAGATATAAGAGACTTAAAGGAGACCCTAGAACAACTGCGCTTGATAGACATATATTGAACACTCCATGCTAATGATAAAGAATATACATTCTTCTCATCATCACATGGAACATTCTCCAAAATTGATCATATCCTAGGACACAAAACAAACCTCAACAGAATAAAAAAATTGAAATTTTACCTTGCATCTTCTCAGACCACAAGGCATTAAAGGTGGAATTCACCTCCAATAAAATTGTTCAACCGCACACAAAGTCACGGAAATTAAACAACCTTATGCTGAATGGCAGTTGGGTGCAGGAAGAAATAAAAGAGGAAACTATTAACTTCCTTAAGCATAACAACACTGAAGACACAAGCTACCAAAACCAGTGGGATACAGCAAAAGCAGTCCTGATAGGAAAATATATTGCTTTAGATGCCTACATCCGAAAACAAGAAAGAGAGCACATCAACAAACTTAAAAACCACCTTATGGAATTGGAAAAAGAAGAACAATCTAAGCCTAAACCGAGCAAAGAAAAGAAATATCCAAAATTAAATCAGAGATTAATGAAATTGAAAATTAAAGAATCATTCAGAAAATTAATGAAACAAGGAGTTGGTTTTTTAAAAAAAAATAAATAAAATAGATAAACCTTTGGCCAGACTAACTAG
>NW_003852548.1:1966977-1968774 GCF_000181295.1 Otolemur garnettii | reverse complement strand
TAGAACTGGAACCAGACAAGGTTGTCCTCTATTGCCATTACTATTCAACATAGTGCTGGAAGTTCTAGCCAATATAATTAGGCAAGAGAAGGAAATAAAGGGCATCCAAATGGGAGCAGAGGAGGTCAAACTCTCCCTCTTTGCTGACGATATGATCTTATAGCTGGAGAACCCCAAAGACTCAACCACAAGACTCCTGGAAGTCATCAAAGAAGACAGTAATGTCTCAAGATATAAAATCAATGTCCACAAGTCAGTAGCCTTTGGATATGCCAATAACAGCCAACGTGAGAGGCTAAGTAAGGACACAATTCCCTTCACCATAGCTTCAAAGAAAATGAAATACCTAAGAAAAGAGGTGAAGGACCTATACAAAGAAAATTATGAAACCCTAAGAAAAGAAATAGTAGAGGATATTAACAAATGGAAGAACATACCATGCTCATGGCTGGGAAGAATCAACATTGTCAGAATGTCTATACTTCCCAAAGCAATCTACCGATTTATTGCCATCCCTATTAAAATATCAACATCATACTTTCAAGACTTGGAAAAAATAATCCTTCATTTTGTATGGAACCAGAAAATGCCTTGTATAGCTAAGGCAGTTCTTGCAATAAAAACAAAGCTGGGGGCATCAGCCTACCAGACTTTAGGCTGTACTACAAGGCCATAGTGGTCTAAACAGCCTGGTACTGGCACAAAAATAGAGACATAGACATTTGGAATTGAATAGAAAACCAGGAAATGAAACTAACATCTTATAGCCACCTAATCTTCAATAAACCAAACAAGAACATACACTGGGGGAATGAATCTCTATTCAATAAATGGTGCTGGGAGAACTGGATATCCACATGTAAAAGACTGAAACTAGACCTGCACCTTTCTCCACTCACTAAAATTGATTCAAGATGGATAAAGGACTTAAATTTAAGGCATGAAATGATAAAAATCCTCAATGAAAGCATAGGAAAAACACTGGAAGATATAGGCCTAGGAAAAGGCTTTATGAAGAAGACTTCCATGGCAATTGCAACAATGACAAAAATAAACAAACGGGACTTAATTAAACTGAAAGTTTCTGTATAGCTAAGGAGACAACAACCAAAGCAAATAGACAACCTACACACTGGGAAAGAATATTTACATATTTTGTATCAGAAAAAAGCTTGATAACTAGGATTTATAGAGAACTCAAATTAATCCACATGAAAAAAGCCAACAATCCCATGTATCAATGGGCAAGAAAGATGAATAGACCCTTCTCTAAAGAAGACAGATGAATGGCTAGCAAACATATGAGAAAATGCTCATTGTCCCTAATTATTAGAGAAATGGAAATCAAAACCACCCTGAGGTATCATCTAACCCCAGTTAGAAGGGTCCACATCACAAAATCTCAAAACTGCTGGTGTGGAGGTGGAGAGAAAGGAACACTTTTACACTGCTGGTGGGACTGCAAACTAATACAACCTTTTTGGAAGGAAATATGGAGAACCTTCAAATAACTCAAACTAGACCTCCCATTTGATCCTGCAATCCCATTACAGGGCATCTACCCAGAAGGAAAAATATCCTTCTACCATAAAGACACTTGCACTAGACTGTTGGTCACAGCTCAATTTACAATTGCCAAAATGCGGAAACAATCTAAATGCTCCCCAACCCAGGAATGGATTAACAAGCTGTGGTGGCTCGGCGCCTGTGGCTCAAGTGGCTAAGGTGCCAGCCACATACACCTAAGGTGGCGGGTTCGAATCCCCAGAAGGAAAAATATCCTTCTACCATAAAGAC
>NW_003852548.1:1932635-1966807 GCF_000181295.1 Otolemur garnettii | reverse complement strand
AAAAAAAAAAAAAAAACAAGCTGTGGTATATGTACACCATGGAATACCATTCAGGCATTAAAAAATATGGAGACTTTACAGCCTTTGTATTAACATGGATGGAAGTGGAACACATTATTTTTAGTAAAGCTTCACAAGAATGGAGGAGGATGAATCCTATGTACTCAATTTTGTTATGAGGACAATTAATGACCTAGTACATAGTGGGGGGGTGGGGAGGGGGGAGCAGAGAGAGAGAGAGAAGGAGGGAGGGGATGGGGGAAAGGAAGAGCAGAGAGAGGAAAAGAGAGAGGTGGGTAGGAGAAGGGAAGAGCAGAGAGATGGAAGGAGGAAGTGGGGTGAGGTCTTGGTGTGTGACACACCTTTTAGGGGTAAGACAAAATTATAAGAGGGAGTTTATCTAACAAATGCAATCAGTGTAACCTGGTATCTTGTACCCTCAATGAATCACCAACAATTAAAAAAAAAAACCAATATCTGAATGTCTGACACAAAGGATGTGCTCAATAAATATAGTCTACTGGGTGGTTTGATGGAGGGTTAATGGTGGGACTACACCTATGGAGCATATCGCAAGGGTACAAGTCAAATCTATCAAGTATTGAACACAAATGTCTTAACACTGTGATTAAGTAAATGAGGTGAAAGCTATGTTAATTAGTAGGATGTAAGCACTCTAATTTGTACAAATAATTAACACATTGACTCCCACAAAGGCATTAATGTATTCATGATTTATGTATATATAACTTAAAAAAAGAAAAATGAACAGAACCTTATAGAGCAGCGGTTCTCAACCTGTGGGTCACAACCCACAGCATTAGGAAGGTTGAGAACTACTGTTATAGAGTGTGTGACACCATCACCATCAAGTTTACTAATATATGCATAATGGAAGTCCTATAGGAGACAAGAGAGAGAACAGAACAGAAATAATATTTGAAGAAATAATGGCAAAAAATTGTCCAATTTTTTTATTACTTCAAAATATTACAAGGGTACAAAAGTTTTTGGTTAAATGGATTTCTTTTGTTATGCTTGAGTCAATATTTTTTCATATGTTTGTTAGCTATTTGTCTTCTTCAGAGAAGATTCTGTTCATGTCTCTTGTCCAGTGATGGATGAGATTTTTTGCTCCTTTTTTTTTTGTTGATTAATTTGAGTTCTCTATCAATCCTGGTTATCAAGCCTTTGTCAGATTCATAACATGCAAATACCTTTTCCTATTCTGAAGGTTGTATAATTACTTTAATTGCTGTGTCCTTAGCTTTATAGTTTAACTAAGTTCCATTTTTCATTTTTGTTGTTGTTGCAATTGCCAATCATCTTCATAAAATCTTTATCCAGGCTGACATCTTCAAGAGTTTTTCCCAGACTTTTTTTTTTTTTTTGAGACAGAGTCTCACTATATCACCCCAGGTAGAGTGCTGTGGCATCACAGCTCACAGCAACCTCAAACTCTTGGGCTTAAGTGATTCTTTGGCCTCAGCCTCCCAAGTAGCTGGGACTACAGGCACCCGTCACAACACCCAGCTAGTTTTTGGTTGTAGTTGTCATTGTTGTGACTGGATTTGAACCCACCAGCTTCGGTGTATGTGGCTGGTGCCCTACAGGCACTGAGCCTTTCCCACACTTTCTTCTAGGATTTCTATCATTTCATGTCTTAGATTTAAATCTTTTATCCATCTCAAGTTAATTTTTGTGTATGGTGTAAGATAAGGGTCCAATATCATTGTTTTGTATGTGGATGTTCAGTTTTTAAATATCATTTAATAAAGAAACTATCCTTTCCCTATTGTGTATTTTTTGGCACCCTTGTCACAGATTAGTTGACCTTATGTGTGTGGGTTTGCTTCTGGACTTCTGGTTTATTCGACATCTTTCTTCTTTATTAGTGTAGGCATTCATCTCTCTCAGTGCTGCTTTTGTTGCATGCTATAAATTTTGATATGTTTTGTTTTCATTTTGTTGGTCTCAAGATACTTTTAAAATTCCCTTTTGGAGGCCTGGTGTATATGCTGAGGTCAACATCAGATATGAAATATTTAAAGTGGATACAAAACTATTTTAGCAATGCAGACAGTTAAGTGTGTTGTGGTAGGCAACAGTGCTGTTGGTAAAACATGTCTCCTGATAGCCTACGCAACAAACAAATCTCCATCTGAATATGTTCCAACTGTTTTTGACAACTATGCCATCACAGTTATGATTGGTGGATAGCCAATCTTGGACTTTTTTTTTTTTTTTTTTGAGGCAGAGCCTCAAGCTGTCACCCTGGGCAGAATGCCATGGCATCATAGCTCACAGCAACCTCCAACTCAGGCTCAAGCAATCCTCTTGCCTTAGTTTTTCTATTTTTAGTAGAGACAGGGTCTCACTTTTGCTCAGGCTGGTCTCAAACTCGTGAGCACAAGCAATCCACCCACCTTAGCCTCCCAGAGTGCTAGGATTACAGGGATGTGCCACCATGCCCAGCCAACTCTTGGACTTTTTTTGATACTGCAGGGCAGGAGGATTATGTCAGATTACAACCCCTGAGTTATCTACAAACACATGTTTTTCTAGTCTGTTTCTCAGTGGTCTCTCCATCCTCATTTGAAAATGTGAAAGGAATGTGGGTGCCTGAGATAACTCACCATTGTCCAAAGACTCCTTTCTTGCTTGTTTGGACCCATATTGACCTCAGAGATGACCTTTCTACTATTGAGAAACTTGCCAAGAACAAATAGAAGCTTATCACACCCGCGACTGCTGAAAAGCTGGCCCATTACCTGAAAGCTGTCAAGTATGTGGAGTGCTCTGCATTTACACAGAAAGTCTTAAAGAATATATTTTACAAAGCAATATTGGCTGCCCTGGAACCTCCAAAACCGAAGAAGAGCCTCAGGTGTATGTTGCTATGAACATCTCTCCAGAGCCCTTTTTGCACAGCTGATGTCAGCATCATACTAAACACAATCTTTAAATCAAACTGAAGATTTGAGAAGAATCTTCAGTTTTTGAAGAATCAAAAATTTGAAGAATCAGAAATTCTTTTTGCAATAATGACAAACGTCCTACACCTACTCACATGCACTCGTGTCATACAAGGATCCTAGGTATGGCCCCCCTTCCCCCTCACTAGTTTTTGTTTTGTTGTTTTGAAAAAACATTTTTTTAAACAAGGCAAGCTTGTGATGACTTTGTACCAGACTAATTTGAATTGTTGAAACTGCTCCCTGGTTCCACTCTGGAGAATAATCTGGGACATTTTAGTGTTCTTTTTTTTTCCCCTATGTTTTTGTGAGGAGGGTGTGTAGGGTTTGTTTTTTAGTTTTGTTTTTTTAATTCATTAACCAGTTGACAGCCCTTAAGGGGAGGAGGATGAATTGATTCCACATTCCACTTTTTAGATTTAGTTTAGAAAACATGTTCCCCATCTGGTGCTCTTAGGAAGGAGTATAGTTAATGCTTCATTTAATAACATACTCCTTTTTGAATGTTGTCTTTTCTCTCCACCCTTGAGTAGCTCCAGTATTTGATGAAACTCAGGAAAGTGGGTGGAACCTGTTTTGCCCCTTCTCTTTTCTAGGATGCACTATATATGTGATCATGACTTTCAAGGAAATTTGTTTACCATTTGCTGATTTTTTTGGAAGTTAATTTCTAACTTCTTTCACTGATAAGTGAAAAAAAGTATTGTATTGCACTTTTTTGAAATATACCAAATGGATTGAGTTTATAATTAAAAAACCTTTTTCCTGTCCAAAAGAAAATTCCCTTTTGAGTTTCTCTGTGACTCAATGGTTGTTCAAGAGTATGTAGTTTAGTTTCTACACATTTGCGATTTTTTTTCTGGTTTTCTTGCTGTTATTAACTTCTAGTTTCATTGCATTGTAGTTGGAAAAGATACTTGGAATGATTTTGATCTTAAATGTATTAAGACTTGTTTTGTTTATAGCTTTCATAGGAATGTTATAACCTAATTATAGCCTTAAAATATGGGGAGGCATGTGGGGGAGGGGCAGGGGGAAGGTGGATGGGTGGATGGGTGGAGGGATGGTTTATCTTACAAGGGTACAAGTGAATCTCTCTAAAAGCAGAGTATGAATGTCTTAACTCAATAACTAAGAAAATGACATGAAGGCTACGTTAGCCAGTTTGATGAAAGTATTTTAAATTGTATATGAAAACACCACTGTAACACCATTAATGCAATCACTGTACCTCATGATTGCATTAATGTACACTGCTATGATTTAATAAATAAAAAAATAATAAACACTTGAAATGAAAAAAAATAAAAGAATAAAAGAAAAAAAAAAAAGACTTGTTTTGTGACCTTACAGGTGATCTTTCCTGGAGAATGTTCGTGTGCACTTGAGAAGAATGTGTATTCTGAGGCTATTGAGTGGAAAATTCTGTATATGTCCCTTAAATACATTTAATAGTGTCATTCGAGTCTGTTGTCTTTTATTGATTTTCTGTGTGTATGTGCTATCCATTATAGTAAGTGAAGTATAGAAGCCCTCTATTATTATTGTATTACTGTCAATATCTGTCTTTAGATTTGTCAATATTTACCTTACATATGTCTTGGTCCACTTTCTGCTGCTATAAAAGGATACTTGAGACTAGGTAATTGATACATAAATATCAGAAACTTATTTCTCACAGTTCTAATGACTGGGAATTCCATGTTCAAAGTGCTGACATTTAGTATCTAGGGAGGGCCGCCTTACTGCATCCTCCCAGTGTGGAAAGTAGAAGGGCAAGAGAGAGACAAACTTAC
The DNA here is from genome assembly GCF_000181295.1 of Otolemur garnettii. NCBI lineage: Eukaryota > Metazoa > Chordata > Mammalia > Primates > Galagidae > Otolemur > Otolemur garnettii. The sequence continues at coordinate 1,962,036 of NW_003852548.1, read as the reverse complement.
TCTCCTCATATGGCAGAAGAGTGAACCCCCGTCTACAAACAATTTAATAGCAGACTTAATCCATTCCACCCTCACGACCTCAACACCTTTTATTACAGTGGTTCTCAACCTGTGGGTCACAACCCCTTTGGGGGTCAAATGACCCTTTCATAGGGGTCACCTAAATAAATACTGCATATCAGATATTTACATTACAATTCATAACAGTAGCAAAATTACAGTTATGGAGTAGCAACAAAAATAATTTTATGGTTGGGTGTCACCACAACATGCCATGTATTAAAGGGTCATGGCATTAGGAAGGTTGAGAACCACTGTTCTATTACATAAAGCTCTACCTCCCAATATTGTTGCATTGGGAATTAAGTTTCAACATGGGCTTTGGAGGGGACAAAAGCATTCAACCCCTATCATTATATTTAGGTGCTCTAATATTGAATGTACATATGTTTATAATTGTTAGATCTTTCTGATGAATTGGTTTTTTTGTCATTATATAATGATATTCTATGTATTTAGAGACAATTTTAGATTAAAAATCTATTTTTCCTGAGAGAAGTCTAGTCATTCCTGCTTTCTTTTGGTTATCATTTGCATGAAGTATCTTTTTCCATCCCTTCACTTCAGTCTATGTGCCTCTTTAAATCTAAATTCAGTTTATTGTAGATAATATATCAGTGGATCCTGGTTTTTCTGTTAATCCATTCAGTACTCTATGACTTTTGATTAGTGATTTTAACTCTTTTAGTACTTTGAATATGCTATCTCACATTTTACTAGCTTGAAAGGTTTCTATTGATAAAGCCACTGAGAGTTTTATGGAGATTCCCTGATGTGACAACTTGCACATATTTTCTTTCTCTTGCTGCTTTAAAAATTCTCTCTTTGTTCTTTTTTTTTTGAGACGGAGCCTCAAGCTATCTCCCTGGGTAGAGTGCCATGGCATCACGCTCACAGCAACCTCCAACTCCTGGGCTCAAGCGAGTCTCCTGCCTCAGCCTCCCAAGTAGCTGGGACTACAGGCACCCGCCACAACGCCTGGCCATTTTTTTTTTTTTTGGTTGCAGCCATCATTGTTGTTTGGCGTGCCCGGGCTGGGGATTCGAACCCGCCACCTTAGGTGTATGTGGCTGGCGCCTTAGCCACTTGAGCCACAGGCGCCGAGCCCTCTCTTTGTTCTTGACTTTAAATAATTTGATTATAATATAGCTCAGTGAAGATCTTTTAATGTTTATCCTATTTGAGTTTTTTAGGGGGCATCATGGATCTCCATGTTCATTTCAGCCTGGTCAGAAGTTTTCTATCATTGCTGTCATATGCCACATAATGATGTTTTAGTCAATGACAGAACACATTGATTTCACAATCTTGTGAAAGTGATTCCAAAAGATTGTAATGGAGTTGAAAAATTCCTATTGCTCAGTGATGTCTTAATTATACTGACTCTATGAAGACTGAGACTAACATATGCATTTGTGTCTTAGTTTTAACAAACATGTTTTAAAAGTTAAAAATTTCTTTAAAAATAGAAAAAACTTGTAGAATAAGAATATGAAAAAGAAAATATTTTGTATAGCTATAAAACATGTTTTAAGCTAAGTGTTATCACAAAAGAGTCAAAAATTTAAAAAATAGTTTATCAAGTAAAAATTATAGTAGACTAAGACTAATTTATTGCTGGAGAAAGAAAAATATTTTTTACAAATTTAGCGTACCCTAAGTGTACACTGATTATAAAGTCTACAGTTATGTAAAGTAATGTCCTAGGCTATCACCTTCACTCACCAATTACCCACTGATTCACTCAGAGCAACTTTCAGTCCTGCAAGCTCCACTCATGGTAAGTGCCCTATACAGGTATACAATTTTTAATATTTTATATTGTACTTTTACTGTGCCTTTATTATGTATAGATATGTTTAAATACACAAATACTTACCCTTGTTTTATAACTGCCTGCCGTATTTGGTATAGCAACATGCCGTACAGGTTTGAAGCCTTGGAGCAATAGAATATACCCCATGGCCTGGGTGTGTAGTAGATTATACCATCTAGGTTTGTGTAAGTATACTCTATAATCTTTGAACAATGATAAAATCACTTAACAATTCATCTCTCAGAATATGTCCCTGTCTTTAAGGGACACACAATATATTTCTTTAAATAAGCTTTCTACCCCTTTCTCTTTCTCTGTTCCTTCTTGAATTCCCATAATGCATAAATTGTTTCATTTGATGGTGTCCCATTTGTTATATATGCTTCTCCATTCTTTTTCTTCTTCTGTCTTTGACTAGATAATTTCAAATGATCTGTCATTTAGTTTCCTGATTCTTCTGCTTAATTGAGTTTGCTGTTGAATCTCTCTATTGAATTTTTCAATTCAGTCATTATATTCTTCAGTTCTAGACTTCTCATTTGGTTCCTTTTTTGTGGTTTCTATGTCTTTGCTGAACTTCTCATTTTTTTTTCATGTATTATGTTCCTGATTTCATTTAGTTGTCTGTGGTCCTACTCTCTCTCTTTTCTTGAGACATAGTCTCACTGTCACCCTGGGTAGAGTGCCATGGCATCACAGCTCACAGCAACTTCAAACTCTTCAGCTCAGAGATACTCTTGCCTCAACCTCCAGAGTAGCTGGGACTATAGGAGTCCACCACAATGCCAGCCTAATTTTTCTATTTTTATTAGAGACAGGGTCTTGATCTTGCTCAGGCTGGTCTTGAACTTCTGAGCTCAAGCAATTCTGCTGCCTTGGCCTCCCAGTGTACTAGGATTACAGTGTGAGCTAGTATGCTCAGCCCCTGTCTGTGTTCTCTTGCAGCTCATTGAACTTCTTTAAGATAGTTATTTAAAATTCTTTGTCTTGCAATTCATAGCTATCCATTTCTTTAGAAAATTTTGGTGGTTGGAAAATTATTATGTTCTATTGGTGGTGTCTTGTTCCTTTGATTTTCATGTTTCTTACAGCCTTGTGTTGATATCTGTGTATTTGAGGGAGCACTTCTGGCCTTACAGACTGGTTTAGGTAGGGAAATACTTTCACCTACATGTAGGTGTGAGGGGATCATCTGAGTGAGGTATAGCACTTCCAGCTCTAAGGAAGGCATAGTGGTGTAGTCTCAGTGCTCAACCAGTTGGCCAAGACTGTGAGGGTCCTCAGTAGCCAAGGCTGTACCTGTAGTGGTAGTCAAGGATGCAAAAGATGCTGGGATCTTTCTGTTCTCTTTTTCCCCCACGGGGAAAGTTATGGCCAAGGGAATCCCCATTGGTGCCAGGTCCAGTACATATGCATGTTCATGGTGGTACTTGTGTCCAATACATGAGTATGTGTGAAGAGATAATTGCACCAAGGTCCAGAGAGCAGGTATGCCTACTGTGGTAGTGGCAACAGTGTCTGGGGCACAGGTGCTCTTACTTCCGTATTAATGACAATATCTTAGGTGTGGATGTGCCCACTGTAGCAGTGGTGCTAGTGTATATATGGCATGGGTACTTACAGTACAATTGCAGAGCCAGAGTCAGGAGCATGGGTACATGTAGGCCAAACACAGCTCTTGGTTCTCGGTGCAGTGCTGATGTCCAGGGCACAGGCACATGTGCTGTGGTGGTGTGCAAGGCACAGGCACTCATGGAGTAGCTAAGGAGCTGGGTTCCAGAGCACACACATAAATGGTGCAGCCTAGCAATTTATTTTTATATATTAAAAATCAATTGTCTCTCTTCTTTTGAAAAACTTTTGTTCATGTCTTTTTCCCACTTTTTAATGGGATTAACAAAATTTGGTATATGTATACCATGGAGTACTACTCATCCATAAAAAGAATGTATTAATGCCTTTGCAGCAATTTGGAAGGAACTGGAGACCATTATTATAAGTGAAGTATCTCAAGAATGGAAAAACAAATACCACATGTACTCTTTAATAAACTGGAATTAATCTACAGGCATACAAGTACACAAGGGGAAGAAAAAGTTATTGGAAATCAAGCAGCATTGCGGGGAGGAAGGAAAGGGCAAAAACTGACCTAACAGGTACAATGAACACTAGGTGGGTGATGGGTACACTTATATAGCCCTGACTCAAGCCTCGTATCAAAAACATCTCTACCTCCTTAATGTCTGGAAATAAAAAAAAAATCAATTGTATAATTTTAAAATTTGAGAATAGTATTTAAAAATATACCTATCCATAGAAATATTATCTGACTTTAGAGCCAGTTTTCACCCTCAGACCTAACTTTGGAATAGACATTTATTTAGTTTGAAGACACGTTAGGCCTAGAAGTGCTATCTTCATCTTTGGAAAGTTAACTTGTAGAACAGGGGTGAGTCCCTGGGCCCAGCAACTCAGTACGGTTACAGATAACAGAGGAATAGCTCTCTGTGGTATGACTCTAAGAATCGTTGCCTTGAAGGTCAGAGGACAGCGATAAAACCCTTCAGGCTGAGGGAACTATGGAAAATAAGCAGAGGAGATAAGATTTGAGCTGTGTTTAGAAACATGTAAAGGATCCAGATGTAGAGAACAAGAGAGACTGGCACTCACCTCTGGGGCTATGACCATTCTATATAGGGAGTGAAGTAGATAAGGCTGGGGAGATAAACTAGAATCCAGTTGTAGATTTAGTCCAGAAAAGTGAGCATGACTGACCCTGTTTGCCAGCTAGGACATTGTTTTTAGACAACAGAGGTCCCAGAAACTAAGTGGAACTATGCAAACCAATAGTACTTGAGATTGATTTTAAGGAAAACCTGAAAAGATACATATTTTTCAGAGCCTATATCTTATTTCAGCTACTATATGAAAAATGTCTTTTATACTGATGACGAGTGGATAAAGGTTCTAAGAGTCTTAGAAATGATTTTTATAGATGGATGGCGGAAAAATGAGCACCTGGCCAATCCTAGAAGTGACCAGTGAAGGCTTATGACTAACTCTTCTTTATTTATTCAAAATCCCAAACAAAGACATTCACTGGAGGAAATATGAATTGGCCTGACTCATTGTGCTTCTTAAAAATTCCACAGAGGGTCTCATGTACCATGAGTACAGACTGCTTTTGAGTAGAATCTGAAATACTATGCCGTCTGTAAGTCCCAAGATCATAGCTCCATGGGAGGCCCAATCAATTTCCCTGGGAAGAGGAATGTAGGACATGAGTGCAGCTACTACTCTCTTGTGGAATTTAATTTACACAGCGTGAGGGACAGAGATGGATGTGGTAGTCACATTATCAAGCCCAACCCCATCTCTCACAGATAAACTCTTGAAACCTGAGTGGATAAAAAAGAACTTGAAAACAAAACAAAACAAAGAACTTGCATTAGTCAAAGGATGGAACTGAAGTGAGAACCACCTCATTGTATAGCTCCAGGGAAGCCATTCATATTCTACTCTTAAAGGCTCTCCCTGCAGTTCTGCAGTACTCACTCTGGCAATGGTGGCTTTGCCAGTGAGTGGACAAAGGGAGCCACAAATGAAATAAATTTTGTATTTTAACATGTTCCCAGACTCTTTTAAATTATCTTTAGCACCTGTAACTTTCAGTACACAGCTGGTATCTCATAACTTTTCAATCCATTATGGTGCACTTAAGACTGGCATTTGTTTCTTACTATTGAGGAAACTTGTCTACAGAAAATATTAAGAATATATAAGCCCTAGGAAATAGATTTCACAGTCCCAAGTGTCTGTGAAAGCAGCAGCCAGACTTTGGATTTGGCTTCATTCTGGAATCTGATTGTATATAGTCTTATTTTTCATGTAGTGCCTGGAAAAGCTTTCCCTCAGTTATGGGAAAGTTTTTATAAAATGAGTTTTGTTTATTTCTCCTTTTGCATTTTTTAATTATACAAATATGCTTTATTATAAGGAAAATTTAAATATAACCAAAAAATACTGAAAATAATGTAGCTGGCATTTATTGCCTTGGTTGGAGTTCTTTATTAAGTAGGCATTTGCTGTTCCATGAGCAGTTAATAATCAGATTATACAACAAAATAGATAACTTGAAAAAGAAATCAAGAATACAGAATGACAATCAGGAATTTGGAATTCTTTTATGTTTTTTCTTGTTGAACAGATATGACTTTTAAAATAAAATCTGAAATAGAAAACAAGTCATCTTCATGTAGAGAGTTCTCTTTTCCTAAAAGGTTTTGCAAAAATTTTAAACAGTGTTCTAAAAGATGGCTGAAGTTATACTTTACAGACTTTATTTAGCTTCTCATATATACATTACCCAATTAACATTCTTTTTTTTTTTTTTTTGAGACAGAATCTCATTATGTTGCCCTTGGTAGAGTTCCACGGTGTCACAGCTCACAGCAACCTCAAATTCTTGGGCTTCAGCAATTCTCTTGCCTCAGCCTCCCAAGTAGCTGGGACTACAGGTGCCTCCCACAATGCCCAGATATTTTTTTGTTATAGTTAGCTGTCCTGGGCTGGGTTCCAATCCACCACCCTGGTATATGTGGCTGGCACCATAACCACTGTTCTACGGGCGCCAAGCCTCCAATTAACATTCTAACCACATTTTCATATACCAGTGGGACCATAAACATTCTCCAATAAGACTATACTAGCCACAACATAATTCTACCCACATGTTTGTATATTCTTTTGAAACATGATTCAAAAAAGAATTTGCTTATTTAAATCAAATAACTAGGTCAGGTATGGTGAGTCATACCTGTAATATTAGCACTCTGGGAGGCCAAGACGGGCAGATTGCTTGAGCTCACAAGTTCAAGACTAGCCTTAGCAAAAGTGAGACCCTGTATCTACTAAAAATAGAAAAATCAAAGCAAGAGGATCACTTGAACCCAAGAGTTTGAGGTTGCTGTGAGCTATGACACCATGGTACTCTGCCCAAGATGACTCTGTCTCCTCCTCCACCCCCCCCCCCAAAAAGAAGAAAGCAAACAACTGATTAAAATTAATGTCTCTAGATTGGGTCATGGGGACTAGAAATCATGTAAAAGTATATTGCTTTGGTTGAATATAATTAAATTCATCTTTTGTGGCAGCATACTAAGCATATCAATGAATGTCCAGTAAGTTTGTGTTCATTCTGCACTTCAGAGTTTATGTTACAGTAATGGTAAGGCCTAATGGTATATATGGTATGGGTAGAAATTCCTTTCATCTTTATATGTGGTTTTGCTTATAAAAATTTATTTCTACTACCTTAGAGAAAGTTCTTAAGAATAAAGAGACAAAAACAGAAAATAAATCTTACTACCTGCTGATGAATGAGATTGTGGGTTGGCAACCTTTATAAGAAAGAACAGAGACCCATGGGAGCAGACGTCTGCAAAGGAGTGTATTATGTAGGCCAGGTGAAGAACAAAGAAATATCCTGTGGACATGCTTACAAGGATCCCCACAAGTTTTTGGTATAAATAGGAAGTTTTTAAAGTCTTTATAAGAACTTAAGCTAAAGAAGACAAAAAATGTCAGATTTAAACAGGCCCGGTGCGGTGGCTCACACCTGTAATCCTAGTACTTAGGAGGCTGAGTTGGGTGGATTGCGAGTTCATGGGTTAGAGACCAGCCTGAGCCAGAGTGAGACCTCATCTCTAAAAATAGCAGGGCATTGTAGTGGGTGCCTGTAGTTCCAGCCACTCAGGAGGCTGAGGCAAGAGAATTGCTTGAGCCCAAGAATTTGAGGTTACTGTGAAGCTATGACTTCATGGCACTCTACTGAAGGCAACAAAGTGAGACTTTGTCTCAAAAACCAAAAACAAACAAACAACAAAAAAACACTTTAAACAGCTTTGTAACATTAAATATCAAGATCAAATTTTTAAAGACTATAGAGCAGTATTTTTCAACCTTTTTTTTTTATCTCACGGCACACTTGAAACTATACTTACACTTCCATCACACACTTAAATTATGTTGATCAAAAAAAAAAGTAAAAGAATATATTTACTGTGCTTTGAATTTATTTCAAAAATAATTTAATTAATGATCTTTAAAAACTTTCACCATACATCTAAGATCCTCTCACAGCACACCAGTGTGCTACACTGGTGAAATCACTGCTATAGAGAATTGCAAAATGAAAAAAGGAAGCAGATAGATGCTTGATGAGGAAAAGAAATGCATTAAGGATTTCTTATCTAAAGGACTATTTTTGCCTATTATCATAATGACTCAATTACTTGTCTTTAAAATCATGAAACATGTAGGTTACTGACATTAGGCCAAAGATGTCAAAATGTATGTTATTGAAAAAAATACAAAGTTTTATAATTGCATGATGTTTTATACCATTTCATCAATACACCAAAGCCAACATATGACTTATAAAGCCAGAACAACTAAAACAAAAATGATTAAAATTTTACTATGTATAATGAGTTATAAAAAGAATGTGATGGCATGCTGAGTAGCATGGTTTGTTGTCACATGCCCTCTTACATGGGGATAGTCATTAACATATCCATCTGAGTAAGTCAAACATATATAGCCAATGATAACACCTTTTTTAAAAACTTAAATCATAGCTGTGTACATTAATGCAGTCATGGGGTACAATGTGCTGGGTTTATATACAATTTGAAATATTTTCATCAAACTGGTTAACATATAGCCTTCATGGCATTCTCTTAGTTATTGTGTTAAGACATTTATATTCTAAATTTAGTAAGTTTCACATGTACCCTTGTAAGATGCTTTTCTTTCTTTTTTTTTTTTTTTTTGAGACAGAGTCTTACTCTGTTCCCCCTGGATAGACTGCCTTAGTATCACAGCTCACAGCAACCTCAAACTTGAACTATCCTTTTGCTTCAGCAAAAGTAACTGGGACTATAGGCCTCTGCCAGATGCTGGTCTAGTTTTCCCAATTTTAGTAGAGAAGTGGTCTCACTCTTGCTTAGGCTGGTCTTGAACTCCTGAGCTCAAGCAATCCACTGTCTTGATCCCCCAGAGTGCTAGGATTACAGGCATGAGCCAACATGCCCAGCTTTAATTATCTTCTTAAATATAAATAATTACAATATGTTATAATCATTTGAATAAACCTTTCAGGAAAATAATTTTATGGAGTAGGAAGTCGTTTTATCAATGTTACAGATATCTTTATGAACTACTCTTTAGAAAGTAATGTTCAGGCCTATTGACTATTAAATCACTATTATTTATTGGTACATTGGGTAGAGTGCCATGGAGTCATAGCTCACAGCAACCTCAAACTCTTGGAGTCAAGCAATCCTCTTACCTCACCCTCCCAAGTAGTTGGACCTAGAGGTGCCTGCCACAACACCCGGATCATTTTTCTATTTAAGTAGAGAGAGGGTCTCACTCTTGCTTAGGCTGCTCTCCAACTCCTGAGCTCAAGCAATCCACCTGCCTTGGCCTCCCAAAGTGCTAGGATTATAGGTGGGAGCCACCACCTTTACTCATGTATTTTGGCCATTTTTATGGGTTGTTTACTTATTACAGAATTTTATGAGTTGTTACATATTTTTGATCCAAGTTAAATATGTGTTTTGTAATTATTTTATCCTAGTCTTTGGCTTATTTTCTTTTGAAAGAGCATAGGTTTTTTTTTTTTTTTAACCCCATTTTATCAGTTCTTTGTATAAACTGTACTTCTTTCTATCATATATAAGAGATTTTTGCTAAATCAAGATCATAAGGTTTTCTTCTAGAAGTTTTAAACTTTTATATTTAGATATATATGCCATTTTATTGTGATAAAATATACATATAAAATTCACATTTTCAGCCATTTTAAAGTGTATAATTCAATGGTATTTGGCATATTCACAAATTTGAGCAACCATCATCACTATCTGTTTCCAGAATATTTATAATTACCCCAAAGGAAAGCCCATACCCATTAAGCAATCACTCCCCACTCTACTCTCACCTCAGCCCCTGGAAACCACCATGGCTTTCTATCCCTACAGATTTGCTTGTTCTGGATATTTCATATAAACAAAATCATAAAATGTGGCCTTCTATGTCCAGCTTCTTTTACTTAGCATAGTATTTTTTTATGTTCATCCATGTTGTAGAATTTATCCATGATACATTCCTTTTTATGATTGAATAATATTCTAGTGTATATTTTGTTCATCCATTGGTTGATGGACGTTGGGTGGTTTCCATCTTTTAGCTATTGCAAACAGTGCTATTATGAATGTCAGTGTACAAGTTTTTTTTATTTCTTTTTTTTTTTTAGTATATTATAGCTGTGTACATTAATGCAATCATGGGGTACAATGTGCTGGGTTTATATATAATTTGAAATACTTTCATCAAACTGGTTAACATAGCCGTCACCTCATTTTCTTAGTTATTGTGTCAAGACATTTATATTCTAAACTTAGTAGATTTAACATGTACCCTTGTAAAATGCACCATAGGTGTGGTCCCACCAATTACCCTCCCTCCCCCATCCTCCTTCAACTCCCTCTTCTCCCCCTCCTCTTTCCCCTTCATCTTGCGCTGTAGTTGGATTATAGCTTTCATATGAAAGTGTAGGTGTTTATAAATTGGTTTCATATTAGGGCTAAGTACATTGGATACTTTTTCTTCCATTCTTGAGATACTTTGCTAAAAAGAATATGTTCCAGCTCCATCCATGTAAACATAAAAGAGGTGAAGTCTCCATCTTTTTTAAGGCTGCATAATATTCCATGGTGTACATATACCACAACTTATTAATCCATTCTTGGGTTGATGGGCACTTGGGCTTCTTCCACGACTTAGCAATTATGAATTGGGCTGAAGTAAACATTCTGGTGCAAATATCTTTGTTATAAAGTGATTTTTGGTCTTCTAAATATATACCTTGTAGAGGAATTGCAGGATCAAATGGCAGGTCTATTTTTAGATCCCTAAGTGATCTCCAAACTTCTTTCCAAAATGAATGTATTAGTTTACATTCCCACCAGCAGTGCAGAAGTGTTCCCTTTTCTCCACATCCACGCCAACAGCTATGGTTATGGGATTTTGTGATGTGGGCTAATCTTACTGGAGTTAGATGATAATCTCAAAGTGGTTTTGATTTGCATTTCTCTGATGATTAAGGATGATGAGCAGTGTACAAGTTTTTGATTGAACCTCTCTTTTCAATTACAGACAACTCTTGACTAACAAGTTTTGGACTTTATGATGGTGCAAAAGCAGTACACACTCTGTGGAAAATGGTATGGTACTCTCTTATGGTACTGGGCAGCTCCAAGTCAGCCATGTGATCACAAGGGTAAACAACCAATACTCTACATTGTATTATGTTGCCATATTTTGTCCAACTGTAGGCTAAGTTTTATGAACATGGTTTAGGTAGGCTACGCTAAACTATGATGTTCAGTAGGTTAGGTATATTAAATACATTTTTACCTTATTATAGGTTTATTAGGAAGTATCCTCACTGTTAAGTCCAGGAGCACCTGCATTTTGGGTATATAACTAGGAGTGGAATTTATGAGTCATATGGTAATTCTATGTTTAATTTATTGAGGAATCATCGAACTATTTTCCCCATAGGCCAAACCATTTTATATTCCCATAAGCAATGCATGAGAGTTCCAATGTATCTACATTATTGCCAACACTTCAGAATACAAAACCTCTTCCAGAAAAAAAGAGAAACATTTCTTAACTCATTTTATTAGGCTAGCATTACCCAAATACCCAAACCAGGAAAAGGTATGACAGAAAAAAAATACTGCAGGCCAATATCACTCATGAATATGACATAAAAATCTACAACAAAATATTATACATATGTTAGTTATGTATATAAAATATACAAGAACTATTTTATATATATATATGGATAAGTACATATATAAACATATGGCAACAAAGAGGGGTTCCTGTCATGAATGCCAATTTCAAAATTGTAACCAATCATTGTAATTCACCATATTAACAAACTGAACAAGACAAACCATGTAATTATCTCAGTAGATGAAGAGAAAGCATATGAAAAAATTGAATATGATTTTTAAAACTCACAGGCAAACTAGGAATAGAATGAAAATTCCTTAACCTAATAGATGGCACCTACAAAAACCTATAAGTTACATCACACTGAATGGTGACAAGTTGTAGGTCTTCTTTCTGAGATCAGAAACAAGGAGAGGATATCCTCTCTGATTGCTCCTATTCAACATTATACTAGAAGTTGTAGAAAATGCAATAAGCTATGGAAAATAAATCAAAGGCATTCATATCAGAAAGGGAGAAAAAAATTCCACTTGTATACATTATTGTCTATGTAGAAACTATTAAAAATCTACAAAACTTTCCTGAAATTAGTAAGTGAGTTTTGCATGATTTTTCAGGATATAAAGGCATATACAAAAGTCAATTATATCCTACATACAACTATGAACAGCTGGGACTTAAAATTTAAAAATATAACACATTAGTATCCCCAAAATATTAAATACTCAGAGGTATATGTAACAATGTGTGGGATCTGTACATTGAAAAATAAAAAATATCAATAAAAGAAATCAAACATTACTTAAATAAATGGAAAAATAGACCATACTCACGGACTCTAAGACTTAATATAGTTAAGATGTCAGTTCTTCCAGTTTGATCTACAGATACAAAATAATCACAATCAAATTCCCAGCAAACCTTTTATAGGTACCAATAAGCTAATTCTAAAATTTATATAGTAAAATAAAGGAGCAAGAATAGCCAAAACAATTCTGGAAAAGGAAACAGAATTGGAGAGCTCACAATATCCACTTTCAAAACTCACTGTACAGGCTGGGTGCAGTGGCTTACACCTGTAATCCCAGCACTCTGGGAGGCTGAGGTAGGTGGATGCCTGAGCTCACAGGTTCGAGACCAGCCTGAGCCACAGTGAGACCCCACCTCTAAAAATAGCTGGGTATTTTATGTAGTCCCAGCTATTTGGGAGGCTGAGGCAACAGAATTTCTTGAGCCCAAGAGTTTGAAGTTGCTATGAGATACAACATCATGGCATTCTACTGAGGGCAACAAAGTGAGATTCTGTCTCAAAAAAAAAAAAATAAGACTCACTGTACAGCTACAGTAATCAACATAGTGTGGTATTGACAAAAATTCAGAAACATCAATCACTGGCACAGAATATAGATCCCCAAACTAGGCCTGCATTATTGCAAACTTATACAGCCTTTTTGGAAAGAAGTATAGAGAATTCTCAAAGAACTAAAAGTAGATTGATCCTGAAATCCTATTACTAAGTATCTACACAGAAGAAAAGATATAATTTTACCATAAAGGACATTTGCACTAGAATGTTTATTGCAGTTCAATTCACAATCTCCAAGATGTGTAAACAATCTTAGTACCCATCAAACTCACCAATGGATAAATCATGATATATGTATACCATAGAATACTTTTCAGCCATAACAAAAGATGGACACTTTACATCTTTTGTAATTTACCTGGATGGAGTTGGAAAACATCCTTATATGTAAAGTATCACAAGAATGGAAAATCAAGTTTCCAATGTACTCAATAAGAAAACAGTAGATGGACTGTGCCTATGGCTCAAAGGAGTGGGGCGCTGGCCCCATATGCCAGAGATGGTGGGTTCAAACCCAGCCCTGGCCAAAAACTGCAAAAAAAAAAAGAAAAAAAAAAAAAAGAAAGAAAGAAAGAAAGAAAAGAAAAGAAAAGAAAAAGAAAGAAAGAAAACAGTAGATGAACAACTACATGCCCACATGAGAGAAAAATACAAAAACATTCAAGTAGGGGAAAAGGAAGGAGGGAGATGAGAGAAGAGAGGGGGGAGTTTGTTGTGCTATCACCTAATGGTCACAATGTAGGGGTACATGGCACAACCCTTGGGTGAAGGGTTCAACTACAACTTGGACTTTACCTAACAAACACAAACAACGTACCCTAATCATTTGTACCTTTATGCCAATCTGAAATTAAAAAAAAAAAAATAGGCCCATATGAATGTAGTCAATAGTTTCTTTTTCCTGTTAGAGAAGTACAAATAAGCAAGGGCAGAGAGAAGACTAGAAGGAATTCTGTGGTGCTCAGATCAATTTGGAGATATCAATGTGAACTTATGTTTATTTAAAAATATATAGAGAAATACAAGAAAACATTTCAATTTTAAATAATTATGCACCAAACTTAAATGCTCTCAGATTTATGAAACAGACCTTGATGGGTCTGAGCAATATGATATCCCATAACATCATAATAGTTGGGGACTTTAACACCTCTCTGATAGAACTGGACAGATCCTCTAAACAAAAACTAAACAAAGGCACAAAGGACTTAAATGTGACCCTAGAATAAATAGGATTAACAGACATATACAGAACACACCATCCCAAAGCTAAGGAATATACATTTTTCTTATCAGCCCATGATACATACTCTAAAATCAACCCCATCCTAGGATACAAATCAAACCTTAGCAAAATTAAAAGAATAGGATTTATACCCCGTATATTCTCAGACCACAAGACAATAAAGGTGGAACTCAATTCCCACAAAAACATTCATCCCCAAAGACTTGAAAATTAAACAACCTTATGCTGCATGATAGTTGGTTTCAGGAAGAGATAAAAGAGGAAATCATTAAATTCCTCAAACATAACAACAATGAAGACACAAGTTACCAAAACCTGTGGGATACAGCAAAAGCAGTCATAAGAGGTAAATTTATTGCATCAGATGCCTACATTCAAAAAACAGAAAGAGAGTGCATCAACAAACTCATGAATCATCTTACGGAATTGGAAAAAGAAGAACAATCTAATCCCAAATCCCCCTAAAGAAAAGAAAGAACCAAAATTAAATCAGAGATTAATGAAATTGAAAACAAAATAATTATCCAGAAAATTAACAGAACAAAAAGTTGGTTTTTCCAAAAAATAAATAAAATCAATAAGCCTTGGCCAGACTGACTAGAAACAGAAAAGTAAAATCTCTAATAACTTCAATCAGAAATGATAAAGGGGAAATAACAAGAGATGCAACAGAGATACAAGAGATCATCTCTGTACTACAAGAAATTCTGTGCCCAGAAATTTGACAATGTGGAAAAAATGGATCTATACCTGGAATCACACTCTCTCCCTAGACTTAATCAAGAAGAAATAGATCTCTTGAATGGACCAATTTCAAGAACTGAGATAGAAGAAACAATAAAAAAAAAAATCTTCCAACAACAACAACAAAAAAATGCCTGCTGCAGATGGCTTCACACAAGAATTATATCAAACCTTCAAAGAAGAGCTTATACCCATACTGCAGAAATTATTCCAAAAAACTGAGGAGGAAGGAATCTTCCTCAACACATTTTATGAAGCAAACATCACCCTGATATCAAAACCAGGAAAAGACTCAACGAAAAAGTAGAATTTCAGACCAATTTCACTAATGAATATAGATGCAAAAATTCTCAATAAAATCCTAGCCAATAGATTACAGCTACACATTAAAAAAAATCCTTCATCATGATCAAGTAGGTTCATCCCAGGGATGCAAGTCTGTTTTAACATATGCAAGTCCATAAACATAATTCATAATATCAACAGAAGCAAAAACAAAGACCATATGATCCTCTCACTAGATGCAGAAAAAGCATTCGATCAAATCCAGCATCCTTTTCTAATTAGAACACTTAAGAATATAGGAATAGGTGGCACATTTCTGAATCTGATAGAAGCCATCTACAACAAACCCACAGCTAATATCATAAAGAATGGAGTAAAACTGAAAGCTTTACCACTTAGAACTGGAACCAGACAAGATTGTCCTCTATCTCTACTACTATTCTTTCTTTATTTTTCTTTTTTTGAGATAGAGCCTCAAGCTGTCCCCCTGGGTAGAGTGCTGTGGCATCACAGCTCACAGCAACCTCCAACTCCTGGGCTCAAGTGAGTCTCCTGCCTCAGCCTCCCAAGTAGCTGGGACCACAGGCACCCAACACAACACCCGGGTATTTTTTGGTTGCAGCCGTCGTTGTTTTGGTGGGCCCAGGCTGGATTCAAACCCACTACCTTAGGTGTATGTGGCTGGCGCCTTAGCCACTTGAGCCACAGGCGCTGAGTCTCCACATAGTTCTGGAAGTTCTAGCCAATACAGTCAGGCAAGAGAAGGAAATAAAGGACATCTAAATGGGTGCAGAGGATATCAAACTCTCACTCTTTGCTGATGGTATAATCTTATATTTAGAGAACCTGAAAGACTCAACCACACAACTCCTGGAAGTGATAAAAAAAATACAGCAATGTCTCAGGATACAAAAATCAATGTCCACGAATCAGTAGCCTTTGTATATGCCAATAACAGCCAAGATGGGAAGCTAATCAAGGACACAATTCCCTTCACGGTAGCTTCAAAAAAATGAAATACCTAGGAATATACATAACAAAAGAGGTGAAGGACCTTTACAAAGAAAATTATGAAACTCTAAGAAAATAAAAAGCAGAAGATATTAACAAATGGAAGAACATACCATGCTCATGGCTGAGAAGAATCAATATTGTGAAAATGTCTATATTACTCAAAGAAATCTACAGACTCAATGCAATCCCCACCAAAATACCATCATCATACTTTCAAGATTTGGAAAAAATAATTCTTTGTTTTATATGTAACCAGAAGAAACCCTGTATAAACAAGGCAATTCTTAGTAATAAAAACAAAGCTGGGGGTATCACGTTAGCAGACTTTTGGCTATACTACGAGGCCATAGTGATCAAAACAGCATGGTATTGGCCCCAAAACAGAGTCACTGACATTTAGAACTGAATAAAAAACCATGAGATGAAACTAACATTTTATAACCACCTGATCTTTGATAAACCAAACAAGAACATACATTGGGGGAAAGAATCCTTATTCAATGAATGGTATTAGGCATGAAACAATAAAAATCCTTGAAGGAAGTGTGGGGAAAACACCTGAAAACATCAGCCTGGGGAAAGATTTTATGAAAAAGACTTCCATGGCAATTGCAACAAGAAAAATAAACAAATGGGACTTAATTAAACTGAAAAGCTTCTGTACAGCTAAGGAAACTATAATCAAAGCAAATAGACAACCTTCAGAATGGGAAAAGATATTTGCATATTAGGAATTGGACAATGCTTGATAACTAGTATCTATAGAGAACTCAAATTAATCGACAAGAAAAGCCCAACAATCTCACATATCACTGGTCAAAAGAGATGAACCTTCTCTGAAGACAGATGAATGGCTAACATAAGAAAAATGCTCATCATCCCTAATCATCAGAGAAATGCAAATCAAAACTACCCTGAGATATCACCTAACCCTAATAAGATTAGCCTACATCACAAAGTCCAAAGTTGCATACGCTGGCATGGATGTAGCGAGAAGGGAACAATTTTACACTGCTGGTGGGACTGCAAACTAATACAATCTTTTGGAAGAAAGTGTGAAGAATCCTCAAAGAACTCAAATTAGACCTTCTATTTGATCCTGCAATCCCATTACTAAGCATGTACCCAGAAGAAAAAAAAATCTTTTTATCATAAGGACATTCACACTAGACTGTTTATCACAGCTCAGTTTTCAATCGCCAAAATGGAGAAATGGCCTAAATTCCCACCAACCTAGGAATGGATTAACAAGCTGTGGTATATGTATACCATGGAATACTATTTCAGCCATTAAAAAAGATGGAGACTTACATCTTTTGTATTAACCTGGATGGAGGTGGAACACATTCTTCTTAGTAAAGCATCACAAGAATGGAGAAGCAAGAATCCAATGTACTCTATTCTAATATGAAAATAGTAGATGAGCTAATACAAGGGGGCATAGGGGAATGAGCAAGTGGGGAGATGGGAGGAGGGAAGGAGATGGGGGGTCATGGTGTATGGCGCACCTCTTGGTGGCATGATACAATTATAAGAGGGACTTTATCTAACAAATGCAATCAGTATCACCTAATTCTTTATACCCTCAATGAATCCCAAACAATAAAAAAATAAAAAATGAAAAAATGAAAATATAGAGAAAGCTTTAAAAATATGTGTACACATGGATTTGAATATATGCATGCATTTCCTAGCTCTATGATACTGTGAGCAGTGACACAACAGTAGCGATGAAAATACCGAATGTCAAAATGATTTAAAAAAAAAAAATGAGTGGCTGGCTTTGTGCCTGTGGCTCAAGTGACTAAGGTGCCAACCACATACACCTGAGCTGGAGGGTTTGAATCCAGCCTGAGCCCACCAAACAATGATGGCTGTAACCAAAAAATAGCCAGGCACTGTGGGGCACCTGTAATCCCAGCTACTTGGGAGGCGGAGGCAGAAGAATCGCTTGAGCCCAGGAGTTAGAGGTTGCTGTGAGCTGTGATGCCATAGTACTCTACCCAGGGTGACAGCTTGAGGCTCTGTTGCAAAAAAAAAAAAAAAAGAGTAGCAATTGAAATATAAAAATAATGCCAGAATAGAGTGGTTTTATAGTGACAGAAGTATCTTCTCAACAAAAGGACATAACAATCCTAAATGCTTGTGTATAGAGCTTCAAAATAAAGCATAAACTGGTATATCTGAAAGGAGAAATAGACAAAAATGCAATTTTAGTTAGGTATTTCAATACCTTGCTCTCAATAACCAATAGAACAAATACAGTATTCCCTCTTTATTTGCAGTTTTCACTTTTCCACAGTTTCAGTTACCCACAACCAACTGCAGTCTTAAAATATTAAACAGAAAAAAATAAACAATGCATAAATGTTAAATTGCATGCTGTTCTAAGTAGCTCAATGAAATCTCATGCTGTCCTACTCCAACCTGCCTAGGAAATGACTCTTCCTTCTGTCCAGTGCATCCACGTAGTATATGCTGCCCACCTGTTATTCACTTAGTAGCCATCTTGGTTATCACATATAAAAAACATAGCATATATAAGGTTCAATACTATCTGTGGTTTCAAGCATCCACTAGGGGATTTTGGAACATATCCCTGCAGATAAAGGGAGACTACTGTAGACAGAAAATCAGTTAATCTATGAAAGACTTGAATTATACTGTCAAAGAAATTGATAGACCATGACACACAACAATAGCAGAATGCACATTCTCTACAAGTACACATAGAACTTTCAGCAAAACAGATATTCTTGGCCAAGATATAAAATAACTAGAACACTGTAGCAGCCCATATAGCCTATGGCTAGGAGGAGTGAGAGTGATAAGAAATATCTGTATAGCTCAATAATGGAACACCTTGGTGAAAGGGCATGGAGAGATTTAGCTCTCCTAACAAGCATGAGAGTTTGCAAGATGAGAGCATTGGTGAATTGGCGGTCTCTACACCTGTGGTGTTGAGAGGCACGAGATCAGCCTTATATTAGACTGGAGGAGAAGGCAGTCACGAAGCATGCACATTCTATCATGGACCCATTTACTCAGACTCTGTCTCCTCTCTGGCCTGCAGAATGCCAGCACTGCATCTCTCTGCTGAAGATCACTAAGCTCTGCTAAAGACTAAGATGGATATTTCTAAGAAGACTGCTTTACTCTAAGACTCTCTCTCTCTCTCCTGCTAAAGTAGATAGCCCTCAGGCACCTAAGAGAAACTGTTCCTGAGCAAGGTAGCTTAGCAGTCCACATCTGGAACCTAGTTAAGCCAGGCCCGAGACCTGGCCAGTCCCAGGCCCTGACAAATGGTGTCAGAAGTGGGATGTGACAGAACACTTATATCCTCCTGGTAGAAATGTAACATGGTATAACCACTTTGGAAAATAGGGGATCTTGAGGAAGATGGCTGACTAGAGGCAACTTTTGCCAGAGGCTCCTGTCCAGAGGAAGAGTTGCTGGACAGAAGTGGACTCAGTGAAGCTGAAGGTGGGGAGCTGAGCTAAGAAAGAAGATAGACAAGGGCTCATCATCTCTGCTGAGACAAGCTGCAACTCCAAGAAAGACAATCGAAGAAAACAAATTCCAGGTACAAAGCCCATCACCAAAAGGATAAAAGACCTCTTCCCCAAGCAGGAGGTTTGCCATGGGCTCTCTGCAAGTGAGCAGGGAACAAAAGACCTCCCATTTTACCCCACAGGAAAGAGCTTCTGAACATCAGGCCTCCTCCTCAAGGGAGGTCCGACTTGTGAACCTAGGCATCAACCTGCTTGGCATAAAATTGAATAAATATTTTTCCTGTAATTCTGAACTCCCAATCCACCTTTACCACCTCACTTGGCAGTCTGAAGGTCTGCCCCCCGCAGAACCTAGAGAATTTGTCAATTCCCTGAGAGGCCTGGGCATTGTGTGGGCCACTGGACAGCAGTGCAAAAACAGTGACTCAAGTGGAAGTCTGCAGGGTGTGGGAAGAGAGGGATGTGCGGGAGAGAGATGCACCATAGGGCACGTGATCTCTTCTGACTCAGTGGTTCACTGGAGAAGTTCAGGCTCCCACCCATTTGCAGAATGGAATTGTCTGTGGATTTCTACTATTGGGCCCCTGGAGACCCTTTGTACTTTCCCTGTTGAGCAGTGATTGTACTGCCTGGGACAATCTGATTAGAACTCTCAACCTGGGTTGTCCACCCTGGGACCCTCTGAGGTTGAGCAGAAGTTGTTTTGTAGTGGGAAAGGACTGATTCTTCTCTTCTAGCTGTTGCTGGTAGGGGGTGGGGTGCTGCAGTTGCTTGTATCTCTCCCTAGCTGAGATTTCAACCTAATACCATGACTTATTAGGATTAGGTAGAGGCTGGCTCACTTCAAGGCAGAGCCAGTTTGCACTATCTCACCAAGCAGGTCCATATTCTCTGGCTGTAGCTCTGAAAGAGACCCTTGTAAGGCTGTAGGGGAAAAGCCACAATCATAAGCCCCAGCTCATTGGTAAAGGACTGCACTTCCTGGGGCCCCAAATCCAATCTCACCCTACCAGTTTTAATTGCCAAATTGCTGAAAATACTCATGGGGTGGAACCAATTGAAGAACTCTGGCAACATGAATAATCAGAGTAGATCAACTCTGCTGAGGAATGACAAAGGAGATACAACAGAAGATGCCATTCATAGACAAATGGCTTAATTGTCAGAAATAAATTCAGAATATGGATGGCAAATAAGATGAATAGAATGGAGGAAAAGATGGAAGTAGAAATCCAAAGAGTAATTCAAAAGTTGTCTCAGGAAATTAATGAATTCAAAGAGAAAGTCACCAAGGATATGGACATAATGAGAAAAGATATAGCAGAGTGCAAGGAAGTAAAAAAGTTATTCAAGGAACTTCAAAATACAGTAGAATCTCTCTGTAATACAGTTGAGCAAGAAGAAGAAAGGATCTCAGAAATTGAAGGCAAGGTTTTCAAATGATCCCAAGCATTCAAAGAGGCAGAAAAATGGAAAACATGAATAGAACATTCCCTGAGAGAGTTGTGGGATCATTCCAAAAGACCAAACATTTGACTTATAGGAATTTCTGAAGAAGAGGATGGTTCTAAAGGTACAGATGCTTTCCTCCAAGATATTATAGAGGAGAATTTCCCAGGTGTTGTAAGAGATACAGAAATTCAGATAGTAGATAGTTTCAGAACCCCAGCAAGACTCAATCCAAAGAAATCATCTCCTAGACACTTTAATTAACTTTGCCAAAGTTAATATGAAGGAGAAAATCCTGCAAGCAGCCAGATGTAAGAAAACCATTACCTATAAAGGGAGAAATATTAGAATGACTGCAGATCTTTCAGTTGAAACTTTTCAAGCCAGAAAAGGATGGTCATTGAACTTCAATCTTCTTAAACAAAACAACTTTCAGGCCTGGATACTGTATCCAGCTAAATTGAGTTTCATTTGTGATGGAGAAATAAAATACTTTGATGACATACACATGTTGAAGAAATTTGCCATAACCAAACCAGCTCTCCAGGAAATACTCAAATCCATTTTCCATATTGACCAGCACAGTGGTCTACCACCAAAGTAAACTCACCCAGAATTTATTGAACAAAACCTAACTTCCACAATGGTGAAATGATTAAAATATGCACTGAACTTGTGAAAAACATCACAGCCAAACACTACCATATCTATTTAATCTCTTAGTTAATGTGAATGGTTTAAATTGTCCTCTAAAGAGGCATAGTTTGGCTGACTGGATACAAAAACTCAGGCCAGGTATCTTACCTCAAAGCAGGTGTCCTCAAACTACAGCCCATGGGCCACATGCAGCCCACCTAGGACATTTATCCAGCCTGCCAGGTGTTTTTGCTACTGCTGCCTGTCCTGCTTAGCAGCTGACTTGTCCCAGGGCCCGCAGTCCAGCCCTCCAACGGTCTGAGGGACAATGAACTGGCCCCCTGTTTAAAAAGTTTGAGGACCCCTGCTTCAAAGGATAGAAAAGGAATTGGGGTGAAGGGATGGACATCTATAATACAGGCAAATGGAAATCAGAAAAAAGCAGGGGTTGCAATTTTATCTGCAGATACAATAGGATTTAAATGAACAAAAATAAGGAAATATTTGTCAAGGGAAACAACATGAAGCAATTTCAATAATTAACATTTATGTACCCTACCTGAATGTACCTCAATTTATAAAGCAAACCCTAATGGATATGAACAATTTGATATCCTACTGCACTATAATAATTGGAGATTTTAACACCATTTTGTCAATTCTGGATTCCATCCTCCAAGAAACTAAACAAAGAAATAATGGACCTAAATTTGACCCTAGAACAAATGGACTTAACAGACATTGACAGAGCATTTCATCCTAAGAAAACTGAATGCACATTCTCCTCATCAGCCCATGGATCATCTCCAAAACTGATCATATCTTAAGACAGAAATCTAACATCAACAAATTTAAAAGAATAGAAATTATTCCTTTCATCTTCTCAGACCATCATGGAATAAAAGTTGAACTCAACAGCAAGAGAAAACTTCATACTCAAAGTCATGGAAACTAAGTAACCTTAGGCTGAATAGATAGCTGGGTCAAAGTTGAGATTAAGAAGGAAATCATCTGGGCAGTGCCTGGGGCTCAAGGAGTAGAGTACCAGCCCCATATACCAGAGGTGGTGGGTTTGAAACTGGCCCTGGCCAAAAACTGCAAAAAGAAGGAAATCATCAAATTTTTGGAACAAAATGATAAAGACACAAATTATCAAAATCTGTGGGATATTGCAAAGGCAGTCCTAAGAGGGAAATTTATAGCATTATAAACCTTCATCAAGAAAACAGAAAGAGAGAAAGTCAATAACCCTAATAGGTCATCTCAAGCAACTGGAAAAGGAAGAACAATACAACTCCAAACCCAGCAGCAGAAGAAAAATAACCAAAATTAGAGCAGAATTAAATGAAATTAAAAACAAAAGAATCATTCAGAAGGTCAAGGAAACAAAAAGTTGGTTCTTTAAAAAGATTAAGAAAATTGACAAACCTTTGACTAGCCTAACCAGAAATAGAAAAGTAAAATCTCTAATAACATTGATCAGAAAAAATAAAGGAGAAATAACAACAGATAGCACAGAAATTTAAAAAAAAAAAAAACCTCAATGATTACTACAAAAACCCTATTCCCAGAAATATGAAAATCTGGAGGAAATGGATCAATACCTGGAAGCATGCCCACTTCCTAGACTCAACCACAAAGAATAAGAAATTTTGAATAGACCTATATCAAGCACTGAAATAGTATCAACTATACAAAATCTTCCCAAAAATAAAAGCCCAGGGCCAGATGGCTTCACATCAGAATTTTACAAAACCTTCAAAGGGGAACTAGTACCTATATTATATAACCTTTTCCAGAACATAGAAAATGAAGGAATCCTCCTCAACACATTTTATGAAGTAAATATCACCTTGATCTCCAAACCAGGAAAGGACCCAAGAAAGAAGGAAAACTTATAGACTAATATCATTAATGAATATCAATGCAAAAATGTTCAATAAGATCCTAGCAAACATGGGGGCAAGACACGATTGTAAGAGGGACTTTACCTAACAAATGCAATCAGTGTAACCTGATTTCTTGTACCTTCAATGAATCCCCAACAATAAAATTAAAAAAAAAAAGATCCTAGCAAACAGAATTCAATGACACATCAAAAAAAATTATACACCACGATCAAGTTAGATTTATCCCAGGGTTACATGGTTGGTTCAACATACATAAATCTATAAATATAATACACCACATAAATAAAATAAAAAACAAAGACCATATGATTCTATCAATTGATGCAGAAAAAGCTTTTGATAATATGAAGCATCCTTTCTTGATCAGAACACTTAAGAAAATAGGCTTAGATGGGTCATTTCTTAAACTGATACAGGCCATCTATAGCAAAGCCATAGCCAATATCATATTGAATGGAGTAAAATTAAAAACATTTCCACTCAAATCTGGAACTAGACAAGGATGCCCATTGTTACCACTGCTATTCAACATAGTAATAGAAGTCCTAGCCATCATAATAAGGCAAGAGAAGGGGATCAAAGGTATTCAAATGGGGTCAGAAGAGGTCAAACTCTTACTCTTCATGGATGACATGATCTTATACCTGGAAAATTCCAGGGACTCAACTACAAAGCTCTTAGAAGTGATCAAAGAATATAGCAGTGTCTCAGGATACAAAATCAATACTTAAAAATCAGTAGCTTTTATATATGCCAACAATAGTCAAGCTGAAAATATATTCAAGGATTCTATTCCTTTTACAGTAATGTCAAAGAAGATTAAATACCTGGGAATTTATCTAACAAAGGATGTGAAAGATCTCTGTAATGAGAACTATTAAACCCTGAGGAAAAAAATAGCTGAAGATATTAACAAAGGGAAAAGCATACCATGCTCGTGGCTGGAAAGTATCAACATTGTTAAAATGCCCATACTACCCAAAGCAACCTAAAGATTTAATACAATCCCAATCAAAGCACCAATGTCATACTTTAAAGAACTTGAAAAAGTAGTACTTTGTGTTATATGGAATCAGAAAAAACCTCAAATAGTGAATACATTACTTAGAAATAAAAGCAAATCAGGAGGTATCACATTACCAGACTTCAGGTTATACTACAAATCTATAGTGATCAAAACAGCATAGTACTGGCATAAAAATAGAGATGTAGGCTTGGTGCCTGTAGCACAGTGGCACCTGTGCGCCAGCCACCTACACCGATGGTGGTGGGCTCAAACCTGGCCCATGCCTGCTAAACAACAATGACAACTGCAACAAAGAACAGCTGAACATTGTAGTGGGCACCTGTAGTCCCAGCTACTTGGGAGACTGAGGCAAGAGAATCGCTTAAGTCCAAGAGTTTGAGGTTGCTGTGAGCTGAGACGTCATGGCATTCTTCCAATGGTGACATAGTGAGACCGTCTCAAATTAAAAAGAGAGAGAGAGAGAGAGGTGTAAATATATGGAACAGAATAGAGAATATAGAGATGAACACAGCCACATATCATCGTTTGATCTTTCATAAGCCAAACAAAAACATACATTGGGGAAAAGATTCTCTGTTTAACAAATGGTGCTGGGAGAACTGGCTAGTGACCTATAAAAGACTGACACTGGAACCTCATCCTTTCACCACTAACAAAAATTGATTATCACTGGATAAAACATTTAAACGTAAGATATGAAACTATAAAAATACTAGAAGAGTGCAGGGAAAATGCTTGAAGATATTGGCCTGGGAAAATATTTTATGAGGAGGACCCCACTGGCAATTGAAGCAACACCAAAAATATATTACTGGAATCCAATCAAGGTAAAAAGCTTCTGCACAGCTAAGGGCACTGCATGTAAAGCAGACAGCCTTCCAAATGGGAGAAGATTTTTGCAGGTTATGATTCTGACAAAGGTCTGATACCTAGAATCTACAGAGAACTCAATCAGTAAGGAAAGAACAAACAACCCATTTCTTTGTGGGCAAGAAACTTGAATAGAAACTTCTTCAAAGATGACAGGGATATGGCCAACAAACACATGAAAATATGTTCATCATCTTTAATAATCAGGGAAATTCAAATAAAAACCTCTTTGAGATATCACCTAACACCAGTTAGATTATCCCACATCACAAAATCCCCAAACTGTAGATGTTGGCATGGATGTGGAGAGAAGGGAATACTTCTAGACTGCTGGTGGGATTGCAAACTAATACATCCTTTTGGAAAAGAGGTATGAAGAATTCTCAAGGAACTAAAAGTTAACCCACCATTTGATTCTGCAATTCTATTACTAGGTATCTATCTAGATGAACAAAAATCATTTTACAACAAAGACATTTACACCAGAATGTTTATTGCATCCCAATTCATAATTGCCAAGTCATGGAAGCAGCCCAAATGCCCATCAACCCATGAATAGATTAACAAATTGTGGTATATGTATACCATGGAATACTATGCAGCCATAAAAAGATGGAGACTTTACATCTTTTATGTTTACCTGGATGGAGGTGGAACATATTCTTCTTAGTAAAGTATCTCAAGAATAGGGAAAAAAAGTATCCAATATACTAAATGTTATTATGAAACCAATATATAATCACTGGATATAGTCACCCCATCACAAATACAGTCCAGCAAGAAGGAGGGGAGAAGAAAGAGAGGGGAGGGGAGTGAGGAAGGTGAGTAGAGGGAGAGTATTTGGTGGGATCTCACCTAATGTGCACAATGCAAGGGTACATTTCAAAACAACTAAGAGTATATTATAAATGTCTTACCACAAAAAATAAGTGAGGTGATGGTTATGTTACTCACTTTAAGCATTTCACATTGTATATTAAATCATCACATTGTACCCCATAAGTATATACAGTTATGATTTAATAAAAATTAAGTTAAAAATAAAAAATAATTACATATTAAAAATATTTTAAAGACAAAAAATAGGTTTTTTTTTCATTTTTCTTTTTTTTTTTTTTTTTTTTTTTTTAATTTTCAGAGATGGGTCTCACTCTGTCATCCAAGCTGGAATGCAGTGGCATGATCATAGCTCACCACAGCCTCCAACTCTTGGGCCCAAGGGATCCTCTCTCTTCAGCCTCCTGAGTAGCTAGGACTATAGGTGTGCACTATACCTGGCTAATTTTTTGTATTGAGGGGGTCTCACTCTGCTGCCCAGGCTGGTCTTGAGCTCCTGGCCTCAAGCAATCCTCCTGCCTCAACTTCTCAAAATATGGGGATTACAGGCATGAGCCACCATGCCCAGACCTCAGTTCAGCAATTTCACAAAAAGTTAAGTATACATCTACCATATGACTAAGCCATTGACTCTTGGGCATTTACCCAAGAGAAATGAAAACTATGTCCACATGAAGTCCTGTATACAAATGTTCATATCTGTTTTATTTGTAATAGGCAAGAACTAGAAATAGAAATTTCCATCAACATATGAATGGACGAACAGATTTTGGTAAATCCATACAATAAAATGCCATGTAGCAATAAAAATGAACATAGATACATGTAACACACGAATGAATCTCACAATAATTATACTGAATGGAAGAAGCTAAAGGAAGAGTACCTATAGTAGGATTCCATTTATATAAAACTGCAGAAAATTTAAACTAATCTGTAATGACAGAAAACAGATCAGTGGTTGTGTGTAGATGGGGGAGAGGGTAGAAGGAAGGAGGAATGGATAACAAAGGAGTATAGGAAACTTTTGGGGGTTGATGGATATTTTCACTATTTTTACTGTGATGGTAAAATTGGAGAACCCAGGTACATCCAGCTGCTGATTGGGATGGTTTGAAAGATACAGACATATGTAAAAACTCATCAAATTATATACTTTAAACGGGTTTTATTCATTATATGGTAATTATACCTTAATAAAGCTATAAAATATATTTTAAAGACAATGGGAGAAATTAAAATAAACTGAAAACAAGATATCATAGAATTAGATATTCTAGTTATGTGAGAGAATATCCTTATTTTTAGGAGACAGATGCTCAATTATTTGGGGGTATAATGTGTCTATGACTTATCATTGATATTGCAGGAAAAAATTTACACATACATTGCTAAATGTAGATGGAAATTATATGGATGTTTACTATTCTTTCAATATTTCTGCATTATTGAAAATGTAAATAATATTTGGTAGGAAATATTAAAATATTGTTATATTTTTTATGCCCATCTTATTCAGAGTGAGAACGAGAGAGAGAGAGAGAGAGAGAGAGAGAAAGAAAGAATCTTTATTAACCTGGAATATAACCAAATCTTCTTGGGGAATATCTCTAGGCAGGAAAACATTCTCTGGAATGTAAAAAAATCTGAGAAAATTGATTATTAATGTCTAAACATGAAGAAACATGAGACTTTCATGGAGGACTGTCTCCATACAGGAGGCTAGAGTCAATCACATAAAACCAAAAATAATAATGATAAGAAGTACCTGTAGAAGATGACGAAGATATCTTACATAGGCATAATTGATGTCCCTGAAGAAGCAAAGAAATGAATCAGAGAAAAGGTAAGCAAAATAAAGCTTCTCTGAAACTAATGGTTGGAATGGCTCATGGTAACCTAGGTGAAACTAATACATAAAGATTAGGACCAAGGCATATTCCATAGATCCTTCACTTCATGAATAAAAAAAGAACCATATGGCAGAAAGGCCCATTATGGACAAGAAAAAGGAGAGCAACCTTGTCTAAAACTTCTTAACAGCATCACTCAATTTTAGAAGAGCAACATCTGACAAATTCTCAGGAAAAGATGTGTAACTGTATCAATCAAGAAAGTATAATGAATATTACAAAAAAGGGATTTTTGATTATTGATAAGACCATGCAAAATTTATAGGAGTAGCTGAGGAAGTAAAGGTATGGAAGCAGGAGCTGGAAGATTAGAAAAATCACTAAACCAACCCTTTTGAGAGATTGGCATGAGTGGACAAACCAGAGCTTTCAGGAAAATTGGAGAACCCAGGCACATCCAGCTGCTGATTGGGATGTCTATTACAAGCTGTGGCCTTTGCAAACCTGCAGCCAACCATCTAGTAGTAGGCCTGATGTCACTGTGGGTCAGCAGGCCTGGGAGATGCAAAGAAGGGCTGGATATAGAGTGGAAGAGAGTGAGAAAAAATCGGAACCTGATGGCTACCTCTGCATCTGTCCTTCACTATATCTAATCTTAAAGACTTGTAGGAGTAATGGTTGCTTCTTTCCTTTGACCTTCCAAATGTCATGTGATTTCTACTTATGGCCAGCTCTCATTTCTCAGTATAAACCAGACATCAACAGAGCAATCCAGCCCAATGGCCTGATATTTTTTTATCAGAAAAGGTGCTTTATGGTGAGATAACATTACCCAAATTCAGAAATACCTTCAGGTTTGCTCAACTGCTTTCTTTAAATTCATCTCCAAAATTGCTTTCATCAAAGTAAAAAATGACCTCCTTGTCACAAAATCAAGAACCAGTTTTTTTTTTTTTTTTT
>NW_003852548.1:1928872-1932297 GCF_000181295.1 Otolemur garnettii | reverse complement strand
TCCTTGGAAACACTCTGTTTTCTGTGAGTCCCTTGCTCACCTAGTATGTTTTGCCCACACTGGCTGTTCATCCTCATTAGCTTATGTGGCTATTCCCTCCCTGGCCCAGTCCTCAAATGTTGGTACCACAAGCTTTGTTTTCCCTGTTACTCCACCCATTTTCTTAGTTAGATAAGACTAAGATGCCACGGATACACTCTTTTTTTCCCCCACCAGATACACTCTTAAATTCCACTTCTGTTCCAAGCACAAAGACTTGTAGGGGGACCTACACAGGTTCAGGAAGTGGGGTGTATCTAGTATTCACGAAGAACTTTTCTCTGTGAGTTCTAAAGGCTTTATACAAAATGCATTACCTTCTTGTTATGGGTTGAATTGGGTCCTCTCCAAAACATATGTGGAAATTCTAATCCCCAGGAGTAAGTTTTTTTCCTGTCTTCTCAAGAATCCCTTTCCATCTTTGGAAGCAAAGACTCTTTGTCTCACTTTCTCCCTATGTGACCATAGCTTGCACCTTTGCTCACTCACCTTTGTGTTTATGATGTTCTCTATCGCCAGTGGGGGCACTAAGCTAGTTTGAAGTGTAGGTGGCCTTTGAGAGGTTTTGGAGGGTCTGAGAAGACGGAGAAGAAAAAGAAGGTTCCTGCTGTGCCAGAAACCCGTAAGAATAAGCGAAAGAATTTCACAGAGCTGAAGATCAAGCATCTGAGAAAGAAGTATGCCCAAAAGATGCTTCAAAAGCCAAGGAGGAAGCTTACCTATGAAAAAGCTAAGCATTATTATATGGAATACCAGCAGATGTACAGAACTGAGATTTGGATGGCTAGGATGGCAAGAAAAGCTGGCAACTTCTATGTACCTGCAGAACCCAAACTGGCATTTGTCATCAGGATCAGAGGTATCCATGATGTGAGTTCAGAGGTCTGAAAGGTGTTTCAGCTTCTTGGCCTTCACTAGATCTTCAATGGAACTTTTGTTAAGCTCAACAAGGCTTTGATTAACATGCTGAGGATTCTATAACTGTATATTGCATGGGGATACCCAAAGGTGAATTCAGTAAATGAGCTAATCTACAAGCATGGTTATGACAAAATCAATAAGCAAATTGCACCGACTGATAACAGTTTGATCGGTCCATCTCTTATCTGCATGGAGGATCTGATTCATGAGATCTATACTGTTGGAAAATGCTTCAAAGAAGCAAACAACTTCTTGTGGCCCTTCCAAGATATCACTTCTACCAGGTGAAATGAAGAAAAAGACAACCCACTTTGTAGAAGATAGAGATGCTGGTAACAGGGAAGACCAAATCAATAGGCTTGTTAGAAGAATGAACTAAGGTATGTGCCCTGATTATGTTTGTAATCTGGTCAGTTAATAAACAGTGACTGTTTTCAAACTGGAAAACAAACAAACAAAGAAATTCTAATTCCCAGAACCTTGGAATGTGACCTTATTTGGAAATAGAATATTTACAGAGGTAAGTAACCAAGTTAAAAATGAGGTCATTAGGGTAAGCCCTAATCCAATATAGTGATGTCCTCATAAAAGGGGAAATTTAGAGATAGACATGCAGAGGAAACATGATGTGAAGATACACAGGGAGAAAATGGCCATGGGATAGGAGTGTTTTATCTTCATATGCACAAGCCAAGTAATGCCCAAGCCTACCAGAAACTGGGGGAGGGGCATAAAATAATTTCTTCTGGCTCGGCGCCTGTGGCTCAAGTGGCTAAGGCGCAAGCCACATACACCTGAGCTGGTGGGTTCGAATCCAGCCTGGGCCTGCCAAACAACAATGATGGCTGCAACCAAAGAAATGGCCGGGCATTGTGGCAGATGCCTGTTGTCCCAGCTACTTGAGAGGCTGAGGAAGGAGAATTGCTTGAGCCCGGGAGTTGTAGGTTGCTGTGAGCTGTGATACAACGACACTACCCAGGCTGACAGCTTGAGGCTCTGTCTCAAAATAATAATAATAATTCCTTCCCTAGTACTTTCAGAGGGAACATGGCCCTGCTGACACTTTAGTTTCGACTTTTAGCCTCCAGAACTGTGAGAGGATAAATTTCTGCTGTTTTAGACTGCTCAATTTGTGGCCTTTTGTTATAGTAGCCCAAGGAAACCATTATACTTCTCAGTCCAATCTGTGACACAGGTACTCATGTGAATATCTTTTATAGTTTAAAGATAGAGAGAGCTTAACTAACCTGGCCAAGGTCACATAGCCAGTAAATGGTAGAGCCAGGATTGAAAACCTGGCAAACTCATTCTTGAGCCTATCTACCTAACCACTATACAAACTACCTTTTATTATTTTTTAGCAGCATTGTTCCTAGTGACACAAAAGGCTGAAAATGGGTGAATTTTAATAATTTAATAAATACCTGAATAAATTATTGCATATCCATCCACCCCATGAACTATGATGCAACCATTCAAGAGATATTGCTAAGTAGCAAAATGCAGATATGGTTGTATGCCATGATCCCATTTTTTAAATCAAATAAGCAAACAATCCTTATATAGCTTCTAGGTGATTCTGAGTAACATTATGTATGTCTATACATGATTATGAGCAGAGGTTAAAACATGAGAATGCTCCAAGTAGTTGATTAGTATTGGTTACCTGTTGGGGAAAAATAGTGGAGGAGGAAATTCAGTAAATAATGAATTTATCAGTTAGCTCTTTCTAGGTTTTGAGCCACCCAAAACTTAGTGACTTTAAGTTATGAACATTATTCTGTTAGTTGTTTGTGATAGGTGTGATGAATGGTAGCACTTTCCTAGTCTGGGCCAGTGTATTACTAACCTACTACCATGCAATGAATTACCCTAAAATTTAAGAGTTTAAAACAACATTTATTATCTCACTCTTTCTGTGGGTCAGGAATTCAGCTGTGCCTCAGTAGGGTACCTATGGCTGAAGGTCTCTCATGAGGTTACAGTAAGGTGACCAGATTTTAACATTGGTAAAGCAGGACACCATGGGGGGGGGGGCTGACAACAATGCAAACTTTGATAAGCAGTTCGATAATCTGACCAGTTGTAATCTGGTCAGTTAATAAACAGTGACTGTTTTCAAACTGGAAAACAGTTTGATAATCAGGATCAGAGGTATCCATGGTGTGAGTTCAAAGGTCCGAAAAGTGTTTCAGCTTCTTGATAATCAGTTCTCGATAATCAGTTCTCAACAATTATTTGTTATTATTAAAGTTTAACATTATAAAATTAACAAAAATAATATAAAACGCATATCCTGGAGAAATAGCCATATGGCAGCCAAAAACCATATATTCCCTTCTTGTTCTCCTGTGTTCCCTAGCTTGTCATGCATTCTTTCTGAAAATTGGGGCTTTTTTAAAACGCCACAGGCCACAGGACAAATTGTTAAAAAGCGGGACGTCTGGTCACCTTACTCTGGGGGG
>NW_003852548.1:1927244-1928852 GCF_000181295.1 Otolemur garnettii | reverse complement strand
TTCTCCTGTGTTCCCTAGCTTGTCATGCATTCTTTCCAAAAATTGGGGCTTCTTTAAAACGCTGCAGGACGAAGGACAAATTGTTAAAAATCAGGACTGTCCTGCCAAAAGTGGGATGTCTGCTCACCTTACTCTAGAGAGGAGGAGGCTACTTGTTTGTTCCAGACAATTTGGCTCCTTCTGAGCTAACTGTCCTTGCCTAGAAGCAAGGGAGGGAGCCAGTCTCCTTCTGATACCTTGCCCAGGAGGGGAGTAGGGAGTTTACATTAGCCTTTTCATTTCCAAATGAAGTTACATTAACCTCTTCATTTCCAAATGGAGTTATATTAACCTCTTCATTCCCAAATGGAGTTACATTAACCTTTCCAGCAGCTGAAAACCATATATTCCCTTCCCATTCTCCTGCTGTTCCCTAGCTTGTCATGCATTCTTTCCAAAAATCGGGACTTTTTAAAAATGCCACAGGATGTGGGACAAATTGTTAAAAATTAGGACTGTCCCGCCAAAAGTGGATGTCTGGTCACCTTAGGTTACAGTCAATCTAGCTGAGTGTAGTCTCATCTGGAGACTAGACTAGGGGAGGATATGCTTCCTAGTTCACTCACATGGGTCTTTCCACAGGGCTGCCTCATGATGTAGCAGTGGGTTTCCCCTAAAGTGAACCATCTAAGTAAATGAGCACACAAAACCTTAGAAGTAACATCTTATTACCTCTGCCTCATTCTATTCTCTAGAACCAAGTCAGTAATTCCAGCCTAAACTAAAGGGTAGGGGATTATATAAGAGTGTGAATACCAGGAAATGGAGACATTCAGGTTCATCTCAGAAGCTGCCAACCACAGTTGCCTTGACCAGGGTTGGATGGTCAGGATGGCTTTATTCATGTCTTGCTTAGTATCAATTGAAAATCTGGGTGTGGTAGGGTGCTTCAACTGGGACATCTAGTCTCCGCTGCACCACTGCTCCATGTGATCGCTCATCTTCGACAGTATGGTTCAGGCTTTCTCACAAATGGGTTCAGGATTCCAAAGAGAAGAAAGAGTGGGCAAACTTCATTATGTAAGCATTTCTCAAAGCCTCTGCTTGGGTCATATTTGCTAATGTCCCAACCTGTTGATTGGTGAAATGGCAAAATCACACTGAAAAGGAGCACATATTTTAATATTAGGGGCCAACAGAAACTGTCCAGACTTCAAGCTTCTGCTTAGGGATGCAGACATCTGGAAAGAATACTGCTCCCATCCTTATAACAAGCAAAATGTTGGGTAATTGACAAAATCATAACTTTTTTGAACCCATCAAAGAGCTAAGATCACACAGCAGTCAACTAGCTTAAAATATTAGAAAAGATGAATGCCTTAAAGGAGGACATTATCACTGGGTCATGTGTAGCACAGCAGGAAGGGAGATGGAGCCACTGTATGTGCAGTTAAGAAATTTTTTTTTTTTTGGCTCCGCACCTATGGCTCAAGCGGCTAAGGCGCCAGCCACATATACCTAAGGTGGCAGGTTCGAATCCCCAGCCTGGGCCCGCCAAACAATAATGGCTGCAACCAAAAAATGGCCGGGCGTTGTGGCGGGCGCCTGTAGTCCCAGCTACTTGGGAGG
>NW_003852548.1:1925605-1927049 GCF_000181295.1 Otolemur garnettii | reverse complement strand
AAACAATATACAGTTGGATAACATTCTGATTATTATAACTTTTTTTTATGGTTTCTGCTCAACCAGTAACCCAAATACTGAAAACTTTGAGTCTACATGTAAGGAATGAGTTGGGGTAAGGAAAAAACATGCAGGTCAAAAGTTTAGATTACAAAGTTTGTTCATACATTTATGTCAACAGGTATGAAACTGCCAACACGGCTTAACCATCTGATTAGGTACCTCATTAGAACACACCAGGATTTGTCTAGTTTCCTCATGTGAATGGGGAGGTTATTGGTAATGATAAAGCTTTTCCTTTTAGAAATTTTGTAAAAACAATTTTGCATTTATAGGACTATACGTACAGATTCTGATGTGGCTGCCTTTAAATTATCCATTTAAATTGTTGAATTAAGAATCAACATTTAATTTGAAACATTATGGCTTCAGGAAAATTTTCTATTCTTACATTGCTCAGAATGATGGTATTGCACACACCTGGCCTTACCTGTGATTTTTATTTTGGTGAATGTTTAAAAACAAAGAAAATCATTTACATATGAATGTTACATATACACATACAGAAACAAATTTTAAAAAAAATCAATCCAGAATGGTCCTTAGGCAAAGAGTTAAACACAAGTTCTTACGGAATAATGGCTATGGAAATTTCCCTTAGCATTTAGAAAAGCTGTTCTCTAATGCAGAGGAAATAATATACTATGGTATCAAATGTTTTTTTTTCTGATAAAGGAAGCAACTAGAGAAAGCTTTTATTTGTTCAAAGTAACCAGTGCTATTGATGCAAGCCTCCAGCACGACTCTCTCAGTACTACTTTCAAAATGAACATATATTAATCTTGATTTATTAGAATGTAGTTATTTCTTCACACTCCTAAGACCCAGATTTTATATACATATGTAAATATATATATATATATATATATAGCAATTCAAATAATTATTGAGCTTCATCCTCTGGACATGAATGCCAAGTTAGTCTCTCTTCATTAAAAGCAATGACAATCTGAGGAGACTTCATATTTGCCTCTTTTGCCAGCACCAAATCTGCCTCATCTGAATCTTTCCACTTCATTAGAAATATTAATTCTCCACTGCTGTCTGTGGCACCAATTATTCTTTCAGGATCAAGGCCTCTGGCAAAGCCTCTTGGTTTGTCAGCAGCATCTCTTTTTTTCTTTGATTTGCTATCATCCAATTCACTGTCAGATAAAGATTTTCTTTTTGGGCTCAGCGCCTATAGCTCAACCAGCTAAGGCACCAGCCACGTACACCTAAGGTGGCGGGTTCGAATCCCTAGCCCGGACCCACCAAACAACAATGACGGCTGCAACCAAAAAATAGCGGGGTGTTGTGGCGGGCGCCTGTGGTCCCAGCTACTTGGGAGGCGGAGGCAGGAGACTCGCTTGAGCCCAGGAGTTGGAGGTTGCTGTGAGCTGTA
>NW_003852548.1:1908704-1924521 GCF_000181295.1 Otolemur garnettii | reverse complement strand
GTCAGGAGAACTG
Source organism: Otolemur garnettii (assembly GCF_000181295.1). Taxonomy (NCBI): domain Eukaryota; kingdom Metazoa; phylum Chordata; class Mammalia; order Primates; family Galagidae; genus Otolemur; species Otolemur garnettii. The sequence continues at coordinate 1,924,508 of NW_003852548.1, read as the reverse complement.
AAAAAACCTACCCTCAAGACCCAGGGATATAGGGCCTGACAAAAACTGAGGCTGGCTCATGACAACCCCTGTCCCTCACTCACCAGGTCAGCAAGAACCAAGCAGCAACAGCAGCCTAAAACTAAGGTAGAAGCAAGAGCATGGAGAGACACCTTTCTGAGATGCAGGCACACAGGAAAAGCCTAAAGGTAAGGACAGTTCAGGAACATTGAGAAAAATTTTCTGGGCAAGCCAGTGGTTACTCCAAACACAAAAAGGAGCTCAACTCAAAATAACATTAGAGGAATTTGAAATTTGTACAGTAACAACAAAACCCATACCCAGCCCAACTCCATTAGGGGAATCAATCCTGTCATTTTAATGGCCTATCAGAAGGGCAGCCATGTCGATTTTCAGGAGTAAGTACTAATTATCTCAGTTTCTACTGTCCTACATACCACACCTGACATTCAGCCCAAAATTATTAGATGAAAAACAGCAATAGAAAACAACTCATCAACAGATAAAGCAACCAACTGATCCAGCTTCGGTTGACCTAGTTTGTTGAACTACATCAAACAGAATTTAACACAAATATGATTAATATGAGAGGGTGTTATGGGCTGAATGCCTGTGTCCCTCCAAACTTCATATGTTAAAGTCCTAGCCCTCAATATGATGGTTTTAGGAGATAGAGCCTTGGGAGGTAGTTAAGTAATGGAGGTTGATCCCTCATGAATGGAATTAGTGCCCTCATAAAGGGGATCCCAGAAAGCTCTCTAGCTCTGCCCATAAGGGGAATTCAGGAAGTTGGCAATCTGCAACCTACTGCAACCTGGAAGAAGGCCCTTACCTAAACCTGACTATGCTGTCATCTGATCTCAAACTTCCAGCCTCCAGAACTGTAAGGAATAAATTTCTGTTATTTATAAGCCATCTAGTCTATGTACTTTGTTATAGCAGCCCAAACTGACTGAGACAAAAGGTACAGTGGAAAACAGGAAAAAATGCATAAACAGATGGGGAATTTCAATAGAAATATGAAAACTATAACAGTCAAATGGAAATATTAGAAGTAAAAAATTAAACATAACTGAGAGGCATAATGCCTTCAATGGGTTCATCAGCAGACTTGGTAGAGCCAGAGTGGGGTTAGAAGTCAGTGAAACACAAAGAGAGCCAGAGTGGGGGTAGAAGTCACTGAAACACAAAGAGAAATAAAGGTTGAAAAGGAACACACATAATAAAAGAAATTTGTAGCATTTTTCTATGTAACAATGTGTCTTCTGGTTACAAATTATTCACATTAGCAACCCATGCAAAATATGTTCACTCCCCTTCCTGGACCTTCATATGCCTGATCCAAAATTGTCATCAAGCTCAAATCCAGAATCGCAAGTCTTTTGTACCAGGTTCAGATGTGGCTGATGCTCCAGATACCTGTGAGCTAAATGACAAGTTATATGCCTCCCAAATACATACAGTATATATACAATGATAAGATAGGGACAGAATAACTACAATAGATACTTCCACTCAAAAAGAGGAGGACCGAGAGGCACAAAGCAGTCACTGTTCCATAGCAATTCTGAAATCCTACAGAGCAAATACTGTCCATTCTCTCAGCCCTATCTGTTTCTTGATTAGGGCACAGTTCTCCCTGGGATTGGCGCCATAGTCCATTTTAATAGATTTTTCTTGGGCCTTCCCTCTGAGACATCTTTCATTTCCTATAAGAAATGGCCCATTTTGCAGCTGAGTAACCCTCTCAGCTTGCATCCTGTTCATAGACATCAGGGAGTTGAATCCAGAAGACACTTTTCATTTTGAACTGTTTTAGTCCCTATTAGTCCGATCTGGAGGTAGTTTCCTTGGTAAAACTCTATTTAAAACTTTTTTTTTTTTTTTAATTTCAGACTGATATATGGGCGCAAATGATTAGGTTACATTGTTTGCACTAGTTAGGCAAAGTCCAAGTTGTAGTTAAGCCCTTTACCCAGGATGTATGCCATATACCCTTACATTGTACCTATTAGGTGAGTCTATTTAAGTTTGTTTCCTGGCTCGGTGCCTGTAGCTCAAGTGGCTAAGGCACCAGCCACATACACCTAAGGTGGCGGGTTCGAATCCAGCCCTGGCCCGCCAAACAACAATGGCGGCTGCAACCAAAAAAATAGCCAGGCGTTGTGGTGGGCACCTGTGGTCCCAGCTACTTGGGAGACTGAGGCAGGAGACTCGCTTGAGCCCAGGAGTTAGAGGTTGCTGTGAGCTGTGATGCCACAGCGCTCTACCCACGGTGACAGCTTGAGGTTCTGTCTCAAAAAAAAAAAAGTTTGTTTCCTATAAACCTGGTTTAGAGCTACTCCATGCCTCAAATGCCACATCAACAATTTTTTTTAAGATAGGCCTCTCTCCACTTTGAGCATTGTGCAGGCAACTGTGAGATGATGTCGTGAAGATTTTTAGAAGCCCTTCTGTTTAGCTGAGAGGATCTTCCAAACACCAATCTAAATATTTCACACATTGTAAAAGGGTCTTACAGACACACCCATGATTTCATCTTTATTACTGTGAGGCCACTTTTTACCTTAAGAATATTCTGATGGCTGGAGAGACTAATGATGTGAAACAGTTATTTTCCAACCCAGCAAGTCCTGGCTTTTCTATATTTCTTTGGAATGCTGCTTTCCAATGAAGTTATTTCTTTAGTTCATTTCTCTCTTTCTATGCCTTATCATATGCAGCTAAAAAAAGCAAATTGATACTTCCAGTTTTCTGTTATAATCTCCTTAGCCAGATCCACACATCCATTTGATCCATTCTCTTATTTTCCCACAGAGCATGGGGACTGCTTTGCCATTTTTTTCCCTACTAAATACTAGAGTCTGCCATCTTTCCAGCCTTTCAAAACAGTTTTCCTCACTGTTTTTCCAGTCTCCACCTGATGCCCTGACCCAAAGCCAAAATCAATAATATGCCATGTCTTTTGTTTTGGTCCAATACTCCCTCCCCAAACACACACATACATTTTTAAGTATCACTTAGCATTTTCTGTACAAGAGACTACCCCAAAACATAAGTTTATTAGAATTATAATCATTTTATTTATCTCAATTCTGTAAGTTGGCTGGAATACCTGGTATGGTTCTTGTAGGGGCTGGACTGGCTTGGCTGGGGCTTGGGATCTAGAAAGGCCTCACTTTCATGTCTAACAGTTGGCAGGCTACTTGGTCTTAGGGGCCTCAGCAGGGCTGAATTGCCTCTGCTCTAGGTTGATTCTCATTCCCCAGTAGAGTAATCTGAGCTTCTTCACACAGAGGTCTCAGAATTCCAGAGAGCAGCAAGAGAGGACAAGCCTCAAGGCAGGCTTTTCACACTTTTCAAGCCCCTTCTTGGATCTCTCTGCTAATGTCCATTTGACCAAAGCAAGTCACATGGCCAAGTTCAAAGTCAAGGAGTAGAGAAAGAGACATTGTTTCTTAACAAGAGAAACAACAAAGCAACATTTCAAAATGGCACACCTAAAATAGGAAGGGAGAAATCTGTGGCTATTTTGCATTATACCACAATGAAAGAAAATAAGGGCTCGGCGCCTGTGGCTCAAGTGGCTATGGCGCCAGCCACATACACCTAAGGTGGCGGGTTCAAATCCAGCCCGGGCCGCCAAACAACAATGACGGCTACAACCAAAAAAAAATAGCCAGGCGTTGTGGCGGGCGCCTGTGGTCCCAGCTACTTGGGAGGCTGAGGCAGGAGACTCGCTTGAGCCCATGAGTTGGAGGTTGCTGTGAGCTGTGGTGCCATGGCACTCTGCCCAGGGGGATAGCTTGAGGCTCTGTCTCAAAAAAAAAAAAGAAAATAAGAATACTATGTCATAGAAACCAGCATGAATGATAGGATTATATTTACATATTTATGTAAAATTATATCTGCAGATATATGTATATATAACACCAAAGTGACTTTTAAATTATGGATCCATTTGATAGAAACATTTGATAAGAAACATATTTGATAGATAGAATTATTCTCAATTTGAAAAAGAATTTCAATTAAATTATCCCTCCTGTTATGTAATATGTTCTGCTACAAACACCCCACAGAACTGAGAGTACGTTTTACACATAAATTATATTACTTTGTTCTCCTTTCATTTTGTTGTCACTTTAAACTGATCAACATAGTATGTACAGTAAACATAACTGTCATTTACATAATTCTGCACATTTGTTCCTATAAAGAATTTGGTAACAATCTGCCTCATAATACTTTCTATAGGAAGGCTCTTCCTAACCCATCAAATTGACCTTATTTTCTCCAGTATGACTTCTATTATATTTTGTGAGGCTGTGCAAATAATGGAAATTCTCCCTCCTCTAACGCTTTCTTAGAGGGTCTCTTCAGAATCATTTTTTTCATCCTAGGTGAGACAACCTGATGAATGCTCTTTGTTATACAACATATTCACATAGGATCTGTCTTGGATGAATTTTCTAACATACACTTAAACCTGACTTCTATGATAAGGGTCTCTCATTTTCAAGAACCAGGGTTTCTCTCAAGAACCAGGGTTACTTTCATGTATGAATATTGCGATGCATGCTGAGAACTGATTTTTGGGTGAAGCCCTTTCCACAGTCACTGCATTTATAGGGCTTATCTCCAGTATGAATTGCCTGGTGTTTATTGAAATTTGACCTGTCAGTGAAGGCCTTTCCACATTCTGAACAGATATATGGTTTCTCCCCTGTGTGAATTCGTTGATGTACTTTGAGATGTGGTTTCTTGGAGAAGGATTTCTCACAGTCAGGACATTTATAAGGCTTCTCTGTTGTATGAATTCTCTGATGTGTAATTAATTCTGCCTTCTGGATGAAAGCCCTCCCACAATCAGCACAAACATAGGGTTTCTCTCCAGTATGAATGGTCTGGTGTTTATTGAAATTTGATCTGTCAGTGAAGGCCTTCCCGCATTCAGCACATATATAAGACTTTTCTCCAGTATGAGACTTCTGGTGAGTATTGAGATTTGATCTGTTGGTGAAGGCCTTCCCACATTCAGTGCATATATAGGGTTTCTCACCTGTGTGAATTCGCTTATGCATCTGGAGCTGTGACTTAGAAGGGAAAGATTTCCCACAGTCACTGCACTCATAAGGCTTCTCTCCAGTATGAATTCTTTGATGTGCAATCAAGTGTGCCTTCTGGATGAAGGCCTGCCCACATTCTGTACATACATAGGATCTCTCTCCTGTATGAATTCTCTGATGCATCCTGAGTGTTGATTTTTGGGTAAAGGCTTTCCCACACTCACTGCATTTGTGATGTCTCTCTCCAGTATGAATTTTCTGATGTATATTGAGGGCTGAGTTCAGGGAAAAGCCTTTCCCACATGCACTACATTCATAGAGTTTTTCTCCAGTATGAGTTGTCTGATGCCTGAGTAGAGATGATACCTGGAAAAATGATTTTCCACATTCACTGCACTTATAGGGTTTCTCTCTAGTATGAGTTTTCTCATGAACAATTAATTCTGAATTCTGTATGAAGGCTTTCCCACATTTGGTACATACATATAGTTTTTCATCCCTATGAACTCTCAGATATATACTAAGTAGTGGTTTCTGTGTAAAAACATTTACACATTTGCTAAGTTCATGAGGTTTTTCCACAGCATGAATTCTTGGAGGTGCAAAGAGGTGTGACTTCTGAGTAAAGATCTTCCCAAATTCAGTACATGTGTTTGCTTTCTCCCCAACAGGCAATTTCAGATTTTGGCTGAGTGAGTGTTTGAATCTGAGGACTTTTCCACATTGATTATGTTCACAGAACTTCACTTCCATGTGTGTGTTTTCATGGAGAGTACAGGAAGTGCTCTGGGTAAAAACATGACCATTTTCAATAGTTTTATCAAAGTTCTTTGCTGCATTGTTTTTATTATGAATATGTAAGTCTAAATTATGCTTAAAACTCTTCCCAAATGAGCCATATTTATGGGTTCTTTTCTGTGAAAGAATGAGTTTAGGGCTTGGATGAACAAACTTTCCAATATCTTTATGTTCATAATCCCACTCTGTATTCAATATTTTCTTATTGATGAAAGAACTGTGACTCAAAACTTTGTTTTGTTTTTCCTGGCATTTCTTTATCTGTTCAGCATCTTGCCACAGTTCTTCTAAAATGGAATACAGTGAATCATCTCTTGCGTCTTCACTCTCCATTTCACGATGAAATGTAGCTTTTCCAGGGATTCTTTTCTGTGAGGTCTTAATTCCAAACTTTCCATCTAAAAAGAGAAAGAAAATCTAAACTAGTTACAAGGAACAGATAGCAGAATATTAAAAGATACATATAAGCGAATCCAAATTGAAGACACAGAAATCAGTGAATCTAATGATGATGATGTCAATGATGACAGAAAATGTATATATACCACTTATTATATACCAACCTCTTACACAACACAATATTCTATGCATTGCTGTAAGAAACACATACAGTCACACATCACTGAAGGACAGAGACATGTTCTGAGAAAAGAGTCACCAGGTAATTTTGTCATCAAGCAAACACCATAGAGTGTACTACATGCCTAGGCTGTATGGTCTAGTTTATTGCTCCTAAGCTAGAGTAACATGTTACTGTACTGAATACTGTAGGCAATTAGAATACAATGGTAAGTATTTGTGTATCTAAACATAGAAAAGGTTACACATTGTACTATGATGATAAAACAGCTGAAATGTCACTAGATGACAGAAAGTTTTCAGCTCCATTACAATTTTACGGGATCACCATCATATAGGTAGTCCATCATTGACCAAAACATTATCATGTAGCACATGACTGTGAATGAAGGGGCTTGGGGTCGCCAGATTAGGGGGTTTTGATGCAAAGTACGAAGAGGCTTGATACAAAGTCTGTGTCAGGGGACCGAGGAAGTCTAGAAGGAGCCCTCCTGAGCTAACCTCAGGTCTGTATTTATTATCATAAAGCAGGAAAAAGTAGTTAAAAGTTACTTATCAGACCTCAGCACTAAAAAGTTGGAACATGGAATGTGTTAGACATTCAGAATGTCTCCAACTTGTTTTTGCAACACCGCAGACCTTAAGCAAGACCTCTGCCTCCAGCATCAAGACACCTTGGAATCTAGAGAATCTTCACCATAACCTTTACTCCTGCTATTGCCACATCTCACATATACATTCTCTCTTTGAGGCCAATTTTCTGATCTCCTGTATGCACACAACAAACGACTCACATGCCATTCTCGTGATTCCTTTAGGTCTCTCAAGCAGGAAGTGAGTCTTATGCTAAAGATCAGGGCTCAATTTACCCAACGTGCATATGAATTCATTTAATGCTTTCCAAAGCCCCACAAGGTATCTACTGTATCTTTTGTAGATTAGGAAAGTGAAGCTCATAATGGTTATATAATTTGCCCTAAAACATGGTTATTAAGTGTTGCAGGTTGGAGTTCAACAGTTTTAGCTCTACTTTGGTAGGAATCTGAGCTATCAAGTAGAGTGGCTAAGAGACTGATAAAATAAGGATTTTCTACAGGAAATAACTGTGGAGAGCCTAGGCCTAAAGGAGGCAACTCAAAGTATAAGTCTTCATTAGCTTTCAATTCTAAATCTTCACTAATCTCACTGCTTCATCTTTCTTATTAGCAAAAATACCAAATTAATGTGATAAAAATGATTTATTCATGAGTATAGAAAAAATGTTGTGGTCATAGCCATCCTCACCTATAAAAACAACAAGTAGGCATCTACAGCCCAACTCTCTATCCAGATATGATTGTTTCCTTGGACCTAAATTATACAGGGTTTCCATTAAAGGTCATGTGCAATTTAAAATAGATTTAAGTTTTAAACTGCACATGAACTTTATGGACACCTGTATATATCTAATAAGAAATATAAAATAAGAGAGGGGACAAGCCATCAGTGGACAGACTGAAAGCTGTCCACTACAATCTGATTCTCTGTTCTTTTGCACTAACAGAGCAGCACCTAGATATTTGGCTGCCTGGTCATATAACATTTCTCAGTCCCCTTTGTAAATTGGTGTGGCCTTGCAACAGTTTTCTCATCAACAGAATGTGAAAGAAAACAATGGTGCCACTTTCAAAAAAGAGCACGGACACAGCAGGCATATTTTCTCTACACTCACTTCTACCTTCTTATGTACTAAAACCTGGGTTTGGTAGCAACACAGATTCAAACAGGCAGATGCCACAGAAAACCTAAGAGATGGTAGAGTAATGTGCTGGAAAAGCCTGAATTCCTGAACAAACATGAGCAATGAGGTTTTCTACAAGAAAAATTCTTTAGTATTTAAGTCACTGTATTATACAGTTTCTCTGCTATTGCAAATTAGCATTAATGTAATTCATATACTATTCTTGCCCAGAGTAGGTGTCACAGACACCCTCCATTACTAATACAGTGCATAAGACTTACTAGATAATTGATCATTTTTAAATGAAAACCTCAAACTCTTGGGCTTAAGTGATTGTCTTGCCTCAGCCTCCCAAGTAGCTGGGACTATAGGCACCAGCCACAATGCCCAGATATTTTTGTTGTTGTTGTCATTGTTGTTTTAGCTGGCCCAGGCTGGATTCAAACCTGCCAGCCTTGGTGTATTTGACTGGTGCCCTACTTGCTGAGCCACAGGCATCGTCCTAGAGATTCTACTTTTCTATTTCTAGTTAATCTGGCCAATGGTTTATCAATTTTATTTATTTTTTCAAGAATCAAATTTTTGTTTCATTAATTTTCTCAATGATTCTTTTATTTTCAATTTCATTGATTTCTGATTTAATTTTGGTTATTTCTATTCTTCTGGTAGGTTTTGGATTACACTGTTCTGTTGTTATATTCAAGGAATTTAACAATATCCTCCTTTATCTTTTCCTTGACCCAACTGTCATTTAGAAAAATGACAGTTTTATTTCCAAGTCTTTGTGTGGGGATGAAAGTTTTTGTTGCAGTTGAGTTCTACCTAGTCTGAGAAGATACAAAGTATAATTTCAATTCTTTTAATTTTCTTGAGTTTTGATTTGTACCCTAGGATGTGATCTATTTTGGAGTATACTCTATGAGCTGACGAGAAGAACGTTATGTTCCCTAGCTTTGGATGATATATTCTGTATATGTCTATTATGCCCAATTTTTTTAGGGTTGTGTTTAAGTCCCTTGTATTTTTGTTTAGTTTCTGTTTACAGTATCTGTCCAGCTCTGTCAGAGGGGTGTTCAAGTCCTCAGCTATTGTGGTGTTACGGGATATCATATTGCTCAGACCAGTCAATATCTGTTTCATAAATCTGGGAACATTTAATTTGGGTGCATAAAGATTTAGAATTAAAATGCCCTCTTGTTGGGCGGCTCCTGTGGCTCAAAAGGGTAGGGCGCTGGTCCCATATGCCGGAGGTGGTGGGTTCAAACCCAGCCCTGGCCAAAAAAAAAAAAAAGGCAAACATAAATAAATACAGCTTATTAAAAAAAAAATGCCCTCTTGTTGTACTGTTCCCTTGACCATTATGAAGTGACCATCTTTGTCTTTCTTTAATTGCTTTAAATCTACTTGTATCTGAAAATAAGATTGCAATCGCTCTTTTCTTCTCATTTCCATTTGCTTGTTTTCTATCCCTTTACCCTAAGTCTTGATTTTTCCTCTAACGTTAGGTGCATTTCCTGCAGGCAGAATATGGATGGCTTGTGCTTTTTATCCAATCAGCCAGCCTGTTCTTTTTCAATGGGGAATTCAGGACATTAACATTTATTGATAGAATTGATGAGTGTAGTGGAGTTCTAGTTATCTTATTTTGTGAGAGTCTGTTGCTGAGTTTATCCTTTGCACCATTGTGAAAGCTAGGTTTTGTTCTTTAGTTTCTGGGTGTTTACTTTGTGGATGGTCCATTGTAACGGTCAGTGTTGAGAATAGGTCTAAATATTTCCTATAGAGCTGATCTTAATGTTGTGAATTTCCTCTGTGTTTTCGTATCAGTAAAAGATTTGATTTCTCCATCAATTTTGAGGCTTAATTTGTCAGGATGCAGAATTCTGGGCTGAAACTTGTTTTGTTTAAGAAGATTAAAGGTAGATGATCATTCTCTTCTGGCTTGGAAATTTCCAACTGAAAAGTCCACTGTCACCAGGATTGATCTGCCCCTGTAGGTCAGTTGGTGCCTACTACTGGCTGCTTGCAGAATTTTCCCTTTCATATTGACTTCGGAGAGGTTCATTATAATGTGTCTTGGAGATCCTCTGTGTTGAGGTGACCCAAGTTTTGATATCCCTCTAAAAGGAGTGTTTTGGAATCTTTAGTGAAACTCGGGAAATTTTCATTTATGATATCCTCCAGCAGGGCTTCCATGCCTCTGGATATTCTTCTTCCCCTTCAGGGATCCCTATAATTTGTATGTTTGCTTCATGAAGTTCCATAATTCTTTGAGTGAATATTCTGCTTTCTCTCTCTTCTTTTTTGCCTCTTTAATTACCTGGGTTAGCTTAAGAGCTCCATCCCCTAGCTCTGAGATTCTTTATTCTTCATGGTCTAATCTGTTATTGATACTTCGTACTGCATCTTTAAGTTCCCTGATTGACTCCTTCAATTCCTTAAGCTCCAGCAAATCCTTTCTATATTTTTCATATCTCTCATCCACTTTGTTTCTGTTTTTCCACTTTCTCATCAATTGCTTTTATTGCCTTTGCCATTCATATTTTCAATTCCATTTCTGTCAATTCCATTAATTCTTTATAGGTAGAGTCCTCTGTAGTAGCTGCCTCATGTCCCTTGGTGGGGGGGGTGTTCTGTTTTGGTTTTTCATGTTACTGAAATTTTTCTGTTGGTTCCTCCTCATGTGTATTTTCTTCTTTTTCACTCCCTTGCCATTCTTTTTTCTTTCTCACTGCCTCCTTCAGTTTAAATTACCTTATCTCAGAGCTCAGGTGTTGAAGTGGTCTCTTGGTGTAAGGCCAAAAGGAAGAGAAGGGTAAAGAGTGAGTAGTGAGAAAGGGCAGAAAAATAAAGGAAATTTAAAAAAGAAAAAGAAAAAAAACAAGAGTGGTGAAAGAAAATAATTGAAGAAAAGGAGAGAAGAAGGACAGAAAGACAGAAAGAGATCAAGCAGAGAAATGGAGCTGTTTGGTAGGGTATTATGGCCACATCTGCAATTCTAGGACTTTGGGGTGCTGGGCTGGGCAGGTCCCTTGAAACCCAGAGCTCCTTATTAGGGTAGGCAAAAGCAAGATCCCTCCTCTGACAAATATAGTAAGAGAAGTAAGTGAAAAAAAAAAAAAAGAAAGAAAAATTCCATAATATGTTATAGTGGGCCTGCCAATACTGTCTTTCCAAAGGCCAAAGCTAGAAGAACAACCTGGACTGTGAGCTCCTGATATCTTTGAGCCAGACCCACTGCCATGAACTCCCAGCCAAACCAATGCTGTGACCCCTCAGCAAAAAAAAAAATAAATAAATAAATAAAAATATATAAAGACAACTAAAAATACAATAATATAAGATAAAGAAAAAAGGGGGTATCTTGTTGCATGAGAAATTTATGTGGGAAAAATGAAAAAAGTAGAAAAGTCTCTACTGAAAGAAGGAAAAAAGGAGAGAAATAAAAAAGGAGAGAATGAAAGGGCCTGAAATACTTTAACAAAAATGGAAGAGCCCTTGCTATTGAAGAATGTAAAAATGAAGATTAAGAATACAACCAACTGGGCCCAGCAGTGGCTCATGCCTATAATCCTAGCATTCTGGGAGGCCAAGGAAGGTGGATAGCTTGAGCTCATGAGTTTGAGACTAGCCTGAGCAAAAAGTGAGACCCCCATCTCTACTAAAATCAGAAAAAAAAATGAGGCAAGAGGATTACTTGAGCCCAAGAGTTGGAGGTTGCTATGAGCTATGACTCCACAGGACTCTATCTGGAGCAACAGCTTGAGACTGTCTAAAAAAAATTGAGAAAGGGGAGCAAAAATAATAGAAATATATATACACAAGTGTGTACGCACACATATATCGCCTGGACGCTAGGTGGCACTGTGATGTTAGGAGACAGAGAACATGCCACCAGAAACTACTCTTCTTTAGTTACTAAGGAGATGGGGTCCTGTCTTCCTGACTAAATTGTCCTCAAACAGTGCCTGGTTATTTCATCAGTATTCAGTTCCTGGAGGGTTGAGGTCTTAAAGGTCTGGCCAGAATCCTTAGGCCTCACATCCCACAGTGCCCCCTAACAACAATTCCCAGGGATACAAGAACCACTCAGTTTACCCCAAGAGTGGATGTCCAAGGTCATCAGGCTCATCACAGCCAGTCCTGCACTAGAACCCTGTGGACCATTTCTCCCTCACAACCTTCCCACAATGGCCAGCAACCAGCCACTCCTATGAAAGATCCACCCCACCCAGTATTCAAACCCAGTGGCTGAACACAACTTTATGCCAAAAATTTGACAAATTAGATGAAATTCACAAAATCCTTAGAAGAACAGAGGGTTTTTTTGCTTTCTTTTTTATTTCAGATTGATATGAGGGTATAAATGTTTAGGTTACATTGTTTTCATTTCTAAGGTAAAGTTCAAGTTGTAGTTGAGCCCTTCACCCAGGGGGTGTGCTGTATACCTTTACATTGTGCATGTTAAGTGAGAACATGCCAATCACCCTTTCTCCTCTCCTTTACCCTTTCCTTCCTCCCCCCACTAGAATATACTTGTGTTTGTCTTTCATGTGGGCATGTAGTTGTTCATATATTGGTTTCACATTAGTATTAAGTACATTGGATACTTGCTTTTCCGTTTTTTTTTTAATTGTTGGGGAATCATTGAGGAATTTTTTTTATTGTTTTTTTTATAATGAGACAGGTTATACTGCTTGCATTTTCTGGGTGAAGTCCCTCTGCTTTTCCATTCTTGTAATACTTTATTACAAACAATATGCTTCAGTTCCATCCAGGTAAATACAAAAGATGTAAACTCTTCATCCATTTTTATGGCTGAATGGTACTCCACAGTATACACATAACACAGTCTGTTAATCCATTCGTGAATTGATGGGCACTTGGGTTGTTTCCATGTCTTACAGATTGTGAATTGAGCTGTAATAAACATTCTAGTGCAAATGTCCTTGTAGTAAAAATATTTTTTTCTTCTGGGTAGATACCTAGCAGTAGGATTGTGGAATCAAATGGAAGGTCTACTTTTAGTTCTTTGAGAATTTTCCATACTACTTGAAAGAACAAACTACTAAAATGAGAAGAAACAGAAACTCTGTCCCTATATTAATAAAACTATATTTGAGGGTGGTGCCTGTGGCTCAAAGGAGTAGGGCACTGGCCCCATATGCCGGAGGTGGCAGGTTCAAACTCAGCCCTGGCCAAAAACTGCAAAAAACAAAACCAAAAAACTAAATTTGAAATCGAAGATAGTTCCATAAAGAAAACTCTGGATGACTCAGATGAGGTAACTGGTGAATTTTATCACATATTTAAGGAAAAAAATAGAAAATTTAAAGCAATCCTGGGGTGGCACCTGTGGCTCAGTGAGTAGGGTGCTGGCCCCATATGCTAAGGGTGGCACATTCAAACCCAGCCCTGGCCAAACTGCAACAACAACAACAAAATAGCTGGGCCAGTAGTTCCAGCTACTCAGGAGGCTGAGACAAGAGAATTGGCTAAGCCCAAGAGCTGGAGGTTACTGTGAGCTGTGACACTATGGCACTCTACTGAGGGTGACAAAGTGAGACTTTGTCTCTTAAAAAAAAAAAAAGTAATCCTGCATAAAATCACAGAAAGAAGAGTGAATATTGAAAACTTCCAGTAAATATAGCAATTTCACAAAAAGTCCTTCAGAAAAACAGAACGGGCTTGAAATTTCCCAAATCGCTTTATGATACCAAAATAAAAAATATTATAAGAGAACCCCCCCAAAAAACTAAAGACCAATATCTCTCACAGACATGTACATTAAGATCTTTACTATTAGCAAATTGAATTAAGAAATATATAAAGAGGATAATACACCATGATCAATTGAGATTTATCCCAGGATGAAAGGTCAGTTTAACATCCATGAAATTGATTTAGTAAAATAAAATGCTTATTTAAATATGAAGAAAAAGTATTTGGAAAATTCAACATCCATTCATATTTAAGCCTATCATCAACTAGCAATGGAAAAAAATTGCCACAAATTAATAAAGGGCATCTATGAAAAACCACAGCCAATACAACTAATGGTGAAAGACTGAAAGTTTTTGCCTTCAGATTGGGAACAAGATAAAATAAAAATAAACATCATATAAACTAAAAAAGAAATGACAGAAATACTTAATAACATATGCATAACATTTTAAAGTACTTACAAAAGCCCCATTAGAATTAATATGTGGATTTAGCAAAGTCTCAGAATACAAGGTCAATGTAGAAGGATCAGTTTTAAGAGTTATATTATGTAAGTTCTGTTATGTAAACCCCTAAAAAGGATCCATCTAAAGACAGTAATTATAATCCATAGAAGAACAACTCAGAATAAAACAAAACAAAAAGATAAGACAAAAGCAGGCAGATTTTGGAGGGGGTAAAAAGTCAGAGGAAGTGACCAGCAAGTAGTATATCCCTGATTTCTCATGTTTCTGTTGAGAGTAGCTACACTCCTAGCAGCAGTGCAGAGCACTAAAATCCTCATAAATGTTTGTCATCTTTATGTCAGAGTAATCAGAGGCAGAAGGCTGGGGCAACCAGGGTGGGGGGGGCAACCCAAAAGAAAGAACCAAATAAGTCAAACTCTCAGTTCTGTGCTACTCTCTGCTTACATCATTGGCTGACTCTTCAACCCTGCCCGGATGGGGCAAACCAAAAGAGTCTGAACTGAAATCTGAGTTGCTACCCACCTTAGGCAAAACTGTATTTTCAGTTTGAATCTAACCTAGTAAATTAATAAGCTATGGCAAGAACACTGATGCTATGGCAAGAACACTGATGTTCTTCTGAACAATATAACAGAATACAGTGCTATTACAACATAACATTAATAATGTTCAGGACACAATCCAAAATTATTCAATATTTGATGGACCAGAAAAATGTTCTTTTGATCACTCTCCAGTGTCTTTGGTGGCTAGTTTATAGAATGTATTTTCCAAGAGTAACAGTTTTTAATCTGCCAGATAGGTTGATCCAATAGAAATAATTCAATAATATTAGAACTTGAGTTAATTTTTGTATATGTTATAGTATGAGTCAAATTATCAATTTTCCCTGAATACTGACATTCATTTGTTCCAGCACAATCTGTCAAAAAGACTCCCTTTAAATTGCATTAGCACTTTTGTCAAAAATCTTAAGACATCCCTAGATAAACCATATGCTGAAATCACACAGAGTATGTTCTCAGACCACAACAGAATTAAATTAGACAACATAGACAAAATAGTCAAATTTCTTGAAAAACATACCTACTAGCAAAAGATGAAAGCAAAAAATAGAACAGCCCTAGGTCTATTAAAGAAACCAAAAAGATAGAACAGCCCTAGGTGAATTTGTTATTAAAATTTTCCCATCAAGAAAACTCTAGGCCCAGATCATTTTCCTAGCAAATTCCATGAAATATTAAAAGAAGAAATAACTATCTTACACTAACTATTTCAATAAATAGAGAAGGGGATACCTCAAAATTCATTGTATATGGCCAGTATAACCCTAATATGAAAACATAACAAAGATATTGACAAAAAGTCTATGAACCAAAATCACTCACAAAAAATACAAATATTTTGGCTCGGCGCCTATAGCTCAACCGGCTAAGGCGCCAGCCAC
>NW_003852548.1:1889160-1907997 GCF_000181295.1 Otolemur garnettii | reverse complement strand
AAAAAAAAAAAAATAAAAAAAAATAAACTCAGCAACAAGCTATGAAGGAACCTACATAACCTTATAAAGGGTAGCTACAAAAAAACCTACAGTTAATAATCATACTTAATGGTAAAAAACTGAATTTTTGGCCCTGATATTGGGATCAAGGCATGCCCACACTCATCATTTCTATTCAACATTGAACTGAAAATCTTAGGACAACAGAGTAAGAACTATTTTTAGGTGATAATGACTACTTACATGAAATAAGTAGATTTAGCAATCCCTTAGCATACACAGTCAGTGTACAAAACTCAAGCACTGGCAACTTATACCAGCATTAAACAATCTAAAATAAAATTTTATATCTATATATTACCAATGAACAGTCTAAAAATAAATATCATTTAAAACCATCAATAACATCAAATACTTAGAAATAAACTTAATGAAGGATTCAGAAGACTTCTATGCTGAAAACTATAAAACCCCACTGAAAGAAATTAACGATCTAAATAGTTGCAGAAATATACCATGGTCACAGATAAGGAGGCTCAATATTGTTAAGACGTCAATTCTCCTCAAATTAATTTAGAGTCAATTTGATTCCAGATAAAATTCTAGTAGGATTTTTTGTAAAAAAAATCACAAACTGATTATAAAATATACAAATGCAAATGACCAAGAAGAACCAAAGTAATTTTAAAAAGGAAAATTGAAGGAATTATACTACCTAACCTGAAGACTTACTACAAAAGCTACAGTAATAAAGATAGTATGGGTTTGCTGAAAGGATAATGTATTAACTATATTTTCTTACCTTCCTTTTTTTTTTTTTTTGAGACAAAGTTTCACTCTGTCACCCAGGGCAGAGTGCCATGGTATCATCATAGCTCACAGCAACCTCAAACTCTTGTGCTCAAGTGATCCTCCTGCTTCAGCCTCCTGAGTAGCTGGGACTACAGGTACCCACCATGGTGTCCAGCTAGTTTTTCTATTTTTAGTAGAGATGGGCTCTTGCTCTTGCACAGGCTGCTCTTGAACTAGTGAGCTTAAGCAATCCTCCTGCCTCAGCCTCCCACAGTGATAAGATTATAGGTTTGAGCCACTGCACCAACTTTCTGTATTCTAGATGTTCTGGATCTGGGGCTTAACTGATCCTGGAAAGATTGCCCCTCTCAGGGATAGCTAATTCCTAGAGATTGCAAATAACTTGACTTTGAGCACGCCTTTCCGATTTAAACCAATTCATACACAGCCCCTACCCACAACTACCTCCTTTATTGAGCTCTCACCAGCTGAGCCCTGCTCTTAAACCTGCCTAGCCTGTATATAGTGCTTTATTCATTCCTTCCCACAAAACCACAGTGAAGGCTCTGATCAGTGTTTTCCTCTCACTCCTACCTCCTGACTGATCCTAATGCTTTCCATGTGGCCCTAAATAGTGTGGTATTCCCTATTCATTCTTAGGAACTGTAAGTAACAAACTACCTTTTCAACAGCAGTTGTCTGCTGATCTGTTGGCTTTAGCATACCTGAATAATAATAACACCTCCCTTTTAAAATAGATAGAAAAATAGGTTAATTGAACAGAAAAGAGAGCCCCCAAATAGGCTCACATATGTAAAGTCAATTGATTTTGATAAACATGCCAAGGAAATCAAATAGGAAAAAGAAAATCTCTTCAACAAATATTTCTGGAATAACTAGATATTATTAGTATTGAAAAAATGGAACATCAATCCTATTAGACAAAAAATGGATCATAGAGCTAAACCGAAAATGATAAAACTTATTTTAAAAACGAGAAAATACGCTCGGCGCCTATAGCTCAACCGGCTAAGGCGCCAGCCACGTACACCTAAGGTGGCGGGTTCGAATCCCCAGCCCGGACCCACCAAACAACAATAATGGCTGCAACCAAAAAATAGCCGGGAGTTGTGGCGGGCGCCTGTGGTCCCAGCTACTTGGGAGGCAGAGGCAGGAGACTCGCTTGAGCCCAGGAGTTGGAGGTTGCTATGAGCTGTAATGCCATGGCACTCTACCCAGGGGGACAGCTTGAGGCTCTGTCTCAAAAAAAAAAAAAAAAAAAAAAAAAAAGAGAAAATATTTGTGACCTTGCAACAGGCAAAGATTTCTTAAGCATAAAAGAAAAACTACTAACAACAAAAAAGATGATAAATTAAGCTTTATGAAAATTAAATGTTTGTTCTTGGATAGGCACTGGTAAGAAAATAAAATTGCAAGCCATAGATTAGAAGAAAATATTAGCATACATATATATGGCAAGGGAGTTGTATCCAGCAAATATATTAAAGCTCAATAACAAGAAGACAAATGAACCAATAAAAAATGGGCAAGATATTGAATAGACATCTTACAAAAATATGAAAATGATATGTAAGCACATCATTACTCTCATCACAGGAAGACAATTTAAAATCACAATGAGATAACATTACGCATTCAGTCTAACAGCAAAAACTAAAGTGATTGATGATAACTGGCATTGGTGACGATGTGGAACAACAGTAATTTTCATGTATTTCTGTTAGGAATGTAAGATGGTAAGATGTAATTACCTAATTCAGATAGTTTGGCAATTTCATATAAAGGTAAGTATATACTCATTAAATGACCCAGCAATTTCAATCCTAGGTTTTTATCCAAGATAAATGTAAACAGATGTTCACACAAAGACATACCAGGATATTCATCACAACTTTATTCATAATAGCTAAATATCCACTTATCATCAATAGGTGTATAGATCTACAAATTGCAATATATTCATATCATGAAGTACTATCCAGCATCCAAAGGAAAAAAACTAGTGATGTACTCAATAACACGAATGAATTGCAAAATCATTATGCTGAGTGAACGATGTCAGATTCAAAGTGTACACACAGTATGATCCATTTATATGAAACCCTAATAAAGACAAGTCTAATCTCTAGTGATAAAAAGCAAGTCAGTTGTTTCCTGAGGTCAAACTGGTGATGAGTATTGACACAAGGGGCTTGAGGGAGCATTCTCTGTGATGGAATGTTATATATCATTACTTCCATGTCCCCATTTCCCTGGGTCACATTCACTCACCTGAACTACTCTGGTGTGGGGCTCCCTCTTCCAACATCCATGGCTCCTCTCCTTGCTCCAACTTGAATATGACCTCTGGTTTGGGAACTTCAAACCCTATTAAAAAGACATGATAGAGAATTGGGAAAGTAACAAGAGTTCATTGAGAACAGAATATTCACAGAGGTGAAAAAGAACTGAAGAATCTCAGACGGATCAAGGAAGATACCATTGCATACCTCAGATGCTCCAAAAAGTCTCAGCAGCTGAGAATGCAAACACCCTCACAGAGGTGTTGTATTAATTAGTGCTACTGCAACAAAGTACCAAAAACTGGGTGGCTTCAAACAACACCAATTTATTGTCTCACATTTCTAGTAGTCTGAAATCAAGGTGTCAGCAAGGCTACACTCTCTCTGACAGATCTAGGATAGAGTTCCTTGGCTTATAAAGGCTCCAGTGACATAGCCACCTTCTCCTTGAGTGTCCTCACATTGTCTTCTCTTTATACATACTTGTAGAACCATCACCCTAATCTTTACCTGGCATCCTCCCTCTGTGCATGTCTCTGAGTCCAAATGGCACTTTCTACATGGATAGGTGTCATATTAGAGTCCACCCTAATGACTTCATTTTAGCTTGATTACTTCTGTAAAGACTATTTCCAACTAAGGTCACATGCTGATGTACTAGGGGTTAGGATTTCCCTTTTAGGGGAAGATACAATTCAACTCAAAAGAGTCTACCATCTAACCCCTCAAAATTCATGTCCTTCACACATGCAAAATAAATTCACTCAGTATCAAGTCAAAACTCACATCTAACTAAACATTTTCAACCAAATATCTCAAATCCCATCATCTAAATCATCCAAACCAGTTAGGGGTGCGGCTTGGGGTATGAGTCATCCTGGGTAAAAATTCCTCTCCATCTGTGAATATGTGAAATCAGACAAGTTATCTCCTTCCAAAATACAATGGTGGGACAGGAATAGGATAGATATGCCCATTTCTGAAAGGGAGAAATCGGCATTAAAAAAAGATCATGGGTCCTAAGTAAGAAAATCTAGCAGGGAAAATTTCATTAGGTCCTAAGGCTTGAGAATAATCTTCATTGGCTCCAAGTTCTGTCCTCTGAACCCATAAGAGTGGCGGTGCTGTCCTGTCAGCCCTGCACTAGGAAAGACACCCTTCATTATTACCCTTAATGGTGCACTAGCAAAAATTTTGCTTCCCATCCCCATAACCTTATGCTCCACTACTCTAGAGGTCTTAATTCCAAAGGAAAGAATGAGTCATATCAAAAGTACACTGGGACCAAGGTGTACTCACACCTATAATCCAGAGGCCAAGGCAGGAATATCACTTGAGCCAGGAGTTTGAAACTAGCCTGAGCAAGAGCGAGGCCCCATCTCTACAAAAAATAGAAAAATTAGCCAGGTGTAGTGGTACACACATGTAGTTCCAGCTACTCAAGAGGCTGAGGCAAGAGGATCCCTAGAGACTAGCAATTTGAGGTTGCTATGATAAAGGCACTGCACTGTAGCCAGGGTAAGAGAACTAGACTCTGTCACTCACACACACACACACACACACATACACACACACACAAACACACAAGTACACTGACGGCAAAGCTAGAATTTGCTTTTCTTTCCACTGAAATGACAAAGTTTTCTTGGATTATTGATCTGATCTTAGTAAAAGATTGTAAAAGTTTTTCCTTACCTTTTAAGTAATCTGCCTAGGAAATAGGATTTTGTGTATTATAAGAATAATTTCCTGTGCTAATCTTTATTGTGTCCTTCACTATTTAAGAGAGCTAAAACTTTCTACTTTTAAAATAATTAATGTTTTTCATTTTTTATTCAGTTATTTGTACATAGATCATAAATACCACACCTATGTTTTTCATTTCTGATAACTTTATCTTCCCCAAATCAAATCTTCCACAAAATCGTGATCTCAAATTGACCTAGAGTTTTTTCAGAGAGCTCCTAGAAAATCTCAAAGTATTTGTTTTGTTTTGTTTTTTACCTTACATAAAGGGAAATATTAAAAATATTTCAGGGCCAAATGTGGTGGCTCATACCTGTAATCCCAGCACTTTGGGAGGCCAAGGCAAGAGGACCACTTGAGGCCAGGAGTTCGAGACCACCCTGGACAACACGGCAAGACCCTAACTCTCCAAAAAATAAATAATTAGCTAGTCATGGTGGCACAGACCTGTAGTCCTAACTACTTAGGAGGCTGAGGTGGGAGGATTGCAAACCACCAAACTCTACCCTGAGCAAGAGAACAATTCCCTGTCTTAAAAAAACTAATTTTAAAATGAAAAGTAAACTAGGCTCGGCGCCTGTGGCTCAAGTGGCAAAGGCGCCGGCGACATACACCCAAGGTGGCGGGTTCGAATCCAGCCCAGGCCCGCCAAATAACAATGATGGCTGCAACCAAAAAATAGCCAGGCGTTGTGGCGGGCGCCTGTGGTCCCAGCTACTTGGGAGGCAGAGGCAGGAGACTCGCTCGAGCCCAGGAGTTGGAGGTTGCTGTGAGCTGTGATGTCACGGCACTCTACCCAGGGGGACAGCTTGAGGCTCTGTCTCAAAAAAAAAGAAAAGTAAACTAAATTTTAAAAACCTTAGTTTATTTGATATGTTGAATTGCATGAAAAGGCACTGTCCAATAGGAAGGGATGCTTAATCTTACTTAAATTACACGTGTATAGGTAAATATGTAAGTTTTTCAAAAATTATACAAAGCTCATAGAAATCTGTCATTTCTATCAACCCTCAATGTTTGTGATAAGCCCTCATATAATTTTATCAGTCATAATTTTGATTATTATTTTAAAATGCTGATGCTACAAAAATAAATTTTCTTGTCAAATGAACTTCTCATCAGATGTTTGACCATGGCCATTTTAACTTATCATTCATAGATAAATTTTTGTTTTATTCTAATTTTTCTCTGAATGTGTTTGCAATGAGCTACAGGTTAGAATTCTTCACAATGGTATCACTTGAATAACTTTGCAACTACATCACTGGACTGAGTAAGGATTTCCAAATCTCCAATGGAGAAGCTGATGTGTTCATAAAACTGCTAACCCAAGTTAAAGCAGAATTAAGAATTAATTACTTATTAATTAGGGACTGAATGAACTGACAAAGGATTATATGGGGTTTGTTTGGAACAATTGTTTAATGTTCTATTTTCCAGACACAAGGAATCTCTTTTCTTTTTCTCTTAAGCTCCCTTTACTATCCTTTTGTAAACAGAAATGAAACATTTATCTTTTCTCCCTGCCTGATCCCTCCAGAATTCAGAAAATCTTATTTGAGAGTGCTCTTATTTTCATGGCAATATAATTATTGGCATATGTTCAGTAAGAATCTGTTCTGCTTCTAACAGGTCATAATTGGAAACACTGGTTATATAACCAAGACTTGACTGGGATGTCATATTTTCAGACATGACCAGATGGTTTTAAAGAACTAAGATTGACTTTATGGAGCCAATACCTATAAAGAAAGAAACTGGCTTGGTACCTGGCTTATACAGTTCTCAGCCTTACAGATGAGTAAGAAAGGTCACTTTCTGCAAGAAGAGAGGAATTCATCCAAACCTCAAGGGAAGAGGAATCTGAAGTCTGGTGGTTGAGCTTCCTAGCCTCAAGAGGTTTTTAAAAGTCTAAGATTCCCAAGGCTAGGTGCAACGGCTCACATCTGCAATCCTAGCACTCTAGAAGGCAGAGGCAGGTAGATGGCTTGAGCTCAGGAGTTTGAGAGTAGCCTGAGCAAGAGTGAGAGCCTGTCTACTTAAATAGAAACATTAGCCAGGTGTTGTAGCAGGCACCTGTAAGCCCAGCTACTTGGGAGGCTGAGCCAAGAGGATCACTTGACTCTAAGACAGGCGTCCTCAAACTACGGCCCATGGGCCACATGCAGCCCACCTAGGACATTTATCCAGCCCACTGGATGTTTTTGCTGCCACTGCCTGTCCTGCTTAGCAGCCAACTCGTCCCGACGAGGGCCGACAGTCTGGCCCTCCAATGGTCTGAGGGACAGTGAACTGGCCCCCTGTTTAAAAAGTTTGAGGACCCCTGCTCTAAGAGTTTGAGGTTGCTATGAGCTATGACTCCATGGGACTCTACCCAGGCCAACAAAGTGAGACTCTGTCTCAAAAAATAAAAATAAAATAAAATAAAACAAAATAATAAAATATAAAACAAAAGAAAATAAATAAAATGTAAAATAAAAGTCTAAGATTCCTTACCAAAAGTTCTAGCAAAGCAAACTCCACAAGGCCTATGCAGTCAATTACCATTCTTGCTGCACTTAACGTAAATAATCAGGCAAATCTAATGAGACCAGACTTACATTGTAAACAGGAATAATCTTATGTTGGTTATCTTTGAACAAAGAAAAAGGGGTTACTCTGGAGAGAAATTTTGTGTTTCAATGGAATGCTATAGCACACCCTTGTGGATTACAACCTGTAAACTACACTAGATCAATTCTAGTTTCCTCTAATATGGGGCTATAACTCTCCAAACTAACATTTCCAATTTTTCTCCCACTCTCCTGACTTGGCATCTTTGAGAACTAAGCTGCCTTTCTGGATGCCCTATAAGCTAAAGCTGGATTTGATAGAAACTTCAAAGAAATCAGCACAAGTGATCATGTACAGCTTCATTCCTGCTTCCGTGAGCCAATCAGAAAGTGCACAGGAACACCTGATGCCATCAGCAGCAATTCAAACTGTAAACCAGGAAATCTGTCAGACTGCTGCTGCCATCCTCTACCATCTAAAGATGCTTTGACCCCAGCATTTACAACAGTGGTTCTCAACCTTCCTAAAGCTGTGACCCACAGTTCCTTATGTTGTGGTGACCCCCAACCATAAAATTATTTTTGTTGCTACTTCATAATTGTAATTTTGCTACTGTTATGAATCATAATGTGAATATCTGATATGCAGGATGACCCCTGTGAAAGGGTCATTCGACCCCCAGAGGGGTTGTGACCCATAGGTTGAGAACCACTGATCTACAATCTTCTTGACTGGCTGCTCTCTGGACTCAAAAATGAAGTTTCCAAACATTAATCTTTGTTTTTCTTTTCTTTTCACAGAAATCCCATTCATTAAATGCCTGTTTGCTAGAAACATCTAGCAAATGTCCTCTACTACCAAGTCTCAGAAGATGGTTCAACTGATCCATAATGAACAAAAGGTGACTGAATGAGAAATTAGACTTACATTTTTCACAGGCAAAAACAGTGTTTCTTCTTTCTTAAACAAGAAGAGGAACAAAATAAAGAGGCTTTCCTTGCCCGAGCTTTAGTCAGGTTCTTCTGCGTCCTCTTCCCAACTAGGACTCCAGCTTTGCATGGCCCAATTTTATCAAGAATTCTGTTAAATCAATTCAGCCAGATCCCCCAACCTTGGCATTGATCCCTCTCAATATCTGATCAGGTTCCTCATCCTGAACCAGCCCTCAGGTGATGTCTGATCCCTCTAGCCTGTCTTTAGCAGGAATCCTATTAAGTCAGTTTAGCCAGAATCCCCCTTAGCCCACTGTTCCTCTCAGTTATTTTCTAGCCACTGACCCCCACCCTGCCCCTTGGCTGTAGATTCCCACTTGTTCATGTTATATTTGGAATTGAGCCCAGTTCTACACTGAGGTCTCTATTCCCCTACTCTAAAAGTTTTAGATAAAATCTGCTTTTATAGTTTTAATTACTATCAAGCTCTGGTTTTCTCTGACACAGGAATGAAGGTTTGGTTCTCCCCACCAGGTAAAGAACTACGTGTATGACCAGTTAAGGTGCTTGCTGAGAGAGTGGAAGAAGAAATTCTGCCTATGACTGCAGTGTAAAAACCTTGCTTCAGTTTTCTGCTGGCCTGCCCTGTGGATTTCAGACTCGCCATCCTCCATAATTGGGTGATTCAATTCCTTAAATCAATCTCTCTCTCTCTCTCTTTCAATAGAGACTATATTTCCTATATCCTATTGATTCCATTTCTCAAGAGAATCCTAATACCAAGATTTTGGTGCCAAGAGGGGTTTTAGAGGAACAGAATCTTAAGTCTGAGTTTTCTGAACTGGTTCTAGGATTTCTGTAATTGATTTTCTAATTAGAATAGATTTCAAGACACTAAAAACTCCATTTTCAATAGTAAAGAGAGTACTGGCTTGAACAGACCTATGGTGTTAACTAGTTAATCACAGTATTCCTAGAAGTGAAATAGATAGGAAGCCTCTAAATTCTCACTTGATCTGTAAAATCAGAAAACTTCCAGGTTAACTGTGAAAGTCTAACTCGAATCATAAAAGGAGAGGACGATGCCCCCTCCATCAATTCCCAGATTTGAGCCAGCTTACAGACCTAGAACCCCTTGAATGAAAGGAGGCCAGGTCCTCTTGAGAACGGATCATGGTATGCTACCAAAATTTATACTGGTAATTCGTTTCCCAGCCTTCCCCAAAGGGACCTATGGCCTTTTATCAGATAATTGTGCTTTAGGAAAAAAGAAATAATCAGACATTTGGGGAATTACTGGATACTGGCTCTGGGCCGACACTAATTCCAAGAGACCCAAAACACTACTGTGAGTCACCAATCAGAGTAGACATTTACAGAAATGAAGTGATTAATGGAGTTTTAGCTCAGGTCCATCTCACAGTAGGGCCAGTGGGTCCCTGAATCCAACCCGTGCTTACTTCCCCAGTTCCTGAATACGGAATTAGAACAGGCATACTCAGAAGCTGGCAGAATTCCCATATTAATTCCCTGACCTATAAAGTGAGGGCTGTAACAGTAGGAAAGGCCAAGTAGAAGCCACTAGACCTACCTCCACCTAGGAAAATATATAAACCCAAAGCAACACCAAAATCCTGGAGAGATGGAAGAGACCAGTGCCACCATCAGGGACTTGAAGGATGCAGGGGTGTGGATTCCTTCCTCATCCCCATTCAACTTGCCTATCTGGCCTGTGCCGAAAACAGGTGAGTTTTGAAGAATGACAATGTATTATCAGAAGCTGAACCAGGGGTTCACTCTAATTGCAGTTGCTCTTCTAGATGTGGTTTCATTGCTTGAGCAAATTAACACATTCCCTAGTACTTGGTATGCTTCTTTTTGTGATACCAATGCTTATACCTTCACTGTTCTACTTCAGGGGTATACAATTCCTCTGCCATAGGTTAGAATTTAGTCTACAGGGACCTGTAATTGTCTTCCCCTTCCACAAGATATTACTGGTCCAAGTCATTAAGGATATTGTGCTGTATGAACCTAGTGAACAAGAAACAGCAACTACTCTAGACTATGGGCAAGACATTTACATATCAGATGGTGGGAAATAAGTCTGACAACAATGTAAGGGCCTTCCACCACAGGGAGATTTCCAGAAGCCCAGTGGTGTAAGACATGTTAAGCTCTCCCTTCTAAGATGAAGGATAAGTTTCTGTATTTGTCCTTTCATAAAAGCAAAAGAGAGATACCCTTCTGAACCTCTTTGGATTTCAGAAGCAACACATTCCTCACTTGGGTGTACTACTCTGGCCCATTTACAAAATGATCCCCAAAGCAGCCAGTTTTGAGTGGGGTGCAGAACAAGACAGTGTCCTGCAACAAGTCCAGGCTGCTCTGGCACTTGGGCCATTTGATCCAGCCCATCACTTCAATGGTGCTTAAAGTGCCAGCGGCAGACAGAGATGCTATTTGAAGCCTTCACTAGTCCTCTCTAGGTGACCTACAGCACAGATCATTAGGATGAGGGAGCAAAGCCCTGCCATCCTCTGCAGATAACTACTATCCTTTTGAGAAAGAACTTTAGGCTGCTGTTGGGCCTGAATTTACTCACCTGCTGAATTTAAGCATATTAGTTAGTAGAAGAGAAGAAACTTAAAAAGGATTCCCTCAGTAACAGCAAGTAAACAGGACTGAATCTCTGTCCCACAGTGGGGCCCCAAAAAGGTAGTATACAGAAAACCCGATCCCCAGTGCTGCTAATAGCTAAAGTCCTGATTGAGGCCCAGCCTGTGGATGGTGGTAGCAGTTCCTGGTACACTGGGCCTAGGCATTACTGGAGTTGTGTTGCTTGAGAATGTAGCCCAAAGTGGGTGGCAAACTCCATATCTAAGGCTAAATGCCAGCACAAATTAACAAGTACCATAAGGGAGACCTGGAAAGAACTTTAAGAGAGACAGTTCAAGAGTATATGAAACTGGCCTGATGCCTGTAGCACAGTGGTTACAGTGCCAGCCACATACACCAAGGGTGGCGGGTTCAAATCTGGCCTAGGACAGCTAAACAACAATGACATCTGCAACAAAAAATAGCCAGGTGTTGTGGTGGGCAGTTGTAGTCCCAGCTACTTGGGAGGCAGAGACAAGAGAATTGCTTAAGCCCAAGAGTTTGAAGTTGCTGTGAGCTATGACGCCATAGCACTCTACTGAGGGCGACATAGTGAGACTGTCTCAAAAAAGAAAAAAAGAGCATATGAAACTGTTAACAGGTATAACCTCAGATCAGACATGGCAACCTAATACCTTTGGCCCTGGGAGGTAGCACTGGCCCCTCAACTCAGGAAACAAAAGAAGCCCTGCCTTTCGAAACTCAGGAGGCAGTGGCTCCCCCATCTCCCCAGGCTTTGTCCTCAGGGACTCAGGTAGCAGCTGCAGCCATACTGGCCTCTGAACCACCCTTGAAGTCATTCTTGACTTTTCTTGAAGGATAACAATAACTCATGTTCACAATCAAATAGCTTTACGGCACCGGCCACATACACGGGAGCTGGCAGTTTCAAACTCAGCCCCGGCCTGCTAAATAACAACGACAACTGCAACAACAACAACAACAACAACTCCCAGCTACTTGGGAGGCTGAGGCAAGAGAATTGCTTAAGCCCAAGCAATGAGGTTGCTGTGAGCTATGACGCCATGGCACTCTACCCAGGGTGACATAGTGAGACTCTGTCTCAAAAAAAAAAAAAAAAAAAAAGAATCCCAGAAGTCTAACCACCTTCCTTTATTCTCTCCCATCTCCATCTCCTTCAGCCAACCTGGAAGTGTTTCTACTGAGACATTTGATTCAAGCCACAATGACACACCTAATCTCTTTAGTGATCAGTTGTCCAGACACACCCTTGATGTTCTTCCCAGAGTACACTTTGTCAACTTTTGCACTACAGACTGTTTTCCAAACCTTCAAGTTCTAGTATCTTTAATAATTCCTTTTTCAACGTATTTCTTCCCTCTCACATTTTACTATAAGCAACAAGGAGAAATCCAGCTGTGCTCTCAAACACTGCTTAGAAATATCCTCAGCCAGGCCGGGTGCAGTGGCTCACACCTGTAATTCTAGTACTCTGGGAGGCCAAGGCAGGTGGATTGCCTGAGCTCACAGGTTGGAGAGCAGCCTAAGCAAGAGTGAGACCCCATATCTAAAAATAGCCGGCATTGTGGCAGGCACCTGTAGTCCCAGCTACCTGAGAGGCTGAAGCAAGAGGACTGCTCAAGCCGAAGGGTCTGACGTTGCTGTGAGCTATGATGTCACAGCACTCTACCCAGGGTAACAGAGTGAGATTCTATCTCAAAAAAAAAAAAAATCTCCCCAGCTAAAACTTCAAATTTGTCAGTTACAAGATCTACTTTTCACTCAACAGAACACAATTCTGCCACATTCTCTAGTAGCTTATAACAAGAATTGCTTTTCCTCCAGTTTACAATAATATGCTCCTCATTTCCATCTGAGACCTCAAAGCATCTCAAAACGCAGCCTCTACCCATTACCCAATTCCAAAGCCTACTTTCATGTTTTTTTAGATGTTTGTCACAGCAACACCCCATTTCCAAGTATAGAGATCTATATTAGCTTTCTAGGTCTTCTTAACAAAGTGCCATAAATTGGGAATCTTAGAATGGCAAAAATTTATTGTCTCACAGTTCTGGAGGCTAGAACTCCAAAACCAAGGTGTCAACAGGACCATGTTCTCTTTGAAAGTACCAGGGAAGAAACTATTCCAGGCCTCTCTGCTAGTTTCTGGTGGCCTTAGGTGTTTTTTGGCTTATAGATAAATCAAACATTTCACATGCCATCTCTTCCCTTTGTGTCTTCACATCATCTTCCATCTGTGTGTGTGTGTCCAAAATTCCCCTTTTTGCCAGGATACAATTTATACTGGATTAAGGCTCACCCTAATGACCCTGTTTTAGCTTGATTACTTCCAAATAAGGTCATATTCTAGGTACTAGGGGTTAGGACTTCAACATACTTTATTTGAGGGATACAACTGAACCTATAACAGGCTCCTCAAAACTTCACAGGTTGGCTGTGCTTACCAACTGAGAGCAGGTGGCTGTAGTTCTCCAGCATTACATCCTGGTATAGGCGTCTTTGAGTAGAGTCCAGCTGCTGCCACTCCTCCTGGCTGAAGTCCACAGTCACATCCTCAAATGACACTGGTACCTGTAACAACAGAATCCTGTTCAAGGCAACATGATCAACACTAGAGGATGGAAGAAGACAGATAGGAAGTTGTTTTTAATTATTTTTAATCATAATATACCATATGATATACCTATTTAATGTCTAGTTTTACACATCTATTTATCTATATATAATGCTATGCAGAGGCCAGGCATGGTGGCTCACGCCTGTAATCCTAGCACTCTGGGAACCCAAGGTTAGTGGATAGCTTGAGTTCACGGGTTCAAGACCAGCCTGAGCAAAAAGCGAGTCTCCATCTCTACTAAAAGTAGAAAAATTAAGGCAAGAGGACTGCTTGAGCCCAAGAGTTGGAGGTTGCTGTGAGCTATGATGCCACAGCACTCTACCCAGTGTGACAGCTTGAGATTCTATACCAATAAATAAAAATAAAAAATATATAATGCTATGCAGAATATAAATGCTAATCACAAATTTATGCTATTCATTACATATGACACCTAGTTTTTCATTTTAAAAAATAATTTTATGGCTCGGTGTCTGTGGCTCAAGTGGCTAGGGCGCCAGCCAAGTGCACCTGAGGTGGTGGGTTCAGATCCAGCCCGGGCCCTCCAGACAACGACGATGGCTGCAACCAAAAAGTGGCCAGGCCAAGTTGTGGTGGGCGCCTGTGGTCCCAGCTACTTGGGAGGCTGAGGCAGGAGACTCACTTGAGCCCAGGAGTTGGAGGCTGCTGTGAGCTGTGCTGCCACGGCACTCTACCCAGGACAGCTTGAGGCTCTATCTCAAAAAAAAAAATAATAAAATAAAATAAAAATAATTTTATATAGGATTTGACCTTGATCCTATTTTGTCTGCTCAATTTTATTGGAAATTTGGGTTCTATAACTTTTAAAAGGAAGCATGTATATGTTCCCCCCCATTTTTAAGCTTCATATAATGCCCTCTAACAATGCTTTCATTTACCCTTTTAAAATGCAGCCATTTTCTCTTGATGCCTTTTTATGTTCATTTCTAATTTAATTCCATGGTGGTCACAAAATATACTCTGTATGATTTCAACATATGGTCTACCAGTCCAGATGCAGTGGCTCATGCTTATAGTCCTAGCGCTCTAAGAGGCTGAGGCAGAAGGATCCCTTGAGCTTAGGAGTTTGAGACCAGTCTGAGCAACAGTGAAAGCCGATCTCTACTAAAAAAAAATAAATAAAAATAAAAAGAAGGAAGGAAGAAAGGAAGGAAGGAAGGAGGGAGGGAGGGAAGAAGGTAGGAAGAGAAGGAGGGAGGGAAGGAAGGAAAGGAAGAAAGGAAAAAAGAAAGAAAAGAAAGAAAAATTAGTTGGCTATTGTGGCAGATTCCTGTAGTCCCAGCTACTCACCAGGCTGAGGCAAGAGGATGGCTTGAGCCCAGGAGTTTGAGGTTGCTATTGGGCAACAGTGAGACTCTGTCTCAAACAAACAAAACAACATACGGTTTATCTAAGAGAATGGTCCATATTTCCCTGAAAAGAATGTATATTTGATGGTTGGTGAGTGTAATATTCTATAATATATAAATCAAGTGGTCAAATCTCATTAAGGATCTCTGCAGAAAGTCATTTGGTTCTTCGGTGGTTTTTGCAAGGGTATCTGAAGTCAATTTGCACCAGCACCTGGAATTGCCGCAGTTCCATTTTCAATTTCACATTGTTTTTCTTGGCCAAGAACACACTAAGTCGTCTCCAAGTTCGATACATTCAGCAAACAATGGCAAGGGCGAGCCACCAGAAACAAACACCTGATTTTCATGATAAATATGGTAATGCTGTATTAGCTAGTGGAGCCACTTTCTGTATTACTGTATGGACATAGGCAGTGACACAAATTGGAATAGAATGGAACCTGTCCCCGGTTGGCAGAGTCACCCCAAAGGAATGGAGAGATCAGTAATCATCCCAGCTGGTGTAATACTGAATTGTTTCAGAACCAACTCATAACTGATGCCAAGTAAAAGCACTGTGTACCTATTAAAATATGGCATTATTGAAATAAAGTACATTTGAAACCTTCAAAATATATATCTATAAATCAAGTGGGTTGAATGTTCCTGACATCTCCTATTGCCTCACCAAATTGTTTTCCACTTGTTCATTCACGTATTTGTCAATACTTTGGTAAAAACTGACAAGATGTTAAAGTTTATGTGACTATGAAAAGAACCTAGAATATTCAAAAGCAAGAAAAAGTATGCAGAATATATACTACCTAATGTTAAGACTTATATAAAAGTATAGTAATTCAGACAGTATGGTACTGATGCAAGGACAGACAGATATATCATTGGAATGGGAGAGAGTTCAGAAATATAACCATGCATATGTGGACAACT
Organism: Otolemur garnettii; assembly: GCF_000181295.1. Taxonomy (NCBI): domain Eukaryota; kingdom Metazoa; phylum Chordata; class Mammalia; order Primates; family Galagidae; genus Otolemur; species Otolemur garnettii. The sequence continues at coordinate 1,892,114 of NW_003852548.1, read as the reverse complement.
ATTTTTTGACAAAGATGTCAATGAGTTTCGATGGCAGAAGGAAAGTGTTTTCAACAAATTGTGCTAGAAGAAACGGATATTACTTTTGGGGAAAGAATAAACCTTGACTCATAACTCACATAGTATACAAAAATTAGCAAAATTAAGTTTCATTTCTTTTTTATTTATTTTTATTTTTTGAGACAGAGTCTCACTATTTCACACTGGGTAGAGTGCTGTGGCATCATAGCTCACAGCAACCTCAAACTCCTTGGCTTGAGTGATCTTCTTGTCTCAGCCTCCCAAGTAGCTGGGACTATAGGTGCCCACCACAACACCTTGCTAGTTTTTTTTTTTTTTTTAGTAGAGACTGGGTCTGCTCTTGTTCAGGCTGATCTCAAACTCCTGAGCTCAGACAATCCACCTGCCTCGGCCTCCCAGAGTGCGAGGATTACATGATGTCAACCACTGGGCCGGGCTCAAGATTAAGTTTCAGTTTTACTGCATTATTTTTATTAGACCAACCTTCATACAGAAAACAACTATAACTTCTGAAAAAACATAAAAAGTAACTATCTGAAGATGCTAAAGAGCAACTCAAATCAGGCATCTACTGGAGGAAAACTGATACTTAGAAGAAGGGATGGCACTTCAGCTTGTGAACAGGCCCAGCTGGTGCCATGCAGGGTAACACAATTCCAATAGAAAATAAAGATTTTTTTTTTTTTGAGACAGTCTCATTATGTCACCCTTGGTAGAGTGCTGTGGCGTCACAGCTCACCGCAACCTCAAACTCCTGGGCTCAAGTGATTCTCCTAACTCAGCCTCCCGAGTAGCTGGGACTACAGGCACCCGCCACAATGACTAGCTATTTTTCTTTTTTGGTTCCAGTTGTCTTTGTTGTTTAGCAGGCCCTGTCTGGGCTTGAACCCACCAGCTTCAGTGTATGTGGCCAGCACCCTACTCATTGAGTTATGGGTGTCAAGCCATGCGATTAAGTCTTATTCGACTTGAAGAATCAAAGGAGAGTTTGAGTCATCACTACCACTGGAAAATCGGGATGGGGGCAGATCCAGAAAGAGATCTAAAGAAAGGTGCTTAAATTCTATGAATGAACTCTGCCCAAATCTTTGGTTGACCACTTAAGGAACTGAAATTGGAGCTAACACATACCAACCATAATTTCTAGTTTGAGTCAAACCAAGTTAAATGCTCACTATCCAGGAAAAGAAATCAGCAATATTCAGGGAATTAAAACATAATCAAACATTTCTATAATGTATGTTTCATAACCGAGATACAATCCAAAATAACTCAACATGGAAAGAGGCAGAAAGGTGTGAAGAGACTGACAAAAGGTTCAAGATAAAATGCAATCTGAGACTAACATAAGGTGATCTAGATGCTAGAATTAGCAGGAAAGAATTTTAAGCTAGTTATTTATAATTATGCTCAAGAACATAGAGAAAAAATATGTTCAAAATGAATGAAAAAATAGGATAGCTCCAAATGAGAAATGTAAACTATAAAAAATAGGGCTAGGTATGGTGGCTCACACCTGTAATCTTCACTCTCTGGGAGGTTGAGGCAGGTGGATTGCAGGAGCTCAGGAGTTCAAGACCAGCCAGAGCAAGGGTGAGACACCATCTCTACTAAAAACAGAAAAACTAACTGAGCATAGTGGTACATGCCTCTAGTCCTAGCTACTCAGGAGGCTGATGCAAGAGGATTGCTTAAACCCAAGAGTTTGAGGTTGCTGTGAACTACAACGATGCCACGGCACTCAACCTAGGGCTACAGAGTGAGACCCTGTCTTTAAAAAAACAAACAAACAAAAAAGATAAAAAATAACCATCTGAAAAGTTGAGAACTAAAAAATACAATTTGAAACTAAAAAATTCTCTGGATAGGCTTAACCTTGACTCATAACATTTATCTTATCTCCATAAGAATGGAGATAACAGAAGAAAGAGGTAATGAACTTAAAGACAGACCAATAGAAATTAGCCAATCTGAAAAATAGAAAAAAATAAAAATAAAAATGAACAGATTCTCAGGGATGGTGCTGTGGTTTGAATGTTTGTGTCTCCACTAAAATTCATGTTGAAACTTAATTTCCAATGCAACAGTCTTAAGAGGTATAACCTTTGGGAGGTGATTAGCTCATGAGGGCTCTACTCTCACAAAAGGATTAATGCTCCTATAAAAGGGCTGGCGGGGGCTCAGCGCCAGCAGCACAGTGGTTACAGTGCCAGCCATATACACCAAGGCTGGCGGGTTTGAATCCAGCCTGGGCCAGCTAAAACAACAAATAACAACTGCAACAAAAAATAGCCAGGCATTGTGGCAGGCACCTGTAGTCCCAGCTACAGGGAGGCAAGAGAATTGCTTAAGTCCAAGAGTCTGAGGTTGCTTGAGCTGTGACAAAGTGAGACACTGTCTCAAAAAAGGGGGGGAGGGGCTGGAGGAAACTAGCTAGGCCCCTTCCTTTTTGCCCTTCCATCTTTTTCACCATTCAAAGACCATCAGTCCCCTCTGGAGAGGGCAGCAACAGGCACTGTCTCAGAAGCAGAGAACATCCCTCACCATCCACCAAATCTGCTGGTTGCCTTGATCTTAGACTTCCCAGCCTCCAGAACTGTGAGAAATAAATTTCTATTATTTATAAATTACCCAGTCTCTGGTATTTTGTTATAAAATATAGCACAAACAGACTAAGACAGATAAGTCAAAACAGATTAATTTAACATACATGTTAATTTGAGACCCGGAAGGAGAGCAGAACAGGGCAGAAAATATATGTTTAAAAGTAATGGTCAGAAAATCCCCTAATTAGGTGAAAGACATACATTTATACATTCAAGAAGTTTGGCAAATCACAGAAAACCATACCTAGGACACATCATAGGTAAACTGTTGAAAATCAAAGAAGAGGCTCGGCGCCTATAGCTCAACCGGCTAAGGCGCCAGCCACG